>NC_050576.1:54979217-55291638 GCF_011100635.1 Trichosurus vulpecula | reverse complement strand
TGAAAACTGGAGGTTTTTCTCTCCGATGTGGAATTGAGGTGTTACATTCATGTCTCAAATGAAAAGTACATTTCAGAAAAATTAGAAATCTTAGTGTGAGGAAAAACTATGCTAAAACTTGTTTTGAACCGAAAGAATTACAAAAAAAAGAGGCCAAAGGATCTCTTGGACATGCTGATGGAGAAGGTAAATGTTAGCTCTTGTTCTCTTATGTTAATCAAACTCTGAGAAGCTCATTTCAAACCGAAATGTTATCTGCTTCAGAGAGCTCTGCAGTTTCAAAAATTTGCATTGAGACAAACATTTATTCACCAATCAGAAATATCTTCTAAATACAAAATAGTCGATGCTTCATCTTAGCCAGCCTCAGGCTTGGAACCAAAAGAAACAAGTTCAGTTTGTAAGGAAGCCAACCAGATAAGGTAAGTGATGAAACCAGGAATTTATCCCATGGACAGTTCTAACCAAACTGGTAGGACAGAGGCTTCACACAGGGCACAGATACCGAGTCTAGATTGAATACTTGTAATCAAATAACCATGTCTGGTATCACAGACATAATATTCTCTAATCAAGTGTTTCTTTGGGGTAGCTCAGTGAGTAAGAGATGGCATTACGTTTGTTTAATCTTGTTTGGGCACAGCAGAAAACATACTTAGCAAACTGAAAGATGTCGAAGACAAATTTTTCCATCTTTATCCCATTTGGTTTGTCTGGCTTAATGAGCTGCCCCTGGGTATTCACATATGGAATCTTCTTCTGAGCCACGTGGTGCTGCAACTGTGGTTCATAAATGCTAGGTGAGGAAAAGAATGAAGTCATCAGCTTCCAGGCTTGGAATATGGGTAATCTAGTTGTATTACTCCTGTCACCCAAATTTCCAAATCCAAATTTGCCTTGATCATTTAGAAACATTCAATACCAAAGCTCCTAGGAATGAAACACTAAAAGCATCCAGTACCAACTGTTAAATTTCAACCCACTTCTAAATTATAAAACAAACAAACTCGCCTATTCACAGGCTTACATTATTCATAATAGTCACATTAAAGAGACCAAAAATACGGCACAAATTTATGAATCTGAACTCATTTTTTGGTTCTTTTTATGTTCTCCTTTTAACCTCACCTGTTTTAATCAGGAAGAAGACACCCAGAATGGCAAAGGGACCACAAACAATGCCATAAGGTTGGTGTCTAATGCTACATTCTTTCCAGCAGTTAGAACATCATGGGTCAACATTTACTACTAATACCCATTATTACTACAAACTGTTAAAAGTTTCTCATTGAAAACACCTTGTTCCTCTAGTTCTGCAAGATTACAGGACAGGTGTTCTTATCTTAGCAGATCTACAAAGAAATACTATGTGATGCAAGAGTCCATCTGAGTAAAATGATGTCTCTTCCCCCCTCCTCATTTCACATTCCCCAGATGCCTTTTGCTGCTACCTCCACCTTCACCCATTTCATATTATGAAGAGGCCCTTCTCTTTGCCAAGGCAAATCTTTCGACAAGAACAAGTGATCCTGGTCCATTTCATCTTCCCTTCTACCATCTCCCACTCTCTCACTAATCCTCGATCCACTGTCCATTGACAGCTTCCCTACTGCCCAAAAACATGACCACGTCTTCCTTATCCTCAAAAAACAACCCTCACTTGATCCCGCCATTCCCCAGTATTTTTCATTCCCTCTTCCCTTTTGTGGCTAAACTCCCTACAACAGATGACTCCACTTCCTTTCCTCTCACTACCTTAAGTCTCTACAGTCTTTCTTCCGATCTCACCATTTATCTGAAACTGCTCTCTCCAAAGTTACCAACAATCTCTTAACTGCCCAATCTAATGGCCTTTTCTTCTCAATTCTCATCCTTCTTGACCTCTTTTTTGATACTCTCTTCTCTCTAGGTTTTCAGGACACTGCTCTCTCCTGCGTCTCCTCGGTCTCCTTTGTAGATCTTCATCCCGCACCTGGGTATCTGTCCTGGACCTCCTCTTTTTTTTTTATACTACTTTACTTGGTGACCCCACCATCTCCAATGGATTTGATTATCATTTCTATGCTAATGATTCTCAAATCAGCTTATCCAGCCCTAACCTCTCTGCTGGACTCAAGTTTCACATATCCAACTGCCTATTGGACATCTCAAGCTAGATGGCCCCCAGGCAATGTAAACTCAACATGGCTAAAATGGAACTCATTCTCTTTCCCTCCAAGCCCTCTCCTCTTCCCAACATCTTTACTATTGTGGAGAATACCACCATCCTCCCAGTCACGTGGACTCCTCATTCTCACCACCTATATCCAATCTGTTGCCACGTTCTTCCCAACCTTTGTAACCTCTCTTGTATACATCCCCTTGCCACCGCTGACACTACCACCCCCTGCAGGTCTTCATCACCTCCTGCCTAAACTACTGAAATTGCCACTGGTTGGTCTCTCTGCCTCAGGTCTCTCCCCACTCCAATCCATCCTCCTTTCAGCCATTAAATTGATCTTCCTAAAGCACAGATCTGACAATGTCAGCCCCTCTACTCAATAAATGCATTCAAAGCCCTTCATGACCTGTTCCTCCCTCCTCCCCATTATTCCATTTTCCTTACACATTACAACCTTCGTACCCTGTGATCCAATGATATTGGCCTCCCAGCTATTCCTCATACAAGAGACTTCATCTGCCAACCTGGCATTTTCACTGGCTGCCCCCCAGGAATTCTTCTCACCTCATCCCCACCTACTGGCTTCCCTGGCTTCTTCCAAGTCCCAGATAAAATCCCATGTTCTACAGGAAGCCTTTCCAAATCTCCCCTTAATTCTAGTGCCATCCCTCTGCTGATAATCTCCAGTATCTTATCCTGTGTATCTCTTCTTTGTACAGAGTTATTTACTTGTTATCTCCCCCCATCAGACTGTGAGCTCCCTAAGAATGGGGGCTGTGTTCTACCTTTGTATCCTCAGGGCTTAACACAGTGCCTGACATACAGAAGGCACAAGTATTTACTGACAGACTAAGTGACAATATTTCTATTATACTTCAATGTTTCAAAAGATCTCTAATCTCACCGATGTGGGCTTCTCCTCTAACAAGATAGATTACAACTTCTCCCCACCAACAGATGATCTTTAAGAGTTGCTATGATCATCACTGGGTGATCAACCTCCTACTATTCAGCTTTTCCAAACTTAGCTAAGATGGTTCTTACACAAAATAATAATCTTAAGTAATAATAAAAATCCTTTGCATTTGTATACAGCTTTGCAAAGTACTTGGCATATTCATTACCTCATTTAATCTTCACAGAACTATCAGAGAGGGGCAGAGTAGGAACAACTACTCCCATTTTACAGATAAGGGAATGATTTTGGAACGTGTAAATAATTTATCTCCAGTCACATAGCTGGTGAACCTCCTTCTCTCCCTCAGGTTACTGTAAAGATCAGGTGAGATTATGGATATGACAGATGAATATGGATATGTACAAATGATACATGTTGGGGTGACACTGCCCACAGGCCAATCTGAGTCTCCTGGCTCCTGATTGGGTGGGGTTATGACTTCAAGCTGCCAGGAACAAAAGCTCAATATTAAGGGATACAGAGCAAGAGTAAAGGGGAGGAGCAAGGGCTCTAGAAGGTCCATACTTGACCACATCTTTCAGGAAAGGCACAGTGAAGAAGTGATTGGCAATGTTCCCTGCGTTGAACAGCAGCCGTCCATCGGGGCTTCGCCTCTGGGCTGTGGCCAGGGAGATTTCACTATATTCCACCACCTGGTAGACACCATCAACTCTACACACTACCCCGACAGGCTCAGTAGGATTTGTCTTCTCCACAACCTGCCCACAAGTGAAAGAAAAGCGAACACACTCAAATGCTGCTGACTTGTTTCAGCATCCTTTACCATGATTTTATTTACTTAGTCTTTCTCTGCCAGTAAAAAAAAAAAGTAGAACTTTAGAGTCAGATTCTTAACCATGGGTTCAAAAACTTTTTAAGAAATTTATTTTGATAATTCCACTTCAAAATAATAGGTTCCCTTTGCAATACTATGTATTTTAATTCTTGATTTTTAAAACATGATTCTTATAAGGGGCATAAAGATTTCATCAGACTGCCTGCCCTAAGGGGTTCATGATACAAAAAAGACAAAGAACTTCTGGTTTAGAAGAATGCCAGTCTGGTCCTCAGTCATTAGACAAGTCATCCTTTGCAAAGGCTAGAGGCAAAGACTGTTCAGCTTAGGAGAATTGAACAGAGATTGTACTCTGTTAGAATAATTTTTAAGAACGTAGGGTCAGCTCCACACCATGATGGAACATCAGACTAGTAATATAGAGTATATATAAATATATGGAGATATATTTGGAGTAGAGGAAACAAAACACTTAGATAATCTAGTTAACCTGGATTCTGAAAAAAGATAGTTTAAGATAAATCGACTGTGTGCTAAGGGCAGCTAAAAGTACTGATGTGACCTTAGAATGTATTAAGTGAACCCTGGAGTCCAGCAGGAAAGGGGTGATGGTTTTATTGTGTCGTACCAGCATCAAAGCAATCTCTGGAACATTGTGTGCAATTCTGGACACCACATTTTAGGAAGAATCATATGCTGGAGAACTTCAAAAAAGGGATAACCAGGATGGTGAAGGGTTTTGAGTTCATGCCATATGATGAAGAAAGTGAGTGTGTTTACCTTCAAGAAGGCAATATTTAGGGAATATTTAATCACTGCATTCAAGCATCTGAAGGACTGCCACAAGATTAGACTTGTTCTGCTTGGATCCAGAGAGCAAAAACTTAGAAATTATGAAGAGGCGATTAAGGCTTGATACAACAAAAAACTTCTTCACAACACTACCAAAAACTGGAATGAGCTCTCTGGGGAAAGAAAGAGTGCATTTCTTCTCCTTGAAGTCTTCAAGCAGCCACTTGTCAGGTTTGATGGAAAAGGTTTGATTAGATACCCAATGATAACCAGCTACACTCACAATCCTTGCTCCTTTTCCAGATTCAATCTTTCCATTTTCTGGATACATGTATCCAGCAATTTTGTTCCCAAACAGTAACATCTCACATCCTCTGGTGCCCTGTAGGTTTCCAACCTGGGGCTGAAATCTGGACTAAGTTCAGACATTCACTCTCCTTCCATTGTAACAAATGTTTCTCTGGCCTCTTTAACCTTACTCGTTTCTTTCAGCTGTGAACAGGTGCAAATAAGCGATAAGCTCAAGTTCAGCGATGGGATGATGTAACTTTTTGAAGCTGAAGTGTCTGAATTTCACCCAGTGCCATGTAACTATTATGAACACATTTTTCTCATTTTCCTCAATTTGTAAAGTACTTTTAAAAAGTAGAAATTTTTATTTTTTTCCATTAGAGTATCAACAAATATATTTTAGGGAAAAATGTTAGATGTATATTTATTACTTCTTTTTATAGTTTTTTTTAGTACCTTGCACATTTATAGCAGATGTTCAAAAACGAACTGGTTGACTGAATTGAATATTTCTAATCTAGAGGTCTTTGAAAAAATTTTCATTTATTTGCAATATCTTTGTAATAAGAAAACAAGGTAGCTAAAAAGTAAACATATTGATACAAGATAATCAGAAAATTAAATATTTCACATCTATTCCATTATCTCCTATGACTACAATTTCTAAATATCACAAGAAATCACTCCTTGATTTTATGGCATCTGAGCATAGAGAGGCCTTAGAGGCCACTAAGTCCAACATCCTCCTTCACAAAGAAGTCCCTTCCACAGTGTTTTGGAGAGGCAGCCATCTATCCTCTGCCTGAACACTTCATGGTAAAGAGCTCACAACAGCCCGTTCCACTGCTGGGCTGCTCCATCAGATAGTTCTGTGGTAAAGAAAGCACAAAGAGCTCTGGACTGGGGGAGGGGGGGAGGGGTGGTCAAGAGATCCAGGTTTGAATCAAAGTCCCAACGCTTATGCGTGGCCTAGATCAATCAATAACAAGCACTTATTGTGCACCTACTAAGTGCTGTGCGCTAAGAATATGGGAGGGAGGAAATGAAATAATACCTGCCCTCAGGAAATTCCTATTTTTTTTTGAAGGGGGTGGGATGTTTACACAGAGAAGTAAACACAAAATAGGTACAAAGTAAATTTGGAGGGGGAAGACCTAGGAGAAATTAGGGAGGTCTTTATGTACTCCTCATGATGTGCTAAGCTTTGAAAGAAGCTAAAGATTCTAAGAGGGAGGAGTGAGCAGGAAGAGCAGTACAGGGACAGGGAGGAGCCTGATTAGAGGCTGGGAGATGGGAGGAAGAGCATGTGAGCTGCAACGAGCAAGGCAGCTTGCCTGTGTGGAACACGGGAAGAAGACACGAAGGGGAAGATAATGCAAAAGGCCTGGAAAGGTGGCTAGGCTGGCTTCGGACCAAGAAGGGCTTTAGATGCCAAACAAGGTGTGTCTGTGTGGCCGTGAAGCCCTGGGGCAGCATTCTGAGAACACAGTCAGAGCAGCACTCTAGGAATATATTGGTGTCACTTTGGATCTGAATGGAAGCAGAAGAGGCCAGAGGAAGAGACACCAAACTTTGACCAAATGGAGGATGAGCCTCTGCTTTATCACTCATAACATGGGAATAATAATCCCTATACCACCTATCACACGAGGCTGTCATGAAAATCAAATGAATGAGTGAATGAAAAACATTTATGAAGTGCTAACTACATACCAAGCATATGGTAAGATAGTGAAAGTAAAAGTTCTCTGTAAGCTGGAAAATGATATATTCAATGACCACAACAATACTGTTCAGGGGTTGGAAAAAAAAAGCTAAATGTTATACACTTATAATGACCAAGCCTAGCACTGGAGAAGAGTTGAGAAAATGCACCTTCCTCCCTTTGCTGAAAAGGCAAGGGACTGTGAGTGTAGAATATGGCATATATTGAAGCATTGGCTGGTTCTGCCAAACTGGTTTTTACCACTTTTCTTTTTTAATCTTTGTTACAAGACATGGCTCACCAGGGAAGGGAAGTAAGAATTGTATATATCCAATAACAAATATCATGTAAAAACAAAAAAGCATCTATTTGGGGGGGGGGGGGCATCTACCTTTAAAAGGAATTTTGTGACTCTAAAGCATTATGTAAATGAGAGCTAATATCATAATTATCTTATTGAGCCAAAATCCTCCTCCCAATAACTTCCACCCATTAATACTAATTCTGGCCTCCAGAACTCCACAGAACAATTTAATCTCTCTTTCATGCTATAAAATATCAGCTATTGTTATTCCAATAATTATACTGGAACTAACTAAACTTTTCCAAGAATGTATCAACAAAACATTTTAAAACATATTAGAGTTTCTCAAAGTACATACATCATTTTGATTTAATCAGCCAAAGCCACTGATATATGTAGAATTATAAAAAGTAGTACTGTTAATGAAACTAGTCTAACCTGAATTGCCTTGTTTTATAGACAAAAAAAATCATACAATTTGAGTCAGTTGGGCCCTAAGTAGTCACCTAGTCTAACCCCTATGAAAAGGGGTTCTTAATGTGTGTTATAATGGCAAAAACAGAATCAGGGTCAATGATAATAACTAGCATCAATAAAGAGTTGATGTATTTAAGTGCTATCATTATCCCTACTTCATGTAAGAGAGGTCAAGTGACGTACTCAAGGTCATACACCTAGTCAGTGTCTCCCCCACTAGCCAGTCTAGCCCTCAAAGCAGTCCTCTAGAATCACAGGGCCCCTAGATTCCAATGGCCTGAGTTTCAGTCTCAGCTCTAGCATTCACTGCGTGACTTTAGAGACAGGAGATACAGCACTGGACTTGGAGAGAGGAAAGAGTAGAGTTCCAGTGCTAATGACTAACAGCATCTCTGTGACGATAGGCCTCCACAGAGGCCTCTTGACCTCTCTGAAACTCAGTTGCCTCATCTTTAAATGGAGAGGGAGGCAATTAAACCAAATTATTTCTAGGGTCCAGAAAGCCCTCTAAATTGTATGATCCTATTCTGAAGATCCCTTTTAGCTTGAAAAGCCCAGCATACTACAAATGATGCTAAAGTAATGTATGGATATTAAGCAGAAGAGCGGCACCACGTGGATAAGAGTGAGAACTACATCTTGTTTCCATTGGTGGACCTTGGATGCTTCCTATCTAAATAAGAATGACAAATAAAATCAGTTTTAGATCTATGAGGAACAGATTTTAGAAAGAGAAAAAAGGAAGTCTTATATTAGCCCTATGAGCTCTGTCTTTTCAGAGACCCCAGTTTCCATTTGTATATGTCCTATTATTTTAATACTTCAAGAATTATAATTTTGTCAGTGTACTTCAAACTTAGATGATATTTGAGGGCTGCTGTGTCCAGAAAACAAAAATACCCTACAGCCACCCTGATAACTAGGCTAGTATAGACAACAGTCAGAGTCCATGGCCAGGCCTACACTCAAGGCCTTTCCAAGATAGGTAGGGACTGGCCAGAGTTTATGTTCTGTTGGCACAGCCTTCAAGAACCCAATGTCAGGGTGCCGCAATGAGGCGTGACAATAGGGCTTTCATGCCATGTTGCAGCAAATTTCTAACTATTCTCTCCTCACTAGTTGGAGTCTTTGTTGTTATTCCTCACTGTCACTAACCCTGTTATAGGCAATGGGGTTAGAACGCCAATCAAATGGGCAGACCCACCACTACCACAGAGCGTAGGGCTGAATGCCATCTTCAAACCAAGGTTCCCCTCTCCTAACATGGCAGGTTATTCAAATCCCTATTGCTCTCAGTGGCAGAGACAATCAAAAACAGGCTGTAAAGCTATTTGTCCTTACTGTGAGCAAAACTAAACCATGGTCATTTTTTTCAAACTCAAAGTAAATGCACGGTACCACTTGCTACTCAGAATGCATTCTTCCAATGCCATTCTAACAAAACATTATGTAGTTTTCATTTTCTCTAGTTCTCATAAAGCATATATTCTTGAATATAATATACCAAGTTCCGTAGAACATGATAGTTACCTTCATTGCCATAGTGCTTTTACATATGGCTAGAATTCTCTAAGAACCACTGAAACCCTGAAGAGGAAGAACTGTATGACATTTAAGATTGGGAGAAGTAGTTTTATACTATATATGTTTAAACGCAGAGCATATATAGTACATTGATATATGACATACATAAATACATAAACATATATGTATATTCATTATTTATAGTGTGTGTGTTTAATAACTTGACACGTCCCTGATTCGAAGCTTGATCTGCACTAAGATCCGATGACATGTGGAAATCAGTCTGGGAATATGCTGAAAAGCCATTTGCCTTGGCAGCAAGAAACCAACTCTACCACTTACTAACAGTATGACCACAGGCAAGTCACTTCTCCTGTAAAGTAGGAAGAAGAAGAAGAAGAATCCCTGTCTTATTTGTCACAGGGGGTGGGTGTGAAGCTAGTGCTTTATAACTCTTTTTTTTTTGTTTTTGGCAGGGCAATTGGGGTTAAGTGACTTGCCCAAGGTCACACAGCTAGTACGTGTGTCAAGTGTCTGAAGCCAAATTTGAAGTCAGGTCCTCCTGACTCCAGGGCCAGTGCTCTACTCACTGTGCCATCTAGCTGCCCCGTGCTTTATAACTCTTGAAGCACTCTGAATGACAGCGATTATCATTATCTCAAACCACTGCACGAGGCAAGTGAAGACCATTTAAAACAAATGGAGTTCCCGGAAGGCAGCTCAAGCACAGTTCTGAAGTGGGAAGATCACACCAACCCTTTTACATTTGGATCACCTTTTCTTCCAGCAAAAGGGCTTACAAAATCTGCCACCACTCACCTTGAACATCTCCCTAAAAAGTGTCTGAAGTAGACGCCTAATCAGGTCATTCCACCATTCCACAATGAGACGCTCTCCAGGGAAGAGAAGGAATGCTAAGTCATTTGAATACTTCAGGGAAAAGGTACTGGGGGAAGAGGCAAACATCCCAGAGATGCCAGTCCTGACCCTCTTGTCTTGTGGGATGCCACGTTCCCCTCCTCTCCAGACCTGATTCCCTAGCTGTAAAATGAGGGGAGGCGGCCAATCTCCGCTCCAGAGATAATCACTGAAGACCCTCATAAAGCCACCTTGATGGGACAAGTTTAAACCTAAGACAATTGTTAACATTATTCTATTGACTCACAGGGACAAAAATCAAGACCCCCCTCTCGCTAATTCAGACAGGACTTACCTTTGCTCCACAGTCTGCTCCCTTTTGGACGCAGAATCCAATGAAACGTGGGTCTGCTACTTTCACCAATATGTTGTCAACACAGTAGACGTGGATTCCCCAAATGCCCCTTTTCTCCATATCTTCCACAATGCCATGGGCTGCAAGAGCTCGGTAAAGACCGCCATTCCCATCTGAGGAGTAAAACAGTTCGATAATGAACCAAAGCCCATGAAATGTTACCCAAAAGGTTGTGTATGTTTCTAAGCTGATATGCGGACTTCTGAAAACCAAAGTTTCACATTGTAAAGTTACATGCTCCAAATGTTCCAAAAAGAAAGGAGTCAAATGCTAGATGACAATAGACTTTTAAATAATGTTTAACCAAAATAACTAGGATATCATCTAAGTAATGTGAATTTTCTACCCCTCTTCTTTACTCGGTTCCCTCGAGTGTGGCTTATTTAATAAACTTGTAAATTACCACATTCTTTAAAAAGTAAATTTTATTTCATATGGTTTCAGATTCTATTAATATCTCCCTGAAATAAGCCAATTATGAGGTTACAGCCCCAAAGACACATTCCTCAGCCTCACAAACATGAATATTTGAAGGTGTTATTCAAAGTCACTTGCCAATGAATCAAGCTATTGTACTTTACCCTAAAAGAATGGAAACGAAAAGAAATTGGCATCTCTTAAAGGTCCCCCACCCCAGGCAGTTTCTAGTGTAGCTTTCACATATATTTTCTCCCTACGGAGCTGCAGACCTTCAATGAGGGGCACCCATCACACCCTTTCACAGAATAATGACCACACTAATTGAGGATCTTTAGAATCTAAAACAACCCTCAAAGAACAGAGCTTATTTGGGCCTGTCTGCTTCCAAGTAATCACCCACCAGCAACCCATTTTCATCCCTTTTTGGGGGGTGAGGGTGGGGAGGAGACATAATCATGTCAGTGTGCTCTTCTCAAAGCTTACTACATAAGAGGCTTCCTCAAATTATCTGATATAAAGGGGAAAGGAGTCAAAAATTAAGTTCTGAAGAAGATGGAGAAAAATATTCTAACAGCAGAAACTCACATTTATATGGAACTTAAAGGTACACAAAACACTTTCCTCACAATAACCCTAACAGTTAGGTGGTTCTCCCCTTTATAGATGAGGAAGCTGAGTCTCTTTGTGGTAAAGTGACTCGATCACGGTAACACAGTTAATAAACATCTGGGGCAGGATGAGTACCCAAGTCGTCTGACTCCAAGCCCAACATTTTTTCTACTACATCATGCTGCCTCTTGATACAGACTAGAGACTGTTGAAAGTAATTAGGTTCAGAGTACAACTATAAAATCTTTATGAGAAAGCTTGATATGCACACGCTGAGGTAATATAAATGTAATGTAAACAGGAGAAGGGAATAGGCAGGGTTTTGTAAATCATTTTCTCCAACAGATCATAGCTTCACATTCATGTAATTAAGAGTGGGAGAATATACTACATGATTTGATTTTTTTTTAAATGCTGATTCAGGAAAGCAAAAATGTAAGCCTTAAAGGCTTCCAATAGGGTATCTTACACACACACATTACATTCCTATGACTTGCACATGGTCACACAGCTAGTCAGCCTCTAAGATGGGACTTGAACCCTGGCCTTCCTGGTTCCAAGTCTGGAAAAATATCAAGCAAAGCACAACAAAACAGTGAGGCAGGTGCTCACCAAAGGTGTTCTTTACTGCCATGGAGGACACCCGGTCTAGTCCAAATGGAACTGGGTGACACAGAGGGTGCCCTGGAGATGGGGAAGCCCTCCAGATAGATGCGCAGGCTCCATGAAAGGACAACATGGGGCAGCGGACAGAGTGCAAGCCTTGGAACAAGGAGGCCCTGGCTGTGAACGCGCTCCTAGCTGGTTAACCCTGGGCAGATCACTCACTAGGTCCTCTCCTGCTCCGTGAAGACCTCATGATGAGAGCAGCTATCTCACAGGGTTGTGGTGAGGATCAAACCAGATAACACATGTAAAATGTTAAGCCTTAAAGCGTTCTATCAAATATCAGCAATCACTGTTATTACTGTCTCAGGGGTAACAGGAGCATTCAAAGGCAACATCCCCCATTTATCCCAGGTGGGTCTGTCTATCATCAGAACACCAAAAACACACATGCCTTACATACATTTCTAGCAGGAAATAAGAGTGTATGGTGGAAGGTGTCCTGAAGGGGCAGGCAGGACACCTGGCTTCTTAATTTTGCTTCAGCTACTAACTGGTAGTCACTTTTACCAAAGTCACTTAACCCCTGGGTGGAGAAGTAGGGGAATGGGGGATAGGGAGTGGGGGAGGTATGAAGGGTTAGTCTGTATGCAGCAATATAATCCTACTGATTGTTTGGGGGCAAAGAAGAAACATGTTCATACCAAATGTTCTACATCCCAAGCACGTATCTGTTCACATGAAATTCATAGTCTAGAAAGGTACTCCCTCATCAGTAAACAGTGACCATCTTGGAGGCAGATATGGGGGTAAGAGGGAGAGAAAGGCCAAATGGTTTATCCAGTGTTAACTGGATACCACAATTATCAATTAGCACAGTGCTAGCAATGGCCTAAGCATGAGGATCCCAAACAAAGTAAACCTGGAGAGAAAAAAGCTTCGAGCAGGTAATTTCAACAGGTAAACAGAAAGGAACTACCATTTGGTGGCAGGATATGAAGAATGTGGCTGAAGGGGAATCATGCTCACTTAGGCTCTGTGTATTGGGATAGCTAGATGGACCTCAACAGAAGGGAGCCCTAGGGCAGCATGGCCAATATTAAAAAGGGTAAGATCCATTAGGTATATGCTAGGAAAACAGGCTATTGAGAAATAGGAAGCTTCCAGAGGACAGAACACCAAGACCCCTGGGAAACACATAGGTTAGGATGGTATATTTCAGGTGGGAAAGATAGCCTGAAAGTCAAAGGGAAGGATTTAATTCCATAGACATTTATTAAACATCTACTATAATCACATAACAAAGGCTATGAAGATAAAACTAAAATAGCTCCTGCTCTCAAAAAGTTTATACACTGCTAGATTCTTGGGATGGGCAATGAGATCACCATCTCATTTCTCTAGGGAGACAAGGGGCAAGAGCATTATTTCCACAGCTTAGAGTCTCAGAGGAAAGAGGGATGAGCCTTAGGCAGAAGGTCTAAGCCTAAGACCAAGAGCTTGTTGGGGAAGATGAAGGAAGAGAAGAACTGGACATAAGGATGAGGAAAGGAGATTCTAAGAAAATTATTACATCTAAAGTTTTACTAATTTTTTTTTTATCAAAAACTTTACCAAGACTTACAAAGCTTAATTTACTGGTTTGTAACTGAGATCCATGTTAATTCTGGAATAAGAAATGAGCTATTAGCTAATAAGCAAATGCAGCATATTCCAGGGGAAGGAACAAAGGCTCTGTGGTCAGAGGCCTAGATTCGAATCCTCCTGCTGCCTGCTGCTTATAGCTAAGGGCATTTTCCCAAGGGCCTCGGTTCTGCTTATGAGGGGTTAGATCAGATGGCCTCTGAGGTTTTTTCCAGCCTATATCTATCCTCCGATTCAAATAAAAAGAAGGCCAGGAATAAGAAAGACCAGCTCGAATTAGTTACTTACTCTGCCTAACATCATTACATGGCTCCATGAAAACACAAACTTAAATGAACTAATATTATGGGGAAAATTAGTTCCACAAAAACAACTTTTTGGTGCATATTGCAATGTGAAGAGCATTCACAGACTAGCCTCAGGAGCATGACTGCCCCCAGGGCTGCCCCAATGCTGGCTCCCCTCAACACTGAACTTGTTCCTTTGCACCATGTGGGAAAAGCTGAACTAGATTACAATGGATTTTTGTCTTGGCAAGCTGAAGTTTACTGTGAAAACTAATACAACATCTCTAACAGTTGGTGAGTGGCCTCATTTGAACACTTTTGAAGATAGGGAACTCCCTATCAAAGTGAAAGGTAACCCATTCCATTGGCTACTACATTCGTCTTAAGGTACCCTAGTGGGCCCAGACCTGAGTTCCACGCCTTGCACGATTCCTTTTACAATCCAAGCTCAGAGAGGCCCTGCTTCTATCAGACAAAATGCTTTCCTTAGAAGGTTTCATTAAAATAATTTCTATCTACATCATCAGAATTTCATTAGTCAGAGCTTTTCAGGCTCCATGAGCCTCCTTCCCTTTCAAAATCTCAGCCCATGTCATCATCCCTACCTTTCTTCTCATCTTTATGAAATCTGTTTTCTAAAAGTGGAAGACATAAGTTGAGGCCCAGCATTCTCTTTCTTCCTACTCTAAGACAATGTGGTTATTGTGACTCCAGAGATTATTGTACTCTTCCTTACTGGTTAGCATTAAGCCCAGGAAAGTAGGCCGAGTTGTTTTTTCAAACTTTAGAAATAAAAATCAGTATGACAAGTGAAGGATGAAATCAAACTTTTTCGTAGAATAAGGCTTTCATCAGATTTCTGCAGAGCCAAAGACCCGATCTCTTTCCTCTGTGCCAGTCTCATCATCTGTCTCAGGAAAGCATTATACATATCTTCAGCTGATCCTCCCACAAAAAGATCACTTTTTTTCCTCTTTTTTCTCTCCTAATCATCTCTAACAGGCTTCCAACCTCTGGTTCAGTTTCCAAATAGGCATAATATACTTGCTTAACAATCTAGACTGATTCACTCCTTTTATTATATAAATATTATATTATTTTAATAAGGCATATTTCATATTTCTATTTTCTAGTCATGATTCATATTCTATTTTCTAGTTATGAGTTCCATCCCACCATATCTTGATGACACTTAACGAGACTCTTTCTACCTTTGTGTGTTAAAAAAATTCAAGTCAGCCTTGTTTCATTACTCATGTTCTATGCAATGATGGCCCTAAGGATTCTTCCTGTTCCTCTTCCCTATTTCCCCTAAGAATTACTGTGTACCATCTTCATTACCTGGGTGTGTGTGAGCTATTACAATACACCTATAGGCTTATTACTTGTGTGTGTGTGAGCCACTACACTATACCTAGAGGCTCACACCAGGAAACAATTTAGGCCTGCTTAGCACACATTCCTCCAAAGCAACCCCATGAAGTGATCACCCACCTTTTGCTTGAATACCTCAATGAATAGGAATTTATCTCACAAGGCAACCCATCCCACTTTTGAAGTTTTATTCTAATACACTGCTGCAATCCACTCTCTGTTGTACTCCACAAAACACTGCATATCATTCAGACACCTCCCAAAGCCAGGACCTGGCCTATCTACAAAAGACTGTTTGCAGACATTTACAGACTTTACAATCTCGGCTTGTCCTGAGCAAACCAAAGGTTCAAGGTCATGGGTCCATCTACCACTAGAAGGTACCAGGGTGAGGTTGGGGGAGGGCAGAGCAGGGAACTATGGGCCTAAGTAATCTCTCCCAAGTAAGAACAGAAATGTCATAAGAGGATTCATTACCTCTCTTCCAGTTTTATAACATCTATAACTTTGTATGTGACTTCCCACATACATAAATCACTTCTTAACATTTGACAAAATCACAAAGAATGCTTTGAAAGATATTTCAATAACAATGACTCCAATGATGTGAAAGAACTGAATAGAAATACTGGCTAACTGTGAGTTTTTGAGAAGGAAACTCTCTAAAACAAATCTCAAAACTACTGTGTGACTTTGCAAACAACTCCATTTTATTAGGCAATTTATATTTCCGGATTTTTAAAGAAATCAATCCTTTGAAGATCATTCCTAATGATCATCTTTATTTAAGAAAGTATTACCAGAGCCTGATTCACTTTTACCTTGGGGAACAATTAAGGCTCACTTAGTTAATTGAAGTTTGATTATTCAGATCATTAGCCCCTCTAATCACTTTAGATAATGCTCAACACAGACCTGGAGCCATGGAAACTTTGCTCTTCTCTTCCAGAATAATTTTCCCATCAAACTGCATAGCAGGTAGCATTCCTTGTTGGAAAAAGATTATATTCTCCTTTTTTAAACCAAAGTACTTGTGCTTTGAGAAGAATTCCTTTGTAGATTCCATTGTCCTGCCACTGGTCATAATGTACCTAGTAAGACAGAAGAAACGTCCAAAAATCATGACTCTCTATGAACCAGACAACAGGAAGATTGTCCCTGCATTGAACTACAACAGAGTTTGGGCAGTGCTACAGTATTCTGGTCTCCTTAACTTTCTCCCTAGATAGTTCCTATTAGCTGCCTACCAAATACAGAGTATTCTCAGGACATTCCTCAATCAACCCAGTACTGAGACTCTGCTATGAAACGGAATCAAGGTACATGTCTAAAACTCTCAGAGAACCTGAACTCTTCCAACTAACCTCAGCATACATTTTATGATATAAATGTATTCTAAGTCAATGCAAAACATTCTACAGGAATGAAAGAGTGCAAGCAACATCCAGTCGAATGCTCAACTGCAGATATTTTTATAAAAATTCTGAAATGGAATTAGGAATATTTCTCTTAACACTTCCACTGACTTTGCAAACATAAAATGATAAATAACCCTCTACCTTTACTGGTACAAGGGCTACATATGGAAATGGCCCACTTGGTACGTGTGTGTGTATGTGTATACATACAGATGTACTCTATTCTAGAAATTTACATGCACAAATGATGAGTGTGCCATTATACGAGATGGACAAATATTAGAACAGTAGAAAAATATTTAATCCAGACTGACAGTTACCCTCAACATGGAGTATTAAGAATCCTAGAAGGGGTTAATTCCAAGATAATACTGAAATGAATGACACACACTCCAGGAAATTTGGAAATGCACAGAAAGGCAGATATAATTCAAAACCTCAAAAAGAAAAACATGGTTTCAGTTGTGTTAATGTGGTTTAGAAAAGTACAAAGCAATAAAGAAAATCAGTTTTCCTTGTCCTAATATTACTAAAAAGGAGAAAAGCTGGAAACAATTAGCAAATCTGATGTTAAAGAAACTAAACTACAATTAGCTTGAGGAAATTATTTTTCATACTTACCACAACTGCCCTTCCCCAAAGTACAGGAAAAGTACACCTATAAATGAAGGTAAAGTGCCTCCTTCGATTTATAGGACAACAAATGTCACATGGAAAAAGCCAGTGTAAAATGAATTTAAGTTTAAAATATCCTATTTATAAAGCACCTATGGTAAATTCTCTAATGTAAAGAATCTTTTATATTAGTTAACCTAAAGATAAGCTTAATTTATCATATTTATAAATCTAGATTTTTTGGATATTATCTTTGTCAATCACAAGGCAAACTCCTTAGGAGAATAACATAAATGTTCAGATTGAGATGTCACACTTATTCAACATAGCTGATCTCTACTGAATCCCTACTACTCTTACAACATACTGATTTTCTTTCCTACTTCCAACCCTAGGCAGGGTGTGCAAAAAAAACACATCCACAATAAACACATAGCTACATCACTCCTTGAAGCCACGATGACTGGTGCAATATGGGTGGTTTAATATTTGATGATTTTAATATAGATATTAATGCAAATGATAAATTAGCTTGCCATAATGTCCTTTTCTCCAAGCAACATCAGGCAAAATGTCTAGCTGCTATAATCGACATGCATTTTGAATATCACAAACCATTATTAGGAAATGCTAGCCAAAGGCCTTTTTACCAAGGAATGATGCACTGGCTGCCATGATGTTTTTCAACTAGCTGTTGTAGTTTCAAAATGCGCTCAGCTTGGATCTGGAAGAGAGTTTTATGCGATGGCAAACCCACATCATACATTCCTTTGGGATATGCCACACCAAGTCTTGTGCCCTGACCACCAGCCAGGAGAAGAACCGCCACTTTGTTTTGGGAAATCTGAAGAAACCCTAGAAGAGAAAAAAATTGATTGATAGCAACTGGTCACAAAGTTGTCTAGCTACACAGCTGTTTCCTTAAGGATCTAACTTTTTTTTTTAAAGCAACTGTTCCCATATCCAACACACATATGCAGGTGACAATGGGATCCCAGTTGCATGACTTCTAGCTTTAAGGTATGAATGATTAGAAATCAGCATAGAGTTATGTTTATGAGTTTTTCTTAACATTGAACTGAAAGAGAAGCCATGCTTAAAGCATGATATACTTCCCATATTCATTTATTTATATTATAATCTTCTCTCTCTCCCACTTCCCCAACTCCACTGAGAAAGGTAAAAGAAACAAAGTCCTTTTAACAAAAATGTATAATCATGTAAAACAAATTCCCATGTTGGTCTTCTCCAAAAATGATTGTTTTGTTCTATGTCTTGAGTTCATCACCTCTATCAGGACGTGTCATCACTTGTCCTCTGGAGTCATGGTTGGTGAACACACTGATCGGAATTCCTAAGTCTTTCCAAATCATTTGTTTTGAGAATATTATTGCAAATATGTATATTGTTCTGGTTCTGCTCACTTCACTCTGAATTCGTTCATACTAGGTCTTCCTAGATTTCTCTGAAACCATCCCTTTCATCATTTCTTAAAGCACAATAGTCATGTCAATGACATTTAATAAATGCTCACTATGTGCTAGGCATTATGCTAAGTGCTAGCAATACAGAGAAAGGTAAAAACCAGTCCCTATTCTCAAGGACCTCACAGTCTAATGGGAAAGACAACATGAAAACCACTATGTACAAACAAGAAATGCATAGGGCAAGTTGGGGATAATCTTGTAGGGAAGGGAGTAACATAAAGGAAGGTAGGATATTCAAATACCATATTTTGGTTTGCCATCCCCCAATTCTTGGGTATCCCTTTACTTTCCAGTTATTTGATGGTTCAAAAAGGGCTACTATAAATAGTTCTTTGTACATAAAGGGCCATTTCCTCTTTCTTTGATCTCTTTGGGGTAGAGACAGAGTAGTGATATAGCTGGGTAAAACGGTACGCACAGTCTAGTAACTTTTTGGGCACAGTTCCAAACTGCTTTCCAGAATGGATCAACCAGTTAACAGCTCTACCAACAGTGTACTAATGTGGTTACCTATAGCCCTTCCAACATTTGTCATTTTCATTTTTTTGGTCAACTCTGCCAAAATGATTTTTTTCCTTGAGGATTCTCTATCCACATCCTTTGACCTTTTAGCAATGGGGGAATCACTCGGTCAGTCAATAATCATTCATTAAGCACCTACTATGTTCCAGGCACTGTATGAAGTGCTAGGGATACAACGAAAGGCAAAAGGGAATTCCTGATCTCAAAGAGCCCACAGTCTAATGGGGGAAAGAATATAGAAACAAGCTATAGACAAGATAAAACATGGAATATAATCATCAGAGGAAAATCATTAAAATTAAGGGGGAATCTAGAAAGGTTAACTGTACAAAGTGAGATTATAGCTGGGACTTGAAGGAAGCCAGGCAAGCCAGAAGCTCAAGATGAGGAGGGAGAACATTCCAGAAATAGGGGACAGCCAATGAAAATGCCTGGTGTAAGGAGGAGTGTTCTGCACAAGGATCTGCAAGGAGGCCAGTGTCACTGGATCACAGGATATGAGGGGGGTTATAAGGTGTAAGAAGAATGGAAAGGTAGAAAGGAGAGAGGTACAGGTTATAAAGGGCTTTGAATGCCAAATAGAACATTTTGTATTCAATCCTGAAGGTGACAGGGAGCCACTGGAGACTATTGAGTAGTCAGACCTGTGCTTTAGGAAAAATGACAGATGAGTGGAAGATGGACTGGAGTGGGGAGAGACTTATGACAGGGAAACCAACTAGCAGACTACTACAATAGTCCAGGTGTGAAGTGATGAAGGCCAGCTCTAGGGTGGTGATAGTGTCAGACAGAGGAGAGAAAGGGGCACGTACAAGAGATGTTACAAAGGTAAAATGGCAACAGGTTGGACATGGTGGGAGGGGGATGAGAGAAAGTAAGGAGTTGAGGGTGACACTCAGATTGGGAAGAGGGGTGACCGTGAGGATGATTATCAACAGTAAGAGGGAAATAAGGAAGAGGGAGGGAAGATGGATACAGCTTGTGTCATACTGAGTTTACGATGTCTAAGGAACATTCTATTTGAGATGCCCAAAGTTGGAAATGAAAAACTGGAAGTTAGCATAGAGGTCGGGGTCAGATAAGCAGATTTAAGAATCATCAGCATAGAGACGATAATTGAATCCCTAAAAGACAATGAGATTACTAAGTGAAATAATACGAAGGAGAAAAGAAGAGGGTCCAGTTCAGAACCCTGTGGGACACTTGCAATTAGCATGCATGACCTGGATGAAGATCTCACAAAGGAGGTAGGTAGGGAAAGAACCAGAAGAGAGTGGTGTCACAAAAACCTAGAGAGAAGGGAATATTAAGAAGAAGGCAATTGACTGTGTTAAGGGCTGCAAAGAGATCAAGAAGGAAGAGGATCAAGAAAAGGCCATTAGATTTGGCAATTAAGAGACCACACTTTGGAGAGAGCAGTTTTGACTGAATGAAAAGGCTAGAAGTCTGTGAGTATGGAGCTAAAAAGACAATGAGATAAAAGGAAGTGGAGGCACCGATTTCCAATGACCTTCTCAAGTAGTTTAGACACAAAAAGGAGGAGACAGATGAAATGATAAATACTGAGAATAGATGGATCAAGTGACGGTTGGGGGTTGGTTTGTTTTTTGGGGGATGGGAAAGACATGGGCATGTTAAGCAGCCAGGGAGAGCTGGAAGATTAAGTGAAATGGGATAGCAGAGGCAGCACTCCACCAGAGAGGACAGGATAGAATGGATCACTTGGGCATGGAGAAGGGCCTGCCCTGGCAAGAAGGGCCTCCATATCATGAGGCAAGGTTCTCACCTGAGAGACTGGAGGGAGGGGAGTTACACAAGGTTTGAGAAGGGATGAAAAGCTTCAGAATGGTGGTAAATGGGAGAAGTCGATTATGGAGATGTAAAAGAATTGCCTTGTTGCAGTAAGGGTCCAGTTGAGATTGTAACATGAATTTGTAATGGATATAGTCCACATGATTCTGTGATGTTCTCCAGGCTTCATTTAACAACACAAAATAGGAGTAAATGCAGTAGATAGTGAGAATAATCCAGGGTTGAGGGTTAGCAGGGCAAGATCTGGGATAGGAATGGTACTTATTCTTATAAATTTGAATTTATTCCTTACATATCTGGGAAATGAGTCCTATTTCAAAGAAACCTCATACAAAAGTTTTGTTTTTTTTATTCCCAGTTAACTGTTTCCCTTCTAATTATAGCGGTACTGGATTTATTTGTGCAAAACCTTTTAAATTTCAAATAAACAAAATTGTCCAGTTTGCCTTGGATCTTCTGTATCCTTCTCTTAATCATGAACATTTTCCTTATCCATAGAAAGGTTTGTTCCTCTAATTTATTTATTATGTGACCATTATGTGACCTTTTATACATAAGTCATACATTCACTGCAAGTTTATCTTAGCATATGGTATAAGGTGCTGGTCTACACCTAACTTCTAACAGACTGCTTTCCTACCAGTTTCTTTATGGCTCTAATTTTTTCTTTTGGAGGGGGGAAGGGCAATTGGGTTTAAGTGACTTGCCCAAGGTCACACAGCTAGTAAGTGTCAATCGTCTGAGGCCGGATTTGAACTCAGGTCTTCCTGACTCCGGGGCCGGTGCTCTATTCACTGCACCACCTAGCTGCCCCGCTACCAGTTTCTTACTTCATCTTGCCTCCTTTAAAATCCACACTTGGTTCTAGAGGGAGTTATTCTCCCCTTACTTAAATGTAACTTAGTCTCAGGATTGTTAAAAACTTCCTTTTGCCTCAGGCCCTGGCTGCCTCCTGCCCTTTCTTCTCCAGAAACGGATCTGCTTGCTTCTCCAGCTTTTTCTCTCAGAGAGAAATCCTGTCTCTCTCCAGAATTTCCTTAGCTTTCTCAAGTGATGTGAGAAATCAAAGACTACCTGCCAATAAAACCCTACGCAATCTAAATTCCTCAGTCAAAAGAAATGTTCCTTTGAGCATTACAACTTTTTCCTCACAAAAAAAAACCACTCCCAAACCTTAAAAAAAAAAGGTCCAACATTGGCTTTTCAGTTTACTTGAAAAGCCAGCTGAGGTTTAAGTTTCAAAATCCCCAATTAACTTAGTAACTAAAAAAGTATTTTGAAAAATAAACTACAAAACAAACCAACCTATAAAACAAAACAGGAAATTAAAGAAGATTTAAAATGTTTCCTCACCCTGAGGAGCATGCTTGCTGAAGCAAAAAAGAAAAAAAAAAGGCAAGATCCTGGCCAAAAATAAAAAACAAATAGGAAAAACTTGTATTTCTGGTGCAATGCTATCCTGCACTTTATTAAGTCAAGCTGTTCCTATGTGATACAAACAACAGGGATTAAAAGACACAGAGCCTGATAGGCCCCAATCTGCTCACTAAATGGTCACAAATATGCTAAAAGACTGTATCTGTATCTGTAGCTAATTTTGGCTCCCTATCTTTTTTTTAAATACAAACCTGTAATTTCATTGATGGAGGGATTCCCTATCTCAGTTTGGCTGGCTCTTCCCAGAAGCCTCAATTCTTGGGCCATTCTGGTATTCCTTGTTAGACCACTCTTTCTTCTTCCTACACTCATTCTAAGTTAAATATCTCTCAGCTTCCCTGATCACTGAGAAAATAAGGTTTAAAGCATCTCCACAGGTCTAAAAATAAGTGCATTTCCCATCTGGAAGCAATTAAAGGGCCCTGGTCAATTTATCACCTACTGCACTTCCTAGTGAGATCTAGTTAGCAGTAATGTAAGTCCTTTAATAAATACTACTGGAATATTTTTTTAAAGGTCTATTCTGTCTAAGCCCTAGATCCACTTCAACCCAGGCTGAAAATGATCTCTAGTTACCCAAATTTTGACTCTGGCTCCTCGAGTTGCATAAACCTCCCTGTGTTAACCTTTTTCCTGGTCCATGGTCAACACTCCCAAGGTGTTTCTGCTTTTCAATCTTTGTGATTCCTAATTTCCTCCTCAAAAGATTTTTTTTAACTGAATATTTCCTATGACCCATGTACCAAAGTTGTCTAACTTCTGTCTGGGTTTTCTGAACGCCTTTCTAGAGCACAGCCACCAACCACCATCTCTTACTCTTCCTACCTTGGGTCCCCACAGGTACCACTTAGGGCATGACTAATCCTATAATGGCAGCAGATTGCCAGTATCCTCCAGCAAGAAACTATTTTATAAACCTGAAAGCGCTATAAGTATAAATTGCTATGATTTATTAGAATTAGAAAAAGAGAGAGATTGCTTTCTTTTTCTTTTGCATCTATCAATTTTCTCACTCATCAAGACAGGCCAAATACTGTGCTCTTGGTCTCAGTAGAAGACACCAAACTAGGGAAGAACACTCCCAGTGTAAGTACACACATACCTCTTCACTTATATGCAGCCATCACAGACAATGCATAATCTGGATGTCCTTCCTGAAACCTTCTAGGGCAAACAGTGCTGAGTAGTTATAATGATGCTCCCAAGGTCAAATGCTTCCTGAATAACTTCCTGCTTGGACTACATTACCTCAAACACATACAAACTCATACATTTGTTTAAAAACTAGTGCTCATGGTGGAGTGAGATAGCTAGACGCTTTTAATTTTATTCATCAGCAACCTGGGATGAGGGATTTGGGAGCACAAGCTACCCAACCAGAAAAGGAAAAATAAAATAAAATCCAAAAAAGACACTAGGAGGAGGTATCTAAGATTTTTTTTTGCATTCTGTAATTGAAAGTATTTCCTATATAAATATTTCCTCAATATGTAAGTCTCTTCACTCATGAGAAATATTCACTCTTCCTAGTCTGCTAATTACATCTCATGCTTTCAGTCTTGTAAGGGGAGTTTCTGACTGCTTTTCTGAATAACATTTTACATAACAAACCTGCCTGTCTTTAATGAACATAAAAAAAAAAGAACTCAAACACATAGATAACTGGTCATTTAGTAATGAATAAATTTTCTAACTTGGGGATCAACAGCAGTCATGCTATAGTTGTACCTTATCCTCTCTTGAAAAAAGACTGCTCTTACATCTGCCTGGGACCTAGTCAATGGTTAGGAATGTACCTCTTTCTCAAATATATAAAGAACTGAGTCTAATTTATAAGAGCCATTCCCCAATTGATAAATGGTCAAGGTAGATAAACAGTTTTCCAAAATCAAAGCTATCTAAAGTCATATAAAAAATGCTCTAAATCACTATTAATTAGGCAGCTAGGTGGCACCATGGAGAGAATGTCAGGCCTAGAGTCAGGATGATTCAAATTCCTGAGTTCAAATCTGGCCTCAGACACTTTGTAGCTGTGTCACTTAATCCCGTTTGCCTCATTTCCTCATCTGTAAAGTGAGCTAGAAAAGGAAACCACTCCAGTATCTTTGCCAAGAAAACCCCAAATGGGGTCAAAAAGAGTAGGACATGACTGAAAATGGCTCAACAACAACAAATTACTGATTGGAGAAAGGTAAATTAAAACAGCTCTGAGGTACCACTTAACACCTATCAGAAATGACTAATGCTGGAGGAGTTGAGGGAAAATCGGTACATTAATGAACTATCAGTAGAGCAGTAAACTGGTTCAAGTTCAACCATTCTAGGGAAGAATCTGGAACTATGTCCAAAGGGCTATAAAACTCTGCATATCCTTTGATCCAGCAATACCAGTACTAGGGCTATATCTCAAAGAGATCAGAGAAAAAGGAAAAGGACCAATATGTATAAAAATATTTATAGCAGCTCTTTCTGTGGCAGCAAAGAACTGGAAATTGAAGGGATGGCCATCAGCTAGAGAATGGTTGAACAAGTTGTGGCATGTGATTGTGATGAAGTACTACTGTGCTATAAGAAATGATGAAGGGGGTGGTTTCAGAAAAACATGGCAAGGCATATATGAACCGATGCAAAGTGAAGTGAGAAGAACCAGGAGACCACTGTGCACAGTAACAGCAATGTTGTGATGATGATTAACTCTGAAGGACTTGGCTACTCTGATCAAGATAATGATCTAAGACAATTCCAAAGGACTCATGATAAAAAAAAAAATGCTATCCACCTCCAGAGAGAGAATTGATGCAAAATGCAGTATAATTTTCTTGCTTTCTTCTTTTTTTTGCTTCGTTTTACAATATGGCTAATATGGAAAAAAGTTTTGTATGATTTTACATGTATAACTGATATTGTGTTGTTTGACCCCTCAGTGGGTACGTGAAGGGTGGGAAGGCATGCAATCTAGGACTCAAAATTTAAAAACAAAGAATGTTAAAAACAAATAAATAATAACTTTTAAAAATTTAAATATTAAAAAAATGAAAAAATTCTTGCCTATTTCTTAATTAGCCATATTTATAAGTGAAAGAAGAAAACTCCTAAGCCTAAAACGAAGAGATTATATATACTTCTACACACTACTTTAAAATTGACACCACTATGAACATTTGCTATGTATTAAAAATGTACTAATTTTTTTTAAAAATAAATGTACCTATGAAATCCTTTCTCAATCCTCACATGAGCAACTTTACTTCCCTTTGAAAATTTACTACACTCCACTTCATTTGTTACAGCCAACTTTTAAACACGTAGTAGTTTAAGTTGACACAAATATATGGGCAATTTCAAAATTGACCACTGACACTAGTCCTTTAAACTATAAATGAATATTATACACAGGTTCTCTGCCAAAAGCAGGCTTGAGTTGCACCTATTTAATTTTTCTGTGGTAAAGCAAAGCTGTATGTCACTCTCAGGTTTCTAACATGAGAATGTGAAAAGGACATCACACCAAACACTCACTGGTTCTCCTATCAAGACAACCTGAGACGTGGGCATTCCATTTGTTTTCTATTTCAATTCTCAATGATAAGACCAAAGCAGAGGCTGCTCTTAGTTCCTACAAAGAGCAATGCCATTTTCATTCTAGAGAGACTGGCTGGATTGGAGCATGAGATAACCTTACTCCACACATACTGATACTGATAAATTCTAGCATCTGCCTGACTTCGTAGCTGGGCTTTGAGGCAAGTGATCCCTTTAAATCACTAGCGCAACATTCAAGAAGAAATACAAGCAGCCACAACTGAGGGGCAGCAGCAGTATGATGCAGTATTAAAAAAACAATGATTTCTAGTCAGAAGATCTGGATTGGAATAACACTCCTGGCATTTCTAGCTGTGAAACCATGGCTAAGTCACAAACTCTCTGAGTTTCACTTTCCTCTGTAAAATGGGGACAGCAAGGTTGTTGTGAGGATCAGATGAGAAAATGAACTTAAGAACTGTAAGGTCTTTTACTACCACAATTTATTTTAATATCTTGGGTAGGGAGCATGCTGTATAACTCTTGCCTTCTGGTAATGGGCCTTTTAAAATCAACACGTGTAAAGAAGAGCCCAAAGAATCTAAGACTGGGAATCATGGCACCATTTGAAGATATGTGAAGCACCCATTTGGAAGCTTTAGTAAGAGAGCCCCAAGTGCCATCAAAGGCAGCTACAGGAAACTCAAGGGCTCTAAGGCAGAGGTGTCAAATACATTGCTGCTAGGACCCCAGTCACAACACTCCTCAGGGTGGCATAAACCAGATTTAAGATGTAATTGGGAAATGTTTAACGAAGTAAATAAAAACACAATAGAACACAAATAATGTTGATCTTCTAAGTCAATATACAGGGGCAAGGATCCTCAAATAGATTATATAAGGATACATAGATATATCATATATATGTTGTGTATTATATGTAACATATATGTATATGTGTGTATATATACACATATGTATATATTTATATATTCCAAGCCTAAGGATGAAAGAGAATTATTAATCATAATTACAAGTTTCATCTGTAAGACTCAGTATTTTTTTTATAAGAATGTAAATAACTTCAGGCTCCTGTTTCTATTTGAGTTTGACATGACTGCTTTAAGGCAGGGAGTTCGCCCATCTCCTTCTTAAGCTAATGCTACTCAATGGAAGAAAGACAAGCAGGCAGAATGATTAGCAGGAAAAAAAAGAGGCAGATAAAAGATCACATGACCAAAATGAAATCTTTTAATGCCAAGTAAGAGGCCAGCTGATCCTACAAGGACTACAGCAGTGTCTGGCATTACAAGGCTCAAGGGACTTCTCCAGTCATTTGGGCTACATTTTGCCTTTTCTAAAATGCATTAGGATTTGACATAAGGAATTGTGATTTTGTCAGTCTGGGAAAGTCTCAGTGTGGGAAATCACAGAAGAGAAGCCCTAGAGAATTACCTGAGAAAAACAGAGGTTAAGAAGCTTCCCCAGACTATGCCCAAAGGGCATAAAAATGTGCATACCTTTTGACCCAGCAACACCACTTCTAGGGCTGTATCCCCAAGAGATCATACAAGAGGGAAATGGACCTGCATGTACAAAAGTATTTATAGCAGCTATTTTTGTGGTGGCAAAGAATTGGAAATCAAGGTGAGGCCCATCAACTGGGGAATAGCTAAACAAATTGTGGTATATGAATGTATGGAATACTATTGTGCTACAAGAAATGAGGAGCAGATGGACTTCATAATAACCTGCAGAGTCTTAAAATCTGATGATTAGTGGGAGGAGCAGAACCAGGAGAACATTGTACACAGCCACAGACACCTTACTTCTGTGATGACTAACTTTGACAGCCTTGGTTCTTCTCAACAATGCAAGGTTCTAAGACAGCTCCAAAAGACTCATGATGGAAAAGGCTATCCACATCCAGAGAAAGATTTACAGAATCTGAATGCAGATGGAAGCAAAATATTTGCTCTCTCTTTTTTTCATTTTATTTTATTTTTATTTTTGTTACATCTTTCTAATGGTTCATTTCATTGGCTATAATTCTTCTTTACAACTTGATTACTGGGAAAATAAGTTTAATATGTAGAACCTCTATCAGATTATATGCTGTCTTGGGGGGAAGGGGGAGAAAATCTGGAACTCAAAAACTGTGGAACTGAGTGTTGTAAACTAAAAAAAAAAAAATTTAATTAATTAAAAAATCTTAAGTGCCAGTCTTGCAAGAGTTTACAACATGTTAAATACCTTCCCTTTCCCAGTGCTGGATCTGCTCCTGGTCCCTTGTGGCACTGCCCAATATCTCTCGGGGTACAGGCTCCATCCGGGCATCTACCTTCTCCTGACAAGAAGACTGATTAAATCCTTCCATGGCCTTTTGGAAAAAGCAGTTCAGCTCCTCAAAATTAATAGCTTGTAGTTCTTCATAAAGTTCCTCCTGTTGGGTTCCTTCCAACTCATCCCAGAATTGTAGCAGGTGATCCTGCCCAGCTATGGACAACCTACACTTGAGGTCATTCACATTCATAATGTTTCAGGTTCCAAGTCTCGTAATAAAAAGGCTGTAACAGCTATAACTGCAAGGATGAAAAACAAAAATCATTAACAATAATTAATTACACATATTTTCTCCTACTAAAATGTAAATAACTGCTGTTTTAAAAAACACATTAAAGCAACTAGCTTCCATAGACACCATACATTTTGTATAAAGGTCATAAATGTAAACTAACAACCCATAAAATGAAAGGAAAATACTGCAACAATGTAGCATTCCCCAATGGATAAATGGTCAAATGAAAAGAACAGTTTTCAAAAGAACTGCACACTATTAACAACTATATTTAAGAATGCTCCAAATCGCTAGTAATAAGAGAAATGCAAATGTAAGTAACCTTGAGGTTCACTCCACAAACTGGCAAAGACAACAAAAGATGAGAATCACCAGTGCTGGAAGAACACTAAGAAGATAGGCACACTTGTGCATTTTGGGGGAACTGTGAATCACTATGCTCATTTTGGAAAGTGGTTTGGAATTACCCAAGTAAAGTAAATAAAATGTCCATACCCTTTGACCCAGCCAGATTCCACTATTAGGCCTATAACCCCATGGAGGCCACTGATAGGAACAAAGTCCCCATTTGCACCAAAATATATTATAGCTGTATTTTGTGTTGGCAAAAATCGGAAACAAAGTAGATGCCCATGGAAATGTCTCCTCTACTTAATACTTGTATGACTTTGAGCAACCTTACCTGTAGAATTAGCAGGGTGAGCTGAATCAGGGTTGCATGGATATATTTCAAGGGGGGAAAGGACTGTGAACTTAGATAGGAAAAATTTACAGCTTTATTTTCACTAACCTCACTAATTTCCTTCAATTATGAATGCAGTGACTGAAAATACACCAAAGTTCCCAGCAAACATATAATAAAACATCCCTCCCTCCAGAGAGGCAGAAAGCTACTAAGTCAGAATCATGCATATGTGACCAGAAGCAGTCACTAAATTGGATGTTTAAGGGCTTTTGTTACAAGGAAGGATTCAATAGGAAAGGTGGAGATTCCCTAATCCCATAAATGGCAGTGATATAAAAACAAAAGGCATCAACAAAACATTTTTTATATGCGGTGGAGACAGAATCAACCAACAGGTATTAGAAGCAGGATCAGAAAACAGAACGACTCTGATTAGACCCAAAGCAAGGAAAGGTATGCTAGCCGTTATCAGTACTGGATGAGTTTCCTTCCAATTGACAATGAACTAAGATGCTTGATAGCTACAAAAAAATAAAAATGACTTGCAGTAAACTCTAACCTCCAACACCTGAAAGGCCCGGGGAAGGCTGAATGGAAGGAACCCAAGAGCTGTACCTGGAGGGAAAACAAGCCTTCAGAGAGATAGTGGTGAGAAAGGCCTGTGGGCCAGGACTTAGGGAGAGTTTCTAAGAGGGCATAGGGAATGCCCTATGGGCTTCTAGGAATAGGGAGCAGTGTACTTACTATGGCTGGAATTTACAATCAGTTTAGCAAAGTGTGAAGGAGCCAGAGTGTGGATGGTCCAGTACCAGGCTAAGGAGTTTGGATACCGTGTTTCAGACCTGTGTCTTAAGATTCTTTTACTGGCTATGAAGGGTAGATGAGATAAAAGAGAGGCTAGAAAGAAGGAATAAAAGGAGGGAGGCAGAGGCAAAGAGGATATGACCTAGGGTCAGGCCTATGTGAATGAAGAGAAGGGATCTAGGATTGGAAGGGGTACAAGAGGCCAATTAGTCCAACTCTCCCATTTTAGCAAGATGAGAAAACTGAGACCCAGAGAGATTAAATGACTTGACCTAGGTCACACAGCAAATAGACGCCTGTATCCTCAGGATTCAAACCCAGGTCCTCCTGACGCCAAGCCCAGAGGGCTCTCCACTACCTGCTGCTGCCTCTCCACAAGAGGCATGGAGGTAGAATCAACAAGACTTTGCGAGTGACTCTCATTTCCTGACAAAAGAATGAAGCTTTAAGCAATTTTCCAGAGAACTGGGTCTTTTCTAGGTGTCATATGTTTCTGTATTCACAATAAGTGGGTAAACAAAAAAAAAACCTCATTTAAAAAAGTCACTCTAAAAAGGTACCATTTTCATACTAAAGCAGATAAATTAGATAATCAAAAAGAGAACATGCAAGTTACAAAGAAAAATATTTTCATCATAAGAATTGTCAAAGTATACCATGGATGGTCTGTGAAAGTCCACAAGGTACTGTGGGCTGATACCTTGTACGTGTTCATACTATGCCTTGCTTTCATTGACATAAATAGACTACTTGGGGCGGAGGGAGAGGTGTTACACCTCCTATGAAGTCCTACTCTGACCTGGATGGACAGAGGCTAGAAGAACAAGAAAGAGGTAGAAGACATCTGAAAACCTGGAATTAAGAAACCAATGTGAGGCTCTTCCCAAGGAAGAGGGAGCTCCAAGCACTGAAGAGCAAGCAGCTGTTTATTCTGCCAGGAGCAATGCTGTGGCTGCACGGCTATAATCAGGGGACAGATCACCCAGGAAGAGATAAGAAGAAGGGACTTCTGCTGAAGGGAGCTGAAGTATTGTCCCATGGGAACAGGCTTCCTTCCCTGTCCTCCAGACATGCCCACACAGATAATGCCTTTTCTGTTATCCTCGAAGGAGAGGATAAGATTTGTGACTGGAATACGGCTCTGGAAGAATATACCAAATTCAAAGCAAACAGGATAGATTTTTTTAAGGGGACAGGGTTTAGGTGCATTAGGTACCTCATGTAGTAAAAGACATATTTGTGAAAAAAAATCCTGAAATAAGAAAGAACAAGGATGGAGAAGGTATCTGGGTGAAGACCAGTGTTAGGAAAAACAGAAGCAGTTTTATCAGCAGAGAGTACTACAGAGATCACCAAGACAGAAGGAGAAAATGGATGAGGAGATAGGGGAATGAATCACAAGTTCTGGCACAGAGGTATGATAAATGAATGAGGAGAGACTCCAATTGTTTTTTTAAATTAAACTTTTTTCAATTAACAAAATATATTTTCTCTTCTCCCTCCACTTCTACCCCCAATGGGAAAAAGCAAAAAGAAAACCCTTCTTACAAATATGCAAAATCAAGAAAAATAAGTTCTCACATTAGCCATATCCAAAAATATGTCTCATTCTGCATGTTGCACCCATCACTTCCTTGTTAGGCGGACAGACTGTTGCAGTACTGACCTGGAATTATGGCTGGTGAACACCGATCAGAGTTCTTAAGTCTTTCAAAACTGTTTGTCTTTACAATGTTGTTATTGTATAAATGGTTCTATGTCTGTTCACTCTGCATTCCTTCATATAAGTTTTCCCAGGTTCCTCTGGGATTGTCCCTTTCATCATTTTTTATGGCCTAACAGTACTTCATTACATCCATATACCATATTTGGTTCAGCCATTCCTCAATTCGTGGGCACCCCCTTACTTTCCAGTTCTCTGATGCAACAAAAAAAGCTGCTCTAAATATTTCTGTACATACAGGTAAGAGATGCCAATCATCTGGACATCTACAGCAGCTCTTTTTCTGACAAAAGCAGAAAAATTTAAAGAGAATTTCCTCCTCCAAAAGATGGAGGAACATCCAAAGAGAAATTATTTTCTGGCTCAAGTTCTTAAAACAAAGAGGAATTGGCTGTTTGCATATAAATGATGGAAACCTCGGGGGATATGGCCCTTCTTACATCTTATAATTTGTAAAGGAAGACAGGAAAGTCAGGCATAATTTGACATGCACCCTAGATTTTGAAAATTTCAAAGGATTCCGAAGAATAGGTGTTCCTATACTAGAATTCCAAATGGAGAGTCAGGCCAGAAGGGACGAGAAGCTCTCAGGAATGACAATCTGAAGATACAAAGAAGAAATAGTTCCTAAGGACTTATATGGATGCAAAAGCCAACTTAAATTTTTAGCAAGATATGTGGAGAAGATGGAAACCAGAATAGTTATAATGGATGATGAATAGAATGCATGGCTCAGTCACATGAGAAAGCGCTGAGAGTGCTAAAGCCGCAATAGCATCCAATATTAGGAGACAGTAAGAGCACCTAGTTATCCATGATGAATTCAAGTCACTCAGCCCAGGGAAGGCAGGGTATACACTGGAAATGGTGTATGTAGGCTTTAAGGTGAAAGGACCTGGATTTAAATTCTTCCCCTGCCACTTAATATGTGAAACCTTGGGAAAACTACTGACTTTTTATGGGCCTCATTGTCCTCACCCTAAAACTCAATGACCTCTAAGGCCTCTTTCAGCTCTGAATCTATGGTCCAATGATTAGTTACATTATAAATTACTAAAAGAACAAGCAGAATGGATTATCAAGTCACTATTAGCAATCTGTGAAAGACGGCAGGTAAGAGAAGTAGCACAGAACTGGAGATGAGCAAATGTCATGTTTTTTTTAAATGGAGGAGGATGGCCTACACACTAACGGTTCTGGCAACTTTTCAAACATATTATTAAAGTATGGTTAGAGAATATCTACAAAAGGTAATGATCACAATAATCCAATACCACCACTGGATCTGTATCCCAAAGAGGGTGGCCAACAGTGCTAAATACTGCAAAGGAGTCAAGGCTGTGGGATGACAAAAGGTCACAGAATTAAGAGACCATTGGGGAACACAGAGAGGGCAACTTCGGGTGGGTGGATAATGTCAGAAGCCAGTCTGCCAGAAATTCAGGACTGAGTGGAAAGACAAGAATTGGAAATCACAGGATAAAAATATGCAAAGCACTTAAAAGTACTAGATACATGTTATTATTATCCTTGTGGCTTTTTTGAGGAGTTTCATGAAAATGAAGAGTTATGGGATGATGGCTCGAGGTAGGAGCGTTATGACTGATTTTAAGATCAGAAATATTGACCACGGCTATGTGCATATATCATTGTTAAAGAAAACTTACAAGTCCCAGGTTTTGAAGAAGTTGACAGAGAAGTCAGAGGTATGTGAAGGGCCATTAGCAGATATATTGAAGTCCACAAGTAAGAGCCCCTAGTAGGAGGAAAGAGCAAAGTGGAGTGCCAGTTACTAAATTCCTTAGGAAAAAAAGGGAGAATTACCTAAGGTCCCAAAGAAAACTATAATCAGGGTCTAGATGGAGGGGGAGACGCTTATACGTCAAAGAGGGGCAGAGGTAGTATATTTAGACATAAGAGGAGCAAGAAGAATGCCTACTCCTCCCAGCCCTGTGTTTTGGGAGGAGTTTAAGGACGGCACGAGACAAGATGCTCCAAGTAATGGAGATAATGGCCAATGATACAGTGTCTTTCATCGTGAGTCTGATTTCTTTAAGGTCAAGAAAATGAAAAGAAGGTGATGGAGGGAAAACCCAAATGCTAGAGAAGCCTGGCATCCAGGAACGAGGAAGGGACAGTCCTCATGTACTGTAATAGACAAAATGTATGGCTTTTAGTCCTGGGTAGAAAGAACATTGACAATGCGGAAGATGGTTAAAGACTGAGTTAAGGTTATGGACTGAGTTCCTGCCATATGAGGCTCAGTTCAAAGAACACTGAAGGTTCAGCATGAAGAAGAGATGACTTGGGGGTGGGGAGAGAGGAGACATGCCAGCTCTCTCTATGCAGGCAGATGGGCATTGGATTTGTTCTTCTGGCCCAGTGGGCAATAAGGCACAAGTTGCAAGGAGGGAAATTTAGGATGGATATGAGGAAGAACTCAGTAATCATCACAACTGTCTAAAAACGGAATCAGTTCAATTTCCCCTCCCTGAAGGTCTTCAAACAAAGGTTTGTCAGAAAGGATTCATGTTCAGGTGCTGTTTGATTGCATGATCAATGAGGCCCCTTCCAACTGAAATTTTGTGATTCCGTGAAAGAAGATGTAGAGGGTTTGCAAGCTACATGACTAAAGGAATCTCCATATTGTTGGGATCACAGATTTAAGTTTATTCTTAAGAGACAGCTATTTATATCATTGGTCTCACAAACACAGGACTGGTCTTTCCACTTCCATCAAGCACTTAGCACAATTCCTGGAACACAGTAGGTGCTATAAAAATCCTCATTCCCTTCTCCCCTCCCATTCAGGAACCCCTTTCAATTCCATTGAGACATGAGCATTTGGCAACAAACAGCAACAAATGGGAGAGCTAGTCTGAGAAATTTTTGACCTGCATAAAGTGCTTTCCTAAAAGCAGATTCTGGACAATTACTTTGGGGAAGATGCAGAAGATTGGAAGGAACTACTGAACTCTGTCCAAACCCCTCTTCGTATAGATAAGGAAACTGAAGCCAAGTACTTTTTTTCCATCCAAACACTAATCAGACTCAACACACTGCTTAGCTTCTAATATCAGATGAGACTGAATGAATTCATGGTAGAATGGCTACAGATAAGTAACTTTCAATAAGGTCACATAGATAATATATGTCCAGTGCTAGTACTCTTTCTAAAAAGTTTCTGAGGCACCTCCATCAGAAGAAACCTTTTGCAACTCTGATTTCTAGAACTCTGCTTTTCAGACTAAAAACAAACATGACGCTCTTCTGAAAATCAGGACAAGATCTGATACAGTCAAGAAGCCTATTTTTTCCTAATGTCCATTTTTAACCTGTAAAGTTTCACCTTCCTTTGGTTCCACTGGTTGCCATAGCCAAAGGATTCATCACCAAACGGCCAAATGACAATGTCAGACACATCCAGTTAAGGAGAGAAGAGTAACTTCTTCCTAACCCTATCCTTAAGCAAAAGCTTAGGAAAAGAGCCATCAGCTGGCATATGGAAAGGAGGTCTAGGACCTCTCTTGTTAATATCATATTTGTTTCTAAGCCAACTTCCACAAACACAAAAACAAAACTTGTTGTGACACCTTCCAATCAATATTTGTCCCTCATAGAGTTTGAATAGTTGGTTCCTTTAGAAAGTATTATAAAGTCATTTCTTTTAGAAGGGGTATGTGATTATTAAATAATCACCAGTACCCCCAACATACAGTATTTTAGACTTTAAAAATTTGTTAAAAAGACAAAATGGGAAAAATGACATTAAATATGAAAATGAGCCAAAGTTTTCTTGGGCAACCATTTGCTAAGGTAAAGGCCCTTACTGTTTCGAAAACTACTGCTGGAGAACTGACAAGGATACTTGATCCTGTAAATGCTTGGCAACATATTCTAGGAAGCATTTCTTGGTCACTGCTAAATGAGCCAAATGACTAATGGAGAAGACTTGGACAATTACATTCAGTTTCTTCCAACTCTACAGTCTTCACCCCACCCCCAAAACACACAATAAATCTTCCTAGGACTTCCTTAATCCAAAGGGACTATGTAATCATATCCCTATAAAATCAGTCAAATAGCACTAGTGTGTCATTCACCGAATTCCCTATAAACTATTGACAGGCTTGTCACGGATTTGGCCCAAACTTGATACAAAATCAGCAAACCCCCAGGTCCTGGATGCACGACCCCCTTCCCTTCCATTCTAAAAAAGATTCCTTCAGTGCCCAAACGTCACCCAAGGAACACCATCAACAACCACCCCCTGCCTCCCTCCAGGATAAAGCTTTAAAATGAAGGAAACACACACATGAAGAAATCAGTTGCTCCCCCTACCCCGCTAGGCTCCCCTACCCACCTGCCAGAGGCAGCTCCATCAGAAGCCCCCTGGCCCCCAAAGCCCACGTCTGATCATTTCGACCACTCCTTTCCCCCAAACCAATTCCCACTCTTAACTTCTCCCTCCCCAACCCCTTTATGTCAGTGGCCGGCCAAGGCAAGCCCGCGTCAGCCCCGGAGCCCCCTAACCCATCCCCAGGATCAAAAAGAAATGCTGGTACAGAGCTTGCCTCACTTACAGTAAGCGCTTAATTGGTGCTTATTCGCTAGCCCTCGCCCCCTGATATCCTTCTCCCGTGAATCTCACTGCCTACCCTATGCCCAGCAGCCCAGCCCGCTTAACTGACGAGGGGAAGGGAAGCTGGCTGGGTATCCGAGCGCACGCGTGCCCATCTGCGTGGACGGAGCCCGCGTGGACGAGGCGCGTGTGTCTGTGCACCGAAGTCTGGGCACGAGCTCGGAGGAGGCTTGTGCGCGTGCGCGATGGAGCCCATGGAGCCCATCCCCTCCTGGAGGGAAGCTGGGGGGCGGCCGGCCAGTGGCTCACCTCCTCTGGGAAGCGTCTCGCTCTCCGTCCCGTGGCCTGACCGCTTGGGGCGCCCCGCACTGCCCCTCCTTTATAGACCGGGCTGAGCCTCCGGCCAGCCCGCCCCTGTCCGCCCGCGCGCACTGGTTCGACCTGGCGGGGGCGGGGCTGTGTGGCCACGCCCCCTGGGCGGACACGTCAGCGCCTGGAGCGCCACGGCGACAGGACTCTCACTGAGAGGGGCTGCGGAGCGAGAGGGGGCGGGGCGCCCACACGTCACTCCCTCGGGGTAACCCAATGGGGTTGGACATCCCGGAAAGAGGCGGGCCCCTCCCTTCTGGGTCCAGGACCAGGTGGCAATTGCGTCAGCCGGACGGGCGGGGCAGTTCCCTGGACGCTGCCCGGTGACGCTGCCAGTTGCTTGGAAGTGGTGGCTGCTCGAGGGGCTGCGAAGACTGATGGGCCGTTACTCCGTCATTCCCCTACCCCCAGGGCTGGGCTCACACACCTCTCTGCCCCGACTGGACGGGATGGATTCGAAAGAAGGCAGGCATTCAAGACTCTTATTACCTGGTGCCAACCTTGACTGCTTCCTGCTCTGCCCCCCCATGGCCTCCGGGTATTTCCTGGGGCCGTACCTGCCACCAGTAGTGCCTGCCAAAATCCTCCCCTCCCTTCAAGGCTTAGGTCAAGAGTCACCTCTTCCGTTCCGCCCCCTACAGGATTCTCCCCACCCCCGCAAAAAATAGGTTCACAGGTATAAAAGCAGAAAGGAGTCTGGCCTTAGAGATCATCTACCCCAACCACTCCCATCTTAGAGTGAGGAAACTGAGAACCAGAAAAAGGAAGAGAAATTACAAGTTTACTATACAAAACTTCACAGAAATCTTTGGATTCAGAGCTGGAAGGAACCTTAGCCATCTAAGCAGTCATTGTACAGATTTGGAAACTGAGGCCCAGAAAGCTCAAGTGATAACACAAACAGTGACATTCCAACTCGAAATGAGTTCCCCAATTAACCACAAATTCCAGAACAGAGCCTTTTTTGTTCCAGAGGCATGTAAAAGATCCCTGGAAGTGCCTTGGAGAGCCCTTGGAGCAAACATGGATTATAATCTTAGCTAGAGGACACAAATAATTCCTGTAACTGAGTTTGCCTTTAGGATGGTGAACTGATTGGGACTCGGGGGATGGACTCTTTTGTGATCTATAAAAATGAGCTGCATGAATAGCGAGCTCTCTCTCTCGCTCTCTCTCTCTCTCTCTCTCTCTCTCTCTCTTGAATTTCTGCTTTTCGATAATAAACATGCAACAGCAACAAAAATAGCCCCTACTCTCAAGGAGCTCACAGTCTTTTAGGGGAGACAACATGCAAACTATGTACAAACAAGCTATATTAGGCAGGAAACTTTGTGGGCAATCTTAGAGGGAACACATTAAGATTAAAGGAGTAGGAAAGGCCTCTTACAGAAGGTAGGACTTTAGGTGAGACTTTGAAAGAAGCCGGAGAAGCTGGGAGGCAGGTAGAGTACTGCTCTAGTAGGGGCAGGTGGGGAGGGAAAGGAAGGCAAAATATGGCTCTGGAGCTGTCTTGAAGAAAGACAAGGATTCTCAAGCGCAGAGATTACAAGGAGAGCAGCCCACAGGAGCAATTTAGAAGGTAGTCCAGTGAAATGGCAGGAAGGGGACCAGCTGTAAAGAGCTTTAAAAACAAAATGGAGTTTACAGTATCTTTAGTTTTAAAATAGGAAACCACTGGCCTTTACTGAATATGTGTGTGCATGTGTGTGTTGGGGAGCAGGGGGTGACTAGGTCAGACCTGCACTTGAAAATCACCTTGGCAGCTATATGGAGAATGTATAAGTCGAGAAGCATTTGAGGCAGGGGAACCATTTAGGTGGCTATTGAAATACTCCAGGAGATGAGGACCTGAATTAGGGTGGCAGCTGTGTGAATGAAGAGATTAGAAGATATACAAGAGATGCTATAAAAATAGAAATATCAACTTCTGATGACTGAACATGTGGAATGAGGGAGAGTTAGGATTTGAGGAAGATACTGAATTTGCAAATCTGGATAATTGGAAGTGAAGAGGTTAAAGAAAAAAAATGATGGTAGGGAACCATATGTTTCTAGGGGTCCTCAAGATCCCAAAATACCTACACGCCAGGTCCTGCCGAATAAATTCGACTCAAGCCTTCTCAGCCAAGGAAAAAGACAAAGTTTATTAGGGATTCACCATAATGGATTGTCTTAAGAAATCCCACCCTTTGTGAAGCCTGTTTTCACAAGCCGGCCAGATTCAATCTACTGAGCTAGATTGAATCGGAGAGCCTTCATGGAGGCAAGATGAGATTTACATACACAAAGATTGTGAGAGGGATTGAGGGGTAGTCTGGGGTGACTAGAGGAGGGTTTAGGGAGGGTCTTGAGGAGGAGTCTAAGGAGGAGCCTGATGGGACCGGGATGAGACCAGACTCCAGGGACTAAAATGAGGTCAGACTCCAGGAACCAAGAGAATGGGATTAAGGGTGGGAAGTAGCTGAAGGCATGGATATTGATAGTATCAAGGGTGGGAAGTAGCTGGACAATAAAGGGCAAGGCTAGGTAGATAGCCTCAGACCGAGGCCAGATCAAGTGGGAAGATTCAAGGAGAGTTCAAGGGGGTTCCCAGAGACTGTACTCCAGGTTCAAGGGGGTTCCCAGAGACTGTGCCCTCATCAGAAGGAATGTTCCCCTTGACAGTCATAGAGAAGTTCAGAAGAAGGGTGGGTTTGGTGGGAAAGGTGACAGGTTCTGTTTTGTGCATTATGAGAACATCCAGATAGGAAAGTACACCAGGGAGGTGGTGATCCAGGACTGGAGAGATTCTCAGGAGATGGACTTTAAAGGACAAGTAGAAACTTAACTGGGCAGAGAGAAGAAGGAAGAAGTTGTCAAGGTGGGGAAATCATCCCAGGAAGTCAGAACTCTGAGTAAAGACATATATGGGGAAAATGAGTCAAATAGACCTATTTTAATATAAAGGGCATACAGGAGAGAGAGAAGGATGGTGAGGCTGGCTGGCATCAGATTGTGTAAGCAAATCACAATCTACGTATTTTAATTTTACTGATCAAAGGGGAGCCATCTTACTAGCAAATGGGCAATATGACCAGTACTATGAATAAGGAAGATTTGTCTGGTAATAATCAGATATATGTTCATATGAGGGGATTGGCAGAAAAGGAGCCAAGATTCCTACAAGGTTATCTCATCCGACTCCCTCATTTTACATTGGAGTCCCAAAAAAGTTAAAAAGTTTCTCCTTCAGGGCAGGTACTATTTCATTTTTGTCTCTATATTCCCAGCACCTAGTGCAATGTCTGGCACATAGTAAGTGCTTAATAAATTCTTATTGATCAACTGACTAATTGCCCAAAGACAGACATGTATTAAGTGGCCAAGTTGAGACTCAAATCTAAGCCTTCTGACATCTAAGTTAAGGCTTATATAATACTGCCCTTGTTTTATACTGCCTTCATCTAAAGAAAACAAGAAAGGTACAGTGCTGGAATTCTGGTATGAGAATTTTTGGTGCAGGTGAGGGCTAAGTTTAGACATCTCCAAATTCCCAAAAGCCTCCTTACTATTTCTGGTTCCTTGTGTATAGAGGCACCTTCAGAAGATGGTGAAATCTTGGCCCCACCTTGGCTGCAGAGCAACCAGGCTTATTTCCCAATAAGGAATCATATCTGTCCTTTGAGACACTTTCAAATGGAGTCCTTTAATAGTCTTAAAGAGATCTCTGCCATGCTCTTATCTGGTGAAAAAAGATGTCAGTCTAAACCAAGAGAAAGTTCCTAAACAAGTAAGGAAAGGACAGGCAAACACACAGAAGAACACAGTGATGTATTGTTTGGTCATCACATGCCTTATGACACACTGTCAGAATTCCCTTTGTGGAAAGGCCCCATCACCAAGATAAGACTTCAGCCTCCTGTTTGTTCTTTGAAGTGACAGACATCAGGATGCTCATCCTTAGAAATGAAATATTCCATAGGATCACAGACTCAAGACCAGAAGGGACCTCAGAGGCCATCTAGCCAACCTTTTTTATTTTATAGATGAGGAAACAGGCCTATAGAGATTAAGTGGCTCCCTGAAGTTTACACAAGTAATAACATGAGAGGTAGAATTTGAACTTGGATCCTCTGACTCCAAAGATTACAGGAAGCTTTTTCTCTGATTCCCAACCTTACTACTGAATGTATGCATTAATAATGTAGCATGTATTAAAGCAGAGATAGGGTATGAAGGAAGTACGAGGCTGCTATGGCCTTTATTGTGTCTGTAGAGTGGCTTGGACTAATATCTCCAGACCTAACTGGTGTATTTACAGGATTCAATGAATGAGTCTTTCATTTCGTCAGTGAGAATTGCAACCCTTCCCCATCTCACACTGTGCAATTCCTGTCCCTGCTCTCTCAGTAAATTCTTCAGAAATGACCTACCTAAGGAACTAGAGGCCTTCAGTCCGTAGCTCTTGATGCTGCAGTTAGACATTGAGCTGGGCCCAGAATTTAGTAAGGGGATGAGATCAGGCTAGATAACATTTGGAAAACTGCATACCCTTTGCAACGCCCACAAACTGCTCACTGTTTCAAAATCCCAATTTTTCTAAGGTTCTCCTAGTGATACTACTTGGTTGCTGGTCAGAAAAAACACCATAAAGATAAAACAATCTGAGTTATAGGTCACCTAAAGGGCAATGAAAGGGTATGTATCAATCAATCAATCAACAAACACGCCTTTTTTAATTGCCTAATATTGTCAGGTACTGGGGATGCTAGGTACTGGGAATATAAAGACATAAAGGAAATATTCTCTGTCCTCAAGAAGCTTCTGTTCTATTAGGAAAGTCAACATGTATGTATATGGATATGCAAATATATATGTGTGTATATATAAGTATTTGTATGTATATAGAAATAAATACACACATATAGACACATACGCATACCGACCCACCCATGTATAGGTATGTGTACACATATATACATATACATAGATAAGCATATACAGTTATCCCTTCCATGTCACAACTTTCCCCATAGAAGTTTCTGTATATCATGGGTGTCCATAAAAAATTAAATGGGAATTTTTGGGGGGAGTTTTGAGGAAGCTGTAGACGACATGCAAAAGCCAGTAGATGACACAGAAAATGTTTAGAAACTCGGAAATTTATAAAATATGTATAGTATTATATAATATAACATTTTTTATCTTTTAATACTATAATAATTCAGACTTCCTTGGTATGAAGGGATGGCCAAAAAATTTTATGCAGATTTTCCAGATCACAAGGGCACTGAGCCCCTAACCCCCTTGATGTGGAAGGGATAAATGTACTAAATATTTAGGGTGGTTGGCAATAGGCCACAGCTAATTGCCACTCACATTTTATACACAAGTGGCATACAAGATACCATCAAGAAAAGACAAAAGAAAAGTAGCCCAGTCTTGCAGCACCAATAAAGATTTGCCAGATGAATTTTTCACTGAATGGTTATTTTGTGAAAAGACACTGTGCGAGGCACCATGGAAGAAGGGAGCACGTAATCCCTGCCCTCAAGGTCCTTGCAGTCTTTTTGAGTATATGAGATATACGTTAACCTTAGCAAGAAGTAAATTACAGGTGCCAAATGGAAAGCACATACCATAGGTAAAGTAGGAATTCTGAAACGACATTTCTGTGGACTGCTGCACTCAGGGAAGTCCTCATAAAGGAAATGGAATTCAATTTGGCTCCTGAAGGATGGGCAGACTGTTAATAGACCAAGGGGAATGAGAAGGTTGAGGATTTGAATATGAAAGGGACCTTAGAAACCATTTAGTCCAACTCCCACATTTAAAAGACAGGGAAACTCAGGCCCAGAAAGAAGTGACCTTGCCCAAGGTAACAGTTATGATTTGGACTCTGGTCTTCTGACTTCAAGCCTGTGTTCTTCCCATTGTATGACACCACCTTATCTTCATGGAAGACACATATAAGGTATGTTCAGACAATCAGCCATAGATTATTTTGGTGGGAATAGATGGTTCTCACAAGGGAAGAACAGAAATTTTGAATCCTTGGGTAACCTGTGGCCTTGAGGCCACAGTCAAAGGGCCACACTTGAGGACCTAAAGGGCCACAGGTTCCCCACCCTTGTTAGGACTTTTAGATGATAGGAATTCAAGGAAGAATGAACATGATCTTTATCCCACTCACCCTCTGTCTTATTCTCCCATTGTATTACCAGCAGTGGAACTCACCAATGTTAGAGGCAGAGAAGATAGGCAAGCTACGTTAGTCTGTCAAAAAGCATTTAGCCAGGGTTTGTTCTGTGCAAGGCTCCATGTCCCATGGAAGTCATGGAGAAAACAGGCCAATGCTTGGCAGATCTTGAAGAGCACTTGGGATGGGCCGCAAGAAACCACTAAAGGGTTTTATGAGAAGACACCAAATTGGGAGTCAGAAAACCTAGGTTTTAGTCCCAACCTTGACACCAAGTATCTGTTTACTGATTGATTGATTGATTGATTGATTGACTACTAGACTTTAGAAAGATTATTTACCCTCTCAGCCTGAAACTCTTCATCAATAAAATGAAAATAAAGATAATAATCTTACCTACTTACTGGGATGTTTTTGGACATAAAAAGTAATAACAGTATGCAAAAGGCCTTTGAAATAAGGGTAAGGGTCAGCTGACTGTAAGATTAGAAATAGGACAAAGGCAAGAGAGTTCTCTATTCCTTACCAAAGAAAAGCTGGTCAGATTGGTCAAGGGCCTACACATCTCCTCTGGTATTTGGTAGACTAGTCTTGGATTTGATTGGAGTGACTATTGCCTCACTCTAAATCTTTTCCCTTCTGAAGTCAGGAAGCCCTGAATTCCAATCCCGTGCTCTTAGTAGCTGAGTGACACAAGCGAGTCACTCAACCTCTATTTGCCTCAGTTTCCTGATCTGTAAAATAGCAATAACAAATGTGCCTATCTCCCAGGACTGTCATGATGATCAAATGAGATATTTGCAAAGCGTTTTGCACATGTTAAAGTGCTATGGAAATGCAAGTTCTTATTATTATTACCTACAGACAGAGAGATTGTAGCTAACACCTAGGCGCTAGCCTCATCAGACCATTTAAAATACTGCACTTAGTCTCTTTGGAGCCACTAGGATAATAGTATTAGGGTTCATTGCCAGGACCAAGAGGGGCTTCCCGGAATTACTGAATGAGTTGGCAAATCTTGAGCTACGGACTTTTTTATTTAGTGTATTTAAAGGAAAATCTTGTAACTTAAGCAGTACACCCAAGAGAGCATGAAGGGAAAAGGTAAGGGCTACAGAAGGTTAATAGGGCTGCATCCACCCCTGACCAAACTGGGAAAAGAGCCAACAACTCCAAACTAGGGCAGCACAAGATTCTCCACAATAAGAACAATTCTGTGTCATTCTTCTTTTCCAAGCTCCAGGGTCACTATTTTTAAGATCTCTGGGCAAAATTCTGGTACCCTCCATACATCTAGCTTCCTGAAGCTCCTTTGCAGCTCTCATTGACTGGCAGAAAGGGAGACTTTTGTTGTTGCTGATGGATTTGGGCTGCTTCAGGCATATGGGCCATTAAGAGAGCACCTTGTCAACCACGGTCATCCTATTGATGCCACCTTATGGGATTGTAGATCAAGGATCAGAGGACATCTATCTAGTCTAACCCCTTCATTTTACTTACGAAGAAACCAAGATCCAGGGCAGGTAGAATGATTTGCCCAAGGTTACATGCATAGTAAGTACGAAAGTGAGATTTGGATCCAGATCCTCTGTCTCCAGAGACAGTATGGACTCGAACAATGAGTTCTCCTACAGCATTTTTGATTCTTAAAACTAAGAAAAAAGGAAAAGAAAAAAAAAGAGAGAAACAACTAACCCAACCAGGAAATTCTTCACTTAAAAATTACAAAATATGTTTGACTCTTGAATAGAATCACTGACCCAACAACAACTCTATAGCCTGTGTCTGGTAGAGTTACTGCCAACTATTAGATCATACATAGGGTTGGGCCAAACTGGGTGGTTTCTAGATTTCTCTTCCCACCAGTTTCACATTTTGTTGTTGTTCGGTCGTTTCAGTCATGTCTGACTCTTCATGACTCCATTTGGGGTTTTCTTGGCAAAGACACTAGAATCGTTTGTCATTTCCTTCTTCAGCTCATTTTACAGATGAGGAAACTGAGGCAAACAGAATTAAGTGACTTGCCCAAGGTCGCACAGCTAGTAAATGTCTGAAGGCAGATTTGAACTCAGATCTTCCTGACTCTAGGCCCGGTGCTCTATCCACTGCACCACTCAGCTGCTCTAGTTTCACACTGGTATGGATTAAATGTTCATATGATACATATAGGTTAGTTGGGTGAAACAGTTAACATTTTAATGTACTTTTAGAGGTAATATCCATTCAATAAATAACATTCAGCATTCCTGCCAAGCTAAAAAATAACTCATGAATCATAATTTAACTAGGTATTTTCCCATGTGGCTGTGCATGAAGCTACACAAAAGAGTGGCAAGGAGCCATTGTTATTCCTTCTAGGAAATTATATTCAGCATGGGTTTCTGGAAAGAACACTGAAGTTCAGAGAAGTAGGTTTCTGCCAGCTCTGCCACTAACAAGTTGTGAGCCTCTCTCAGGCTCAGTTTATTAATCTGTAAAATAAGCAGGTTCAACCATGGCAGTATGGGACAGAGAAAGGAGCACTAGAGTTAGGAAACCTTTATAGTTGATGGCTATATAACCGTGAGCAACTTACTGAACCTTACTGGGTCTCAGAAGGGATTGGAATGGATGGTTTCGAAGGTCCTTGTTGGAAGAATATTGGTCTTGGAGCCACAAGACCTGAGTTCTGTTCCTGCTTCTGACACTTATTAGCTGTGTGATTGTAGGAGAGTCACTACCCTCTCTCTGGGCCTGTTTCCTTCTCTGCACAACAAGAATGATGACATTTTCACTATTTACACACTGAATTGACTATGACCAAATAAATAAAGTGCTTTATAAGTCCTGAATAACATAATACGTGTGAACTACTATTTCCAAAAAGAGTTAATGCAGATATAAATAGAGCAGACATTCAGAGATCCTATATACAGAACAAAGTCCTGATTCAAAAGAAGAAAGCTTTGGGAAAGGGTAAAACAAATGTTCGTGCAACCACCTCCCCTGTCCCAACAACTTCCCTGATCTCTGCATAAGAGTAACTGCCAACTATTAGGTCAGAGGACTGGGTTAATGCTCCTTCTCTTCTTTAAACTCTGAGGGGTTTCCATTTTCCATAATTTAAAAAAGCTGAAGTCCAGACGGAGATACTATATCCAACTCTAATAATCCTTAGCACTAAACCAGCCAAAGGTATTAATTTCTGGTATTCCTTCAGTATGGGCTGCTGCTTTATTATTGTCTAGATTCATGCATAGGACAGATCCCGCATGACTTGGCTCCCACATAATCATTTTCTACTGAGACAGCAGGCTAAAACAAAATATGATACATGAATGGAATACTGTTGTGTTGTAAAAAATTACGAAGGGGATGGTTTCAGAGAATACTAAGAAGATTTGTATGAACTGATGCAAATAGAAGTGAAAAGAATCTGAGGAATAATTTATACTATATCAGTATTGGGGTGCATGGGGTGTTAAGGGAAGACTAGCACCTCTGATATAAGGGCTTGCTAAGCCTTTTTCAGGACTGCTTATCCACCTTTGGTGTGCACCTGTCACCTAACTCTCACCTGTAGCTCCAAGAAGTTGTAGTACACACAAGCAGCCTCATCCTAGTAAAACCATTTTGGCAGATGGACTAAACCAGGTTGAGGGTAACCCATCAGTGAGTTAGGGGGATATCAACCCCAAGCACATGAAGACCTCCCCCAGCAGCATGAGTAGATGAGAATACTTTGTTCCTGTGGCCTTGAAGAGTAAAGAGATCCACAGTCACTGAAAGCTACCAATTATCTTAAGTTCCATTTGGGAGATAAGTGTGGGGAAGTTGCTTTTACTTTTTAGTCTTTCCACCTAAGATAGGGAGTGCAGACCCCTCCCCTATTCCTTTTCCCTTAGCTATAGTGTTTGTGTGTAGGATTCTCCCTGTCCATACGTCTTCAGGAGAAGAGGTTTAGGAACGGTAAATAATTAGTGGTGATTATTTCCACACTGGAGTGTTTGGTCTAGCATACCATATGCAATAGCCACACGATCACCACATACCGAATGTCTAAATCCTAGTCCTCCAGTATTTGAATGCCACGAAAAATAACCTGAGACAAAGATCCCTTATGGGATGGGAACTCTGAGTCAGATAGGTAGCATATTTCATATTTCAATATTTAGCCAATATCTCATTCCATCTCGTAGACTTGATTGGAACCCAGACGCAAGAGTGTAATATAAAAGCCACTTCCAAATCAAGTGGTAAAGTGGCAATGTGAATATTGGTTGGGAGATAGGCTGTGTGTTTGTAGGTTTGACAATCCTCTAGTGATCCATGGGATACTTCAGGCTAGGGTTTATGTACATGTGACCAAGAGTGACTGAAGGTCCTAGGATGGTGTTGTTTGTCCAAAGAGGACCAATGACATCACAGAGTGATGTATTGACTTGCACATGAATTTGATTTAAGTGAGGCAGAGTTGTACAAAATCATCAGCCTCGCTCTCTCTTCCAGAGTCATTGAAGTCCAGTGGTAGAACAAAAGTCAAGATGACTGGTAATGGTCCAGGATGCAGGGGATGACCCTAGTGTCTTTGTTGTCTGAACAAGTGCTAATTGCTCCACAGTGCCTGCTTCGCGGCTGTAGGAACAAAACGTTCTCATCCACCTGTTTCGCTGGGGGAAGTCTTCACATGTTTGGATAGAACAGCATCGGTTGACAGATTTGGATATTATATTCAGCCAAATAAAACCTCTTGCTTGGATGATTCAGTGACACATTGTACGCTTAAGGAAAGTAGCACTGACACAAAGGGTCACAGTTGGGCAACATATCATTTCACACAATATTTCTCTGTAACAGAGGAGTGTTGCTTTTAATTCCTTCCCCCCACCTCCATTATTCAAAATAAACACACTAACACAAGCAGGTAAAGGAACCTGCCTTAGGAAATATCACTATGGTTTGACTGTGACATGTCACACCACTCTTCACCAGGGTCATTTGGGATAATCTGGTTTGTCAGTTGGACATCCCCTTTCTCACATTCCTGCAATATATTTTCTCTTCACTCTTGATACTGTATCCTCAGAGAAAGATGACCCTGCATAATAGAGTAGTCTTGTAATTTGGTCAAAGGCATGTGAGTAAGTACATACTTACTCACCAGAACTAATCAAAACGATCATCTTTTTATGTAAAATATAGGTTCATCTAACACTACCTAATCAACGGCAGTATCAATTAGTTAAGGTATTTAGGATTCTAGAAAACAATTTTTGCCATGTCAGTGGGATTGCCTAAAATTTAAGGGTGAGGAACTGTAGTCTTGAGGCCACATGTGGCCTTCTATGTCCTTGGTTGCAGCCTTTTGAGACTGAGTCCAAGTTTTACAGAACAAATCCTTATATTAAGGGGATCTGCACTTGAGGACTGCACTTAAGGGCTGCACTTGAGGACCTAGAGGACCACATGTGGCCTTGAGGCCACAGATCCCCTACCCCTTGAGTCCTCTTTCCTTCCATCTAAGGGGAACTTTCCCATAACCACTAAAAGTAGTGTGAAAAGTGTGACTTTCATTAAAACACGAAAATAGCAAATAAGACAGTGTGTCAATTCTTTATTTCAGCAAAAAACTAACCTGTACTAATCATACTCTAAAACCTACTGAAGCATACAACTCCAGAAATAAAAGAGGAACAAAATCATCAACAGTGAGCCATGGCATGCCTTCGCATACATAATGGTGTAATAGGAGGGCAGAGTTTATAATCTCAAAGAGGATCATAAACATGTCTGAAACGTTCGGAACCGCCGGATATAAGAAACTCTCAAAGTAGAAGGCAGAAGAATCAAAACATTTATTTAGGCTCCACAGTAACCAACCCATGAACCAGCAACCCCATTTTGATATATTGATCAAAAGCTTCCAGGCCCAATAAGTATGCCTTGAAAGAGTAACCAGGAGGCTACAGAGAAGCATGATTGCGTAAAGCAAAATCATGTTTCCCCCTCTATGGTAATAAGATTACCCACTGGCCTGAAGTCTTTGTTCAGCTTCCTCCCGTAGGTCAGCTCTGCTACTGGCAGCTCCTGCTTCAGCTGTGGCTGTGGCTGTAACTGTAGCTGTAACTGTCGCTGTAACTGTCGCTGTAACTGTCGCTGTAACTGTCGTTGTAACTGTCTCTGGCTCCAACCGGAAAAGGAAAAGAGGATCTTCAAGCTGTCCTCTCCCCTCTTATAGAGTTTTTTGACATCATCAAGCACCGCCTGAACGACCAGGGCCGATTGGTTCTTGACTTGGCCCCTCCCCCTAGCGTAGCCGTTAACACCTCCCCTCAGCCAGCCCCATGACTCATCACACAGGAAGTTGTCTGCTTCCTGGAATGCTCTTTGGGCTTCCTGCCCCGGAAGAGCAAGCCACAGTGTCCAGAGGCTCAATGAGGTAAGCTGAGTCATTCAAAGAAAACAAAGGCCATTCTGGCTACACTCCACCCCTTGTTATAGGATACATAATCTAATCAGCCATGTATCCTAGAACATACATTGTGATCCAATTACAAAGGAAACTAAAACATATCATTCATTATAAAGCAAAACATATCATTTGGTGACATTCCTAAATATTGGTTTACGATTCAAATGTGATCCACCCCTAGGTCCCAGCAAGATAATCTCTTCAATCAATCATCCCCAAAATAATTATTAATAATTCAAATGTCCACCCCTAAATCCTTGTATCCATTACATAGGATCAATAATATCATAACAATAAAACAACACAGCAAGGATAACACAAAATAAGTAAACAGAACACTATCATCATTTCCACCCCCCTTGAACGATTGGGGCTCAAAATCTTGGGGTGAGGGGTGAAGGTCTCATTTTCCATAGCTTCTTCATGCTGAAATTGGATGTAGAGATGGCCCTGCCCCCAAAAAGTCCCATTCCAGAGGTCATTTCTTTAACGAGCTGGCAGGAATTCCAAGAATGCTACATGCTTAGGCAGTCACCGGAAAGTGCAGGGTGCTTAAGCCTGAAGGAAACAAAACTAGCAACAAGGTTAGCCAAAACAAAGGACAAAAAGAATAGACAAGTATGGACTATAATTCTTCAAATAAAATCATCTCAAGTTTGGTTGAGATTTCAGTTATGCAAAGATCCAACATCAGAGCCAAACTCAGGTGGGAAATGTTTCTTTTCAAAAGGAACATAATGAGGAAGCCAAGAGGATCCCATCCTAGACAGAGACTAGGATTGTCCTCCCAGCCTTTCCCCAAATGCACAAGTTTTCATCCGTTAATCACACAAAGTTACCTTTCCTCCGAGTGGCTTATGGCATTTACCAGCATCAGCCATACCTGTGGAGTCTGTGAATCTATTATTATAACCTATTCACGGTAAAATATATGGTTCAGGGGTACGATTTGGTAATTATTTTCCCCTGAATAGACAACTGTTACAGTGTTGTCCTTCCCATGGGCTATGACTTCTGCAGCCTTTGGAATATCATCTGGCTTCCGTTTTACCCATACCTTAGCTCCTGACTTTATTCTATCAATGGAGCAAGACCCTTTTGCCCCTCTAGTAGTTATTTTGGGAGGAGGGTCAGTTTTCACAAAGGGTATTTTTTCACAGGGGATAATAATGACTTGAACCATCCTATCATTTCTACAAAATTGTACAGGTTTTTTACCCATATTCTGGAGTGTCACAACAATTTCTTTTTGATAATTAGAATCTATCACTCCAGCCAATACATGTATTCCTTGAGCCGCTAATCCTGGTTTAGGTAATATCCGTCCAAGATGATTCTTGGGGATTCTCATACATACTCCAGTAGGGGTTTTTCTTATCTCTTTCCTATTTAACCTAAAATTCTCTATACAATGTAAATCATATCCTGCTGAACCAGGTGTTCCTGGACTTGGTAGTGGGACATCTTCCCTCACAGTCCAAAATTCAATGTTTTGGATCTCACATGTTTGCTGTTCTCTGATCTGCAGATTTGGGGTCATCATTCTGGCTAGAGGTGTACTCCCCCCTAAGGGCCTATTATTCAAATTACGTAAGGCAATAGACAAATTATCCTTCCAATGTCGATATGAATTATTTGAGCTTAATTTTCTCAGCTGTTCTTTCAACAATCCATTCATTCTTTCAATTAGCCCAGATGCTTGTGGGTAATATGGAATATGATATATCCATTCTATATTATTCAACACACAATATCTTTTCACTTCTTTGCCCTTGAAATGTGACCCATTGTCACTTTGAATCTGCATTGGGGTTCCATAATATAAACTTACAATATCTAAAGTTTTACAGGTGTTTTTCTGAGTTGCGTCTTTATAAGGACAAGCCACTAGTACACCTGAATAGGTGTCAACACACGTACATACATATTTACATCCTTTATCCTGGGGTAGTGGGCCAATATAATCTATCTGCCAAATTTGGGCTGGAACTTTTCCCCTTGCTATTTCTCCAGTAACTATCCTAGGAAGAGTTCGTTCTTTTTCTAATTGGCATATACAACACTCCTCTGTTATTTGTTTTAACAACGCATGAGAAATACTGATACCTCGATCCTGTGCCCATCGATGGGTGGCCTGGACCCCTAAATGGCCAGCAGTCTGGTGGACCCATCTTACTAAGGCTGGGTCATCAGTTGGAGTCGGAGTAGGGACAATACATTCAGTAGCAATCTTTGCTAGTCGATCCGCATGTGCATTGTACTCACGTTCTGGTGTGGTCAGGGTTGCATGAGCATCAACATGAAAAACTGACAGATCTGTAACCAAAGACATGTCCCATATATTTTCCCATAACTCTTTACCCCAAACTTGTTTGCCATGAATCTCCCAATTCTGATTCCTCCATATAGGCATCCACGTAGCTAATCCATTAGCTACCGCCCACGAGTCAGTAAATATATGACACTGTCCTCCTTTCTCTGCTCTGATGGCCTGATGCACTGCCATCAGTTCAGCATATTGGCTACTTCCACCTATCCCAGAACTTTCCAGAGTTCTCCTTGTACAGGGGTTATAGGCTACTGCTTTCCAATGTCTCTTCTGTCCTAAATATTTTGCTGTCCCATCAGTAAACCAAGCATGTTTCTTCTGTTCTTCATTTAGTCCGTCATATCCATTATTCCATTTCACTAAGGATGGTACCATCTGTTGCTTAGATTCAAGGGGCTTTTCATTGCTCTCAGTATCAATGTTCGCCACAGATTCATGTAGAGCAGAAACTCCATTTTTGCCTGCTCTGGACCTATTCTGAATATACCACTTCCATTTGATTATGCTTGCCTCTTGTGCATGTCCAATTCTGTGAGAAGCTGGGGTACTCATTACCCAAGTCATAATTGGAATTCCAGGCCTTAATACCACTTCATGACCCAGAGTTAGTTGCTCAGTTTCTACTAAAGCCCAATATGCAGCTAACAGCTGCTTCTCAAAAGGTGTATATTGCACTCCAGATGAGGGCAGTTTCCTTGACCAAAAGCCTAAAGGTACACTTCGGCTTTGTTGTTTTTGCCACAGACTCCAATTTGCATAGTCATCTTGTACAGTCACTTGTAACTCCACTGGCCCATTTTGCATAGGCCATAAGTCTAGAGCTAATTGAATAGCAGCCTTTGCTTCCTCAAAAGCTCTACTTTGTTCAAGTCCCCAGTCAAATTCATATTTCTTTCTGGTGACTTTATACAAGGGTTTTAAAATCTGTCCCAAATGTGGGATGTGGTGTCTCCAATAACCAAACAGCCCTATGAACTTTTGGGCCTCTTTCTTATTGGTAGGGGTGGGAAAATCCTGGATTTTTTGTCGAGCTTGTGGGAGAATTTCTCGCAGTCCTCTATTCCACTGTATCCCCAAGAATTTTACAGTTTGAGCTGGCCCTTGAACCTTTGCGGGGTTGATTTCCCATCCTTTGCTTTTCATATGGTCAATTAATAATACTAAACTCTCCTCCACCTCCTTTATATTCTTTCCCTGTATCATGATGTCATCTATGTAATGTGTAAGCTGTACACCAGGTAACTTTAATTCATCCAAATGTTCAGCTACAATCCTGTGGCAAATAGTTGGGCTATGAATATATCCTTGCGGCAGGCGTGTAAATGTATACTGTCGGCCTTGCCAAGTAAAAGCAAACTGATTCCATTGCTTGGGGTCTATTGGGATTGTAAAGAAGGCATTGGCCAAATCAATAACTGCATACCAAGTCCCTTCACGTTTTTGTATTCTCTCTATTAAAGTAACCGTGTCTGGGACAGCAGCATACAAGGGAGGAGTCACTTTGTTCAGCTGTCTATAATCTACTGTCATCCTCCATGTTCCATCTGACTTTCGGACTGGCCAGACAGGGTTGTTCCATTGAGTAGTTGTAGGGACTAACACTCCTGCCTCAACACATTCTCTTATAGTGTTGGCAATTTCATCTTGCCCACCTGGCACACGATATTGCCTCAAAGTAATTATTTTAGAAGGTTCGGGCAAAGTGATTGGATCCATCTTGATTTTCCCCACTAAGACTGCATTAATGCCCATTTTCCTCACAGCAAATTGGTATTTCCCTTCGGGTAAATTTAAGGTCATACCCTTCAATATGTCTATTCCAATGATGTATTCGGGAATAGGCACAATAACCACACTATATTCTTTCTTGGGCAACTGTCCAATTTTCATCATTAATTTAACTTGCCTGGCTGATATTTCAGTCCCTCCTAGTCCTGTAATGGTAATAGGAGTTCCATGGCTGAACTTGTCTGGATTTCCATAAATAAGGGTGGCCTCGGCCCCAGTATCTATTAATGCCTCAGTTACCGTACTTGACCCATTTTTCCAATATATGGTCAAGTTAATGTGAGGTCTACAATCCAGCCTGTGTATTTCCTTAATTTGGACTGGGGCTCGGCCTGTTCCCTAGTATTCCCTTTCATATGATTCACTTGGGTTTGAAGGTTCAACATCTGTAGTATTTGCAGGAGCAGTTCTTATTTCCCTATCTCTCCTGTTATCAAGGCCTTTATCTCTGTACATTCTATATAATTCATTGGTTGGAATTCCATCTATCATTTCAAAACCTACCCCTGCTCTCAATAAAGCAGTAAACATTTCTTTCCTTGTTACTCTCCTTTGGCGCCAAGTTTGCTGGTTATTCACCCTTCTCTCTCGAGGAGATCTATCCCTTCCCCAGTCACCTAAGTCATGTAACTGTAAAATCTTATTTATCACTGTTGTAAGACGGCTCCCTACTTCTCCAAGTAATAAATTCAAAATTAGTTGTTTATAAGCAGGGGGAGCTGTCCTAATTATTAAATTCCTATGAGGCAGTTCCATTGGATCATTGTAATATTTGTCTGCAGTTCCTATCATAATGGCAGTCTTCATTACCTCCTCCTTTAGTCTCATGATACAATCTCTAAGTGAATACCAGGGTCTGTGCTCAGTGGGCCACATAGAATCAGTAGCATATCTCTTATTGCATCCCACAGCGGCTAATGCCAACAGAGTAGTCCTGCTATCACCATCTCCTTGCTGATGATGTTCCCTAAAAGCTTGTTGAACTAGAGGATCATGGCTGATACCTATGAATCTCATGCAGTCTGTCCTATCTACTGATATTCCACTGGCCCCTTGATCACTGAGTCTTACCATCCAAGATATCAATGGTTCTCCTATTCTTTGGCTGAATCTACTCAAAATATCTGTGACCTCTTGCGGTGAGAAATCTTCCTGAATTTCCCTTGTAACTGAATCTTCACCTCGGGTTTCTGTCTTCCTCCTTTGTATGGGTCGAGCCCTTGTCTGATCATTTAACCATCTCCTATGCTCTGTGTGAGGCACATCCTGAACCCCAGTAGTGTTTTGTGCCTCAGCCCCTAACATTATCTCATTCTCTCCCCACTCACTTCCTCTGCCACCATGGCTAGGACGAAGCAGGCAGTCAGGCTCTTTCTGGGCTGGGTTGAAATGCACTCTGGGCTTTTTTGGTCTCCTGTTGCTCTTAGCCACATTAATAGAAAAGTTCTCATTTGAGTCAGTTTGGTCTCCTGCTATCTGAGATTCCCCTTCTTCCTGTGGGGTAGGAGTGCCCCCATGTCTTTCACTTAATCTCAATCTTTCGTATACTAGCCGGTAGGCTGATAACACTATCCAGCTTTGCCTAGATAGTGATGCCCCTGACTGAATCCCAACTTCTCGTAAACACTTTTCCAAATCCCTAGGATCTCCTCTCCGTAGCCTTGGTTCCCAGTTTTCACAGGGTCCAGCTTTTTTAGCCAATTCTTTTGCTAGGGAGGAATAAAATGGATCCTCCCATCCTGGGATATTCATCTCTTCCTCTGGAATTGTTCTGCTTCTAAATAGAGATCTTATACCTAGCGATCCCATCCTCGTCGCCAAATGTAATAGGAGGGCAGAGTTTATAATCTCAAAGAGGATCATAAACATGTCTGAAACGTTCGGAACCGCCGGATATAAGAAACTCTCAAAGTAGAAGGCAGAAGAATCAAAACATTTATTTAGGCTCCACAGTAACCAACCCATGAACCAGCAACCCCATTTTGATATATTGATCAAAAGCTTCCAGGCCCAATAAGTACGCCTTGAAAGAGTAACCAGGAGGCTACAGAGAAGCATGATTGCGTAAAGCAAAATCATGTTTCCCCCTCTATGGTAATAAGATTACCCACTGGCCTGAAGTCTTTGTTCAGCTTCCTCCCGTAGGTCAGCTCTGCTACTGGCAGCTCCTGCTTCAGCTGTGGCTGTGGCTGTAACTGTAGCTGTAACTGTCGCTGTAACTGTCGCTGTAACTGTCGCTGTAACTGTCGTTGTAACTGTCTCTGGCTCCAACCGGAAAAGGAAAAGAGGATCTTCAAGCTGTCCTCTCCCCTCTTATAGAGTTTTTTGACATCATCAAGCACCGCCTGAACGACCAGGGCCGATTGGTTCTTGACTTGGCCCCTCCCCCTAGCGTAGCCGTTAACACCTCCCCTCAGCCAGCCCCATGACTCATCACACAGGAAGTTGTCTGCTTCCTGGAATGCTCTTTGGGCTTCCTGCCCCGGAAGAGCAAGCCACAGTGTCCAGAGGCTCAATGAGGTAAGCTGAGTCATTCAAAGAAAACAAAGGCCATTCTGGCTACAAATGGGCACAAAATTAAATGAGACAGAGTCTATACTCATTTAAAACTAGAAATTAGAATTGTTCTCCAAAAATGATTCTATCCTTATAGGCAGGAACTTCATAAAGCAGGGGTTCTTTGTGTGTGTGTGTGTGTGTGTGTGTGTGTGTGTGTGTGTGTAATGGACCCTTTTGGCAGTCTGGTGAGACCTATAGATCCCTTCTTAGAATAATATTTTTAAGAGCATAATATAAAATATTTAGAACTACAAAGGAAACCAATTGCATTTAAATACAATTATCAAAATATTAAAAAAGAAGTTCATAGACCCTAGCATAAGAACTCCTGCCTTAAAAGAAAATGCTTCACTTCTTTAGTGACTGGATATTCCCTAAAATTCCTCTCCACTGCTTATCCTCATTAGAGAATCTAGGAACAGGAGATTTGGGGAAGAAAACCTCAAAGTACACTAAATGCTACCCTTCTAGCTGAGCTTTCTGTTAGTATCTAAAATGGTACCTGCTGCCAATAAGCCTGTCAGGTGCTGATTCTGGTGCTCTGAGTATACCCAGTTCAGTCCAGAATTAATCTCACAGTTTTTCCTTATCTTTTCCTCCATACCATGTTTACTCCCACTTATTCCTTGTATGCTACTATAATTCTCTTCTCAAACTACACAGTACCTGGTACATAGTAAGTGCTTAATAAAGGCTTGTTGACTGAATGTTTGTTGACTGGGATAATGAGAAACTGACTTCTAATCAGTTTCTGCTGTGCTGGAACCACGTTGTACTGAGATGCAATTGTTAAATTTTCAGCGTGAGCACTTATACCTCAGAAATTGGCAAAGGCTAATAATAAGGGCTTCATTTGTAGTTTTGTTGTTTATCTAAACTTAAGAAGGGCAGCTAGCTGGCTCAGTGGATAGAGTGCACTGACTGGAGTCAGGAGGACTCATCTTCCTGAGTTCAAATCTGGCCTCAGTCACTTACTAGCTGTGTGAACCTGAGCCAAGTTGCTTAACCCTGTTTGCCTCAGTTTCCTCATCTGTAAAATGAGCTGGAGAAGGAAATGGCAAACCACTCCAGTTTCTCTGCCAAGAAAACCCCAAATGAGCTCAAGAAGAGCTGGGCATGACTAAAAAAATACTAAACAACAGACTTAAGAAAACAATGAGGGAAATGTTAATAATGCATATTAAACTGAAAAATGTGTCATGCATATTTTCAGAGAGCTGGTTATAAAACATTTATAAGCACACCACTCACTGCTAGCAAAGTAAAATGAAAACTGTCCATAGCAACAAGCTTCTGTACCAGAAAAAAGAAAAATCCCTTTAAAATGGAGAGAGAGATGAGGGGAGCCAGGAGGATTCTTCCAATATAGAATATTCTAGGGATTGATGTTAAGACCTCTTAGCAGCTATAATATCATAGACTTAGCACTGGAAGGGATGTAAGAAGCCATTTCATCTAACTCACTCATTTTACAGCTAAGAAAACTGGGTCCAAGGTTAAGTGACTTGTCCAAGGTCAATTGGGAACAAGTGACGGAGCTGGGATTTGAACACAGTTCAGATAGCATGGCTATCCAATTCTCATGAATAACATAATGATTTTAATTTCACTGGCTCTTGATAAAGGGTCTGGTAAAAGGAACAAAGACCAAAAGATCTATTTGTTTCTATTACAGAATCTTGGAGCTGGGAGGAATCAAAAGATTATTGTGTAATAGGCTCATTAGATCATAGATTTAGAGGTCAAAGGGACCTTGGAGGTCATATGATCCAACCCTCTATTTTTACAGATAATAAAAATGAAGCTTTGAGAACTTAAATTATCGACCCAAGGTTACCCAGGTACTAAGTGGCACACACTTGATTCAAACAAAGGTCCCTTGCCTTCAAATCCAGCTTATTGAACTTAAGAGGTCATCTAATTCAGCATGGAGGTGACAATCAATCCCCTATAACATCTTTGACAAGTCATCTTTCAGTATCTGTTTGAAGACTTACACTAAAGAAGACATTCTACAGCAGTTTATTCTAAGTTTCTTTATAGCAAACCTAAATATGTCTGTCTGAAACTTCTACCCACTGCTCCTAACTCCGTCCTTTCAAGTAGAGCAAGACTAATGCCTCTTCCATATGATAATCTATGTCCCCTTAGCTGCAATTCTTGTCTTCTCTAGGCTGAATGCCTAAGTCCTCCAAACAAACTTCACAGAGCATGGACTGTGTTCTCACCATTCTGGTCACTCTCTTATTGATACACTCCAGAAACTTGCCAACATCTTTCCCAAAGCAATGTGCTCAGGCTGACTTTGGTATTCCAGATATGGTTTGACCAAAGCAGACTATGGCAGAACAATCACCTCCTTTTGTCAGACACTATTACATAATTGTGATGGAATATCATTGTGCTGTAAGAAATTATGAAGGAATGGTTTCAGAAAAACCTGGGAAGATTTATATGAACTGATACGAAGTAAAGTGAACAGACCAGGAGAATTTTGTATACAGTAGCATCAATATTATAACAATGATAAACTGTGAAAGACTAGCCATTTTGATCAATACAATAATTCATGACAATTTCAAAGGACTCATGATGAAAAATGCTATCCACCTCCAGAGATAGAATTAGTAAACTCTGAGTGCAGATTGAAGCATATTTTTTTTCACTTTCTTTTTCTTCCTTTTTTTTTTGGTGGGGGACAGGGCATGGCTAACATAGAAATATGCTTTGCATGCAAAAAAAGAAATATATATATCCTCTTTTTACATTTCCCTGATGTACAGTCTAGTTGTCATGTAAAAAATTGAAGTTAGTTTGACACAATCTATTATTGATTATTTAGTGACATGCACCCTTTTTAGTTATAGAGAGATACACAATGAAAGAATTATTGGTGGAACAAGCTCACAAAGGGAATGGGTATGTATCAGAACAAGAATATAAATAAAAGGATGGCTTTAGAAAGGAGAATCATCTCTTCCTCAGAGACCTAAATAAAGGAGGAGAGGATGGGTAAAGTCATAGATGGATTCTCAGGTATGGAGTAAGGGATATGGTGGATCTTGACAAATAGCCTTGGGTTTTCTCAGTACTGTGGAAAGTAATATCATCTGTTGTTAAACATTTTTCTTCTATCCTTAAACAAAAGAGTCTTCTTTTTGGAAAGGAAAACAAGCAAAGTGCAAGTTGAGTTGTTGAGCCTTCTCATCATCATTCATTATCATCATTCTATTCACCCTACAGAGTGTCTCTATCCTCTTCTTTGATCCTCTGTTTGCCTTCAACATGGCTAAAAATTAATAGGCACTATTTTGCCTGGTGTACAGTCTAAAACTACTTACAAATACTTAGCTATCCATCCAACCCAAAGTAATCCAAAGTCCACGTAAAACTGACCGGACCAATGTGATTTAACAATAATGTCATCTGATCTCTTGCAGCCAGGTCCTTCTTTCCTTCCTTCCTTCCTTCCTTCCTTCCTTCCTTCCTTCCTTCCTTCCTTCCTTCCTTCCTTCCTTCCTTCCTTTCTTTCTTTTTTTCTTTCTTTCTTTCTTTCACAATCACGGTTAAGTGACTTGCCCAGGATCACACAGCTAGTAAATCTCAAGTGTCTGAGGTGCTTCTTGTCTTTTCACAGGCTGTCCTGAATTCAGTCTGGAATTCACTCTTCACTCAGTCGAACCTCTTGGAATTGCTGCCTCTGTTCAAGGTCCAGTCCACACAAGCTTTTCCTGACCATCTGGTGCTTAGGACTCTCTTCTCCCTCTGAAGTAACTTTGTATTTATTTTATATTGACTTCTTTGTGGATATGTTGCTTCCCTTCAGTAGAACATAAATTCGCTGAGGGCAGAGAATGTTTTGGTTTTGTGTCTGTTATCTCTAGTGCTTTGCACAGTGACTTGAATATTGTAACCATTTAATAAGTGTTTGTTGAATAAAAAAAATATTTGTACTATATAACCAAATCCAATCAAAAAACCTGTTGTAACCCCATTGAACTAATTGCCCACTGCTCCAGAACTAACTTGTCCTTGTGCTTACAGAATCACTTAATCGTATTAGTTATAGAATGCCTGTCCTAGATTCAAATTTTAAGTGAGTAAGTGGTCTTTTCACCTCAGCAAAAGAAATCTGACTCTTTTTAAAGCTGCTTTTCGGCCAGGCCAAACCAGGCAGCCCGTAGTTACTCCGAAGAAATACCAAAGTGGTTACAGAGCTTGGAATCAAACCTTAGGGTGTCCTTTTTGAAAACATGTGGATGAGTAATGAGCTCAGCTGGGGACTGAGAATGGAATTTAATCTGCAGCAGAAAAGTCAGAGGCAAGAAGTACTACTCCTCCCACTCCTTATTCTGGGAAAAAAAAAAAAAACCCAAAACTTAAGGCATGACAGCAAATACTCTGAAGTGACTTAGAAATTTCTAGACTTGGACTGGACCTGCTATTTTCATTCTTTTTATACAAAGTTATCAAAGCAATGAGGCTCAACTGACCAGTTCTGGTGTATGTCCTACTTTTCAGAGTCAGGAAGGCTGATCCCAACACCTCCTAAGGCAGCCGGTCCCTCTTTTGAAGAGCTCTGCAGGAAGTTGTCCTGACATCATGCCAAAATGTGCTCCTTTGAGACTTCCATCCAATAACTCCTAGCTTTGTCTTCTGGGTTCAAGCAAAATGAAGCCACTTTCTCCTCCACATAACAACCCCACAAAAAGTAGCAAGATGTTCAGCCTGTGAGGCAGGAGGGAATTATAATAGGTCAAAATGTAACCCTAGGAAACAAAGATGCAGTTTTATTTAATAGTGAAGATGATAATAATGATAATAAACTATAATTTTTATATAGCACCGACTATGTGCCAGGCACTGTGCTAAACACTTTACAAGCTAACTCATTTTATCCTCACAATAACTCTGGTAAGTAGGTAGGTGCTATTATCACCCTCATTTTACAGTTGAAGAAACTGAGGCAGACAATGATGAAATGACTTGCTCAAAGTCACACCGCTAGTAAATGTCTGAGGCTGGATTTAAATTCAGGTTTTTTTTAGACTCTAGGCTCAGTGTTCTATCCATGGCACCACCTTGCTGCCTTATTATGAAGGAAACTTCGACCATAGCTAAATGCAGCATTTCCTTCAGCTTTGGGGAACTTTCGTATGCCCCTTCCGCTCCTCCCCAGTGTGATTAGGGTCTATGAGTGGCTGTAATTATCTAGTGATGTGATGAGCCATGAAGAATGAGAACATGTGGACAGCAGAAAGCCTCTATACTAAACACAGTAATGATTCTCCAGACGAGAACAAGCTGAAGTCATCCCATATGTCATGTTTCATCATCCCCCACCCCTGCCCAGTCAGAAAGTGTTACATATTAGTCAATGGGTCAGTTTAGATGTGTCTATTACTTCCTAATTTCTATCTAGTTTATACAATGCTGAAACATAAGTTGTAGTTCATACAACTGGTTATACTTAAAAGTAAAAAAGAAAGTGAGGCTATTGTTTAAAAACATATTATTAATAATTTATAATTTATAATTAATTAATTAATTTTTAATTAATTAATAATTAATTCTTGTCTTGTAATTAATAATTCTTGTCTTGTAATTAATAATTAATTAATAATTAATAATTTATCTCCTGATGGGGATCAAAGCTTTTCACTGAGTTTAAAATTTGTCCCACTTCCTAAGTCAGCAGCATCCTGGGACTCTGCCTAGGCTTACTTCTAAAGTTATGTTATGCATTACTGGGCATGGAACTTGATATAATAATAAAAAAAGTTTGTTTTTCATCAAGTGAGCACTCAGACAACTGTGATATTAGGTGCAGAGGTGGGGAACCTGCGGCCTCAAGGCCACATGTGGCCCTCTTGGTCTTTAAGTGCAGCCCTTTGATCGAATTGTCAAAGGGCTACATTTGAGGACTTATTGTCTCAGAGCCCCACTACATCCTTCCTTTCCTTCTTAAAGTCTGTTACTTACTTAACAATTTTTTTTTTGTGTTTAAAGTACTTTATTAAACTAGATGTACAATTTGCAAATTCTTTCCAATAGAAATTTTAAAAGCAAAATTATAAAAAGTCTTTCAATAAAAAAATTACATAGTTAACAACAAAATTACACTTTTCTCTATAATACAGTTTCTGATATACTGTCTGAAAAATTAAATATATTCTCCAATGAACTGATCTTAATAACTTTAGCTGCAATGTATTTCAATGAGAATTTTCACAGTTATTTTAATTACTCATCAATAGCAGGCTCATTACTTGACACAGAATCCAAAGTTCATATTTAGAAGAATAAAAACAAAACTTGGCATCCAACATGAAGGCATAAAAAGGTTTCAACATACTGATGTGGTTGTAATCTTCTTCTTCATTAATTCTGTGTTAATACTATGTGAACCTGAATTACATTTAAAGGCTATATAAGCCCAGATTATTATGATTTTTTCCCTTCTTGTCATGTCAATACCTCAAACAAGAATCTATGATGGCTTTGCAATTTTGAATACTGTATTCAGAGTCAAGAGATCTGGCTTTGGAACTTACTAGCTCTGAGATCCTGGTAAAGTTATTTAACTTCTCTGGGAGAGTTTCCTCGTCAGTAAAATGGAGAGAATGATGCTTATAATATCTACCCTACTGTATAGTAGTGAGGGAAGTCCTCTGGAAACCAAGAAATGCTGCATAAATATGAGTAGGGTTGAATTTGAAAATATATCCTCTTGAAACCAGAACATTTCTAGTAGGAACGGTGCCTGAAATCCAGGTAGCTGTCACTCTGAGCAGTGGGGCCTATTTTGAATAACTTCCAGAGCAAGAATCTCACAGTTCAGCTATTCCAGGCATTTATAACTTAGAACAATGAAAGTTATGAAGCATTCCATGCTTTTCCCCTATAAAAATAAGTATTATTCAAGCCCTTTAAAAAATACATAAGGAATGAGATATAAAATGGAACAAGCTAGGTGGTATAGTGAATAAAGGACCAGAGGAATGAATCTGGAGTCAGGAACATCTGAGTTTGAATCTTGTGTCAAACACTTATCAACTGTGTGACCCTGGGAAAAATCACTGAACTTTTTAATCTCAATTTCCTTATCTGTAAAATGAGGGGGTTTGACTCAGTGGCCTTTAAGGTCCCTTCCAGCTCTAAATCAATGATACAAAGGCTCAGTCATACCTCTGGTGACCTTTTAAAAAGCAAAACGCTCTCTAGGGAATGAGTTGAGACAGGACATAGCTCAAAGTATTAACACTGGCAGCTATGAGAAGAACCCATCTCTCGAGAGAGAGAATTATTCCTCATCTCTTGGGAAAGATGCTCTTTTGAGCTAACTGTATTACCTAGCTATTAAAGGCAAATGTACAAATTGGGGCTTATGAGCTACAGTTTCAGGAGTGCAGATTCAGAGAGCTCCTTCAACTTGAAGTAGTCATCCCCCAGGGAACCTCAGCTTTTGAGTATAAGTTGGGGAGATATCCTGGAAGAGGTAATACATTATTATTATAATTATAGTAGTCCCTACAGTAGAACTATAGGAATTATTTGGGGGAAAACAATTTCCATCTCATTCAATGGTTTCAGATAGAAATGGTCCAAGAACAAGTTGCTATCCTGCTATTGTTTTTCTTTAATGTTTTGTGGCCTATTATTGCACAGGTAGATAAAATAACTCCTTTTAACAGATAAAGGTATGATATAAAGCTATCTTCTATAGGATTGCTGAAGCATCCTCAGTGCCACTCTAATACCAAACACGATGATGGGAATGATATATACATCATGCTGTTCCCAGATGATTTTGATTTCTTTAAATAATCTTCATTGTGTCACTAAGTTCAAATTCATTAAGGATAACCCTTCCATACTTTTCTGGTGGTAATGTTTTCATCTGGAATTGTCATCATAAATTCCTCTGTTTGTATAAACAAATCCACACGCTTTAGCTGCTTGTTTGAATTTATTTGTTAATATAACATTGGCTAAAACTGTGTAGATGCGGATGGTGTTCATGGAGAGCCTTTTGAGGCTACGTTTGGATTTTACCTCTATCCCAGAGTAAGACACTTTCAGTCACACTTGACAAATCCTATTGTACGACATCAGCATTTACTATTATTGCTTGGATATGTCTGCATGTTCCAAAAGTTTCTGTAGGGATTTCCAGCTGTTTATCATATGCTTGTAAAATGTCAATCAGTCCTCTTCCTCTTTTTTCCCCAACCCCTGTCCCTACCAAGCTTTCTTATCCGGGCTAAAATATCTACAGTTTTATCAAATGATTCTTATATGAACAAGATGTGAGGCCTTTCAACATACTGGTTGTTTTTCTCTGGACATCTTCCAACCTATCAATTTCCTTATTATAAAGAATTTAACTGGGGGCAGAGCCAAGATGATGGCAAGAAAGCAGGGACTTGCTTAAGCCCTCCAAACACCTGTAAAAAAATGGCTCTGAACAAATTCTAGAGCAGCAGAATCCATGAAATAGCAAAGGGAAACAGATTTCCAGCCCAGGAGAGCCTGGATGGTCGCCAGGAAGGGTCTATCGCATGGTACTGAGAGCAGAGGGCAGCCCAGCGTGCACTGAGACAGACCAGACCTGGAGTCAGTCAGCCGGAAGAGGCCTTGGGGCCATGAAACAGTGAGCTGTGGCAGTTACCAGACTTCTCAACCCACAAATGCCAAAGAGCAGATTAGGGGGAAAATTCGGATTGAGTTCAGAGTGGTCCGGCCACCACCTCTGGGGGTGGAGGAGGTTGTACAGCCATGGTGGTAGCAGCAGCAGGAAGCTCCTGAGGCTGCCTCCAGAGTGCCAGCGTCAGTGGCTTCCCGGGTCCCTGGCTCACACAGTGGGAGGAATCTAGCAGCAGATCAGAGTGGGAATGCAAGGAGCACTTTGTGGGTACAAAGGCAAATTCTCTTGCTGTGCCCTGCTTGGATCTTAATTGTAGTCCTGGTTGGGAGTTCTTAGGGGAGGAGGAGTGCTGCTGTGACAGAGCCTGGGGTGACGATGGAGTAGAAGTAGCTCTGAAAACAGCAGTGCTTGGACCCTAAAGCTTGGGACAAAGTACTCTCTACTCTACAAGCAGTTGTACACTGACAAAATGCTCAAGGATCAAGTAGTTGGCTGGGAACATGAACAGGCACTGAATATGAACTCAGACTCAAACTCAAACTCTAGAATCCTTTTTTGGTGACAAAGAAGATCAAATCATACAGCCAGAAGAAGTCAACAAAGTCAAAGAGCCTACATCAAAAGCCTCCAAGAAGAATATGAATTGGGCTTAAGTCATAGAAGAGCTCAAAAAGCATTTGGAAAAGCAAGTAAGACAGGTACAGGAAAAATTGGGAAGAGAAATGAGAGTGATACAAGAAAACCATGAAGAACAAGTCAACAACTTGCTAAAGGAGACCCAAAAATACACTGAAGAAAATAACACCTTAAAGAATAGACTAACCCAAGTGTCAAAAGAGCTCCAAAAAGCCAATGAGGAGAAGAATGCCTTGAAAGGCAGAATTAGCCAAATGCAAAAGGAGGTCCAAATGACCACTGAAGAAAATACCACCTTAAAAATTAGATTGGAGCAAGTAGAAGCTAGTGACTTTATGAGAAACCAAGATATAAAACGAACCAAAGGAATGAAAAAATGGAAGACAATGTGAAATATCTCATTGGAAAAAAACACTGACCTGGAAAATAGATCCAGGAGAGATCATTTAAAAATTATTGGACTACCTGAAAGCCATGATCAAAAGAAGAGCCTAGACATCATCTTTCAGGAAATTATCAAGGAGAACTTCCCTGATATTCTAGAACCAGAGGGTAAAATAGAAATTGAAAGAATCCGCTGATCACCTCTTGAAAAAGATCCTAAAAAGAAAACTCCCAGGAATATTGTAGTCAAATTCCAGAATTTCCAGGTCAAGGAGAAAATACTGCAAGCAGCCAGAAAGAAACAATTTGAATATTGTGGAAACACAATCAGAATAATACAAGATCTAGCAGCTTCTACATTAAGGGATCAAAGGGCTTAGAATATGATATTCCGGAGGTCAAAGGAACGAGGATTAAAACCAAGAATCATCTATCCAGCAAAACTAAGTATAATGCTCCAAGGCAAAATATGGATTTTCAATAAAATAGAAGACTTTCAAGCTTTCTCAATGAAAAGACCAGAATTGAATAGAAAATTTGACTTTCAAATACAAGAATCAAGAGAAGCATGAAAAGGTAAACAAGAAAGAGAAATCACCAGAGACTTACTAAAGTTGAACTGTTTTGTTTACATTCCTACATGGAAAGATGATGTGTATAATTCAGGAGATCTTTCTTAGTATTAGGGGAATTGAAGGGAATACAGACAGAGGTCACAGGATAAGTTGAATATGAAGGGATGACATCTTAAAAAAATGAAATAAATTTAAGGGGTGAGAGAGGAATATATTGAGAAAGGGAGAAAGGGAGAGATAGAATGGGGTAAATTATCTCACATAAAAGTGGTAAGAAAAAGCAGTTCTGTTGGAAGGGAAGAGGGGGCAGGTGAGGGGGAATGAGTGAATTTTACTCTTATCAGATTCAACTCAAGGAGGGAATAACATACACACTCAATTGGGTATCTTACTCCACAGGAAAGTAAGGGGAAGGGGATAAAAAAGGGGGGATGATAGAAGGGAGGGCAGATAGGGGGCAAGGTAATCAAAAGCAAACACTTTTGAAAAGGGACAGGGTCAAGGGAGAAAATTGAATAAAGGGGGACAGGATAGGATGTAAGGAAATATAGTTAGCCTTTCACAACATGAATATTGTGGAAGTGTCTTGCATAATGATACATGTGCGATTTATGTTGAATTGCTTGCCTTCCTAGGGAGGGTGGGGGGGAAGGTAAGAGGGGAGAGAATTTGGAACTCAAAAGATTTAAAAGCAGATGCTTAAAAAAATTAAAAAAATTTTTTTTGCATGCAGCTGGGAAACAAGATATATAGGGAATGGGGCATAGAAATGTATCCTGCCCTACATGAAAGTAAGGGGAAAGTGAATGGGGGGGGGAGTGGGGTGAAAGAGGGGAGGGCTGACTGCGGAACGAGGCAATCAGAATATATGCCATCTTGGAATGGGGGGGGAGGGTAGAAATGGGGAGAAAATTTGTAACTCAAAATGTTGTGGAAATCAATGTTGAAAACTAAAATATTAAATAAAATATATACAGAAAAATTTTTTTAAAAAAGAATTTAACTAAATCCTGTAGATGAGGTCTGATAGGGCAGAACTTCCTTATTCCTGGAAGCTATGCCCCTCTTAATGCAGCCCAAGATTGCACCACCTTTTTTGGCTGTCACATCACACTGCTGACTAACATTGAACTTGCAGTACACTAAAACATTCAGGTCTTTTTCAAAACTGCTGTCCAAACACGTTTCCCACATTTTCTACTAGTAAAGTTGATTTTTTATAGCCAAATGTAAGATTTTGTGTTATGTCTACTTAATATACTATTTGATTTGGCCGATGCTCTAGCTTGTCAAAATCTGTTAAGATCCTGCCTCTATTGTCCATTGTTTTAGTCTTCTCTCCTGGCTTCCCCATCTGTAAACCTGATGAATGTACCACCCACATATTTATCCAAGTCACTGTAAAAAATGTTTACAGAATGTTAACAGAATACTAAGCACTAATCCATTGGGAACATTCTGAACCTCACCAATGACAGGTGAGAACCCTATCGCTATTTACTGTCACCTACAAGAACAATTAATTTCATTTTCCAACTAGGTAAGTTTACTCAACAATTTGCTATATAACCATGCTTTACAGTGTTATACAGCAATGCCTTTTACTTTTTCAAGGTGTTTTCATATTTATTATTTCACATTTGTCTTCCATAATACCTTGTGTAGTTAATAGGGCAGTCATTACTATCCCCATTCAACAGATGAATGGCAGAGAAGTTAAATGATTTGTCTAATATATCAAGGTACTAGATGAGCCATGGCTGAAAAGAGATTTCAGCTCTCTGTTCTGTTATTATACTGATAAACCATACCAAAATGTTTCAGTTCAGGTCCTGTAGAGCAGGGCTGTCCAACCTTAGGTTTTTATTGAAACAACAATATATTTTGATTTGCCATTTTAGTGAGAGCTCTGCCGTAGCTTGGCTTCCTTTACTAAAGCATTTATGTAAATTTCTATGCTTGTAGGCAGGCTGCATAAATCACACTGCATTTTGGACAGCCCTGCTGCAGAGGAATGATGCACTTAAAAGGTTTAGCACACATTGAAATTTCTTCAAAGTCCGATTAAGTGAAGAATAAGAATTAATAAACTCAGTGCAGACTGAAGCATACTTTTTTAAACTATATTTTTCTTGTTTTTGTGTGTGTTTTCTTCTACAACATGGCTAATATGGATGCATGTTTTGCATGACTTCACCTGTATAATTGATATAATATTGCTTGCCTTCTCAAGGAGTGGGAGGGAGAGAATGTGGAACTAAACATTTTCAAAAATGCATGTTAAAAATTTTTTTATATGTAATTAGGAAATATTGAACAAAATAAATAAAAACATAATTTTAAAAGAGATATTCTGAGTTTAAGAAATACTAAGTATTGAAATAGTTTGAATAAACAAACAATACATATTTTAAGCTTTATTTCATCACTCTTATCAAGCACACATCAGAAAACATATCAACAGTGCATCATATGGTGAGTCAGTTTACAGCAAAACTGAACAAGGCAATCGTGTTTACAAGAAAATTTACAGCAAACCAACTATATGCAACACAGTCAAACTGAAATGCAGTGTTTATACTTTTAGGGCAAAGGAAAAGTAGAAGACAAATGGAAGTTCTTTGCTATTCAATAGCAAAAAACCTTAATACCCAAAAAGGCTTGAATGGAAAGTTAAAAAACAATTAGTGTCTTTGCATACAATTAGAATAAAGCAGTTTTATTTCTTGGTGTTGACACAAGTCTATATTTACTGTTCTGTTCAATTATTTAAAAGCAAAAACCTTACAGAAGTAGTAAGAAACTCACCTAGACCAGAACCCATCCATAGAGCCAAGAAAGGCCAAGACAAATAGACTAAGCACTGAGACCTTCTGTAGAAATGTCACAGAGACAATGCATTGGATTGTTCACTATGCACTGCAGTTTCCTTGTAGTACTGAGGTGAAGGTGGACGTCAGGAAGAGAATACTCCCCATAACTGGCTTTGGTTTAAGTATTCTTTCTCTTTTTCAATCATAACTTACTCTAAAAAAACCACAATAGTTGTGTATTTCTGGAGTCAATGTAGTAGGTCTTAACATCCACCACCATTTTACTGCTGATAGTGGAGGCAACTAAGATTAAACCTTCTTGATCATAATAAATGGATTTCTGAGAGTGAACAAAAGGTAGCAAAGACAGAAAGCCCTTTGTGGGAGTACAACCCCTGCTACCCAAGCTTAGAAACAGAGAATCTAAAGGAATGTTGAATGATTTCAGATTTTATGAAAGTAAAATAAACAAAAGGGTCAAATACTATGAAAAAAGATATTAAATTATACCAAGTTTCACATTTGTTAAAGTGAACATTCTACATAGATGCACACATAAAAAACCCTACACATCTTTATAAATAAACACTATTTACTCCAATAAGGTGCTATTACTTTGCAGCTAGTGCATACTAATGCCACCTACTATATCCAATGTGCAAATGGAAATACAGAGATGGCTATTTCCCAGTTTATGATGAGTTTACTCACATGGGCGATTCCAAACACCAGTTCCCACTAAAGTCAGCGATCACTGAGTTTAAAATACAAAACAGAAACAAAAAAAAGAGGACTAGGCTTTTTTTTTTTAAGCCTGGCTTCATAAGGTCTAATAAGGATTTTCTGAGGGATATTGGAGGAAAGATAATGAATAGTTCCATTTCAGGTCCTGAATAAGAAGTGCTGTTTTCTTTTTCTTTTAAATGAACTCAAATTTGTAAATAAGTATGCTTAAGATTACTGAGGCCAGTATAGGTAAGACCATTTTCTTACTACTATTTCTCTACTTTTAAATATAAGGAGCTCTACCCAGGAAAACAAAACAATTCAAAAGTCATTTACATGTGGTTTTGGACTATTTTATAAGATTTTATTCTATAGATTCCATGTACTAATAACATTAATTAAATTAATAATATTTTGCACTACCTGAATGCTGGGAAGTGAAGGGTAGTAGGCTTACTGGAAGAAAGGGGAAAGCAATTTCAATTAGAGATAAAAACATTTACCATGGGTAATACACATGTTGACCATTAAAAGTTGATTTCAACAAGTAACCCTAAGTCTTTTGTGAAGGGTTTATTAGAAAAATTTTTATTTATTCCAGTTTGGGTTAGAAGTACGAATTATTTCTATAATAATAGATAGCCTTGTAAAGTGAAAAGAAGACTTGTGGGCAGAGAACCTGGGTTCAAATGCTACCTCTGACACTACCTAGGTGATCTTGGGCAAATCCTTGGGTCTCAGTTTCTTTATTTGTAAAATGAAGGGGCTGGTCTAGATGGCCTCTAAGGTTCCCTCTAACTCTACATTTGTAATCTATGTAATCTTTAATACTTTGTATTAAAATACACTTGCTACCAAAAAAATCAGGATCCATCATCAATATGTAAATTGAGTGAGTTTCCTTCTGAATTTACATTAACATTAATGAGAAACAAGACCAGAAAAAAATGTTAAAAATATCCACCTGTTTTCTCCAAATTATGGTAAAAATTTCTCTACTTTGTGGGAAATTGTATTCCTTTTAGGCAATCATTGGATAATATGTAATCCAATAGTTATGTTGCCACAAACAAAACAGATACGAAGTATAATAATGAAATAAAGCAAATGAAACAGGTGTGAAACATCAACTCCCATAAAGCTGGTAAGAGGCAGCAGAGTATTAGCAAACAGAGCACCGGACCTGGAGCCAGGAAAACCTGGGCTCCAGTCCTGCCTCTGACACTTACTAGCTATATCCATTGACCATGGACAATTCAATTTACCTCTCTACCTGTTTATGTACAAAATGGGAGATTGGACTCAATGACTTCTAAGGTCCCTTCCAGCTCTAAAGCTATGATCCTAGGATCCTATGAAACTTCCTTCAGTATAAAGAAAAGTGAAGAGTTCAGGTCATATAGGAAAAGGAATGGAAAACCTTGTATTAAGAGACCAAAAGGTGTTGTATTCACTGTTTTGCATTCTGAAGACTACTTGATCCAAGTTGTCATTTAGTTAACAGATACTGTACTATTGTCCACTGCTCTTATCATACTGGAAATAGTTTAAATTGTGAAGTTACTTACATATCCACAATACTTGCCACCTACATGTCACTGTGTATCTCTCTTTTAGTGATTATGTAACAGAAAAAAAAACTTATGGGGAGGGGAAGATGATAAATGTGGTACTGTCCTGTGGCAGTAGGTCAAGAAAGTAAACTCAGATAAATATTGCCACATTTAAATTCATGATGCTCCCAAAGCTTAAAATAGTCATACTCCTCTATAACTAAGATAATTTATCTGAACTAAAAGTATCACAAGAGTTGTGGTACAGTTACATTTTTATAGAATCTGGATAATTTTTTATTTATTAAGAAGGCTGACATTACTAACCCTTGCTTAAAAATCCACAATTCTACAAATAAAAATGATATCTTGGTCACCTCAAGAAGAAATGACCACCTTCTGCATGTCAAAAGATGATCCCAGACATCTGTGATACCCCTGATGAGAATACAACAGTACAGATCAAAGACCATCCATCTATGCCTGCTGATACTGCGGCAACTTTAAAAAGGAAATTAGAGCATTGGTGAATATTCATATAGCAGAGTCAGACTGACTGGCTTCAATGACTTGATCATAACAAAAATAAAATCAAACTGGAGGGGGGAGATATGGAATTCTGCCAGACAACTCTATTTTTCCGACACTTATGGCATCAGAAAACCAAATGTAACCAGTTTTCTACAAAAAAGAAACAACTTAAGTAAATACTGAATCCTGAAGAGAGTTACTATATTCTGAAAATTTTCATTCTGAAAGTTCTGCCAGGAGAAAAGTACAAAATTATTTCTCCATTTAGAAGGCTCACAACTGAAATGGTTATTAATATTTTCCAGTAAATACAAGGCACTTGCTTAAATCTTTGCGTATCCACATCCATTAAGCTAAAATTAGTTATCTAAGTGCATGTATACTTGAATCTAAATAATGCCATACCCAGGTATTCTATACATCCTAGGTAAGGGTTACAGCACATGTTAATTTAGTGATGAGCCCTCAAGTGCAACTATGCTGATAAACTCATTTCCACAAAATATTAGTTTTTTTTAAGTCCAATTTAAAGATATGTTATGCTGCAATAACAACTGATATGGCAGGGCACTGTCTAATGAACAAACTTGAAATGGGCCCAACTTATTAATAAAATAAGACTTAAATTATAACTAACATCAATTATATTTGATAAATAATGCCAAATCAATGGCAGGATAGCATCCTCTTTATCAGCAGGTTTTAGTGGCCACACTACTAAATCCCTTATGAAATATTATGTTGAACATTCTGCTGTCATTTTTTCTCTTGGCCTTCTCTGCACATCACTGCAATGTACTCTAGAATTACTTATAATGAATGTGATCAATAGTTATAACATCAGTAAAAGTAATATCATTATTGTAAAAGAGAACACATTAAACAAAGATTTTGGATATTTAAAAGGTTCATTTAATAGAAGGGTAATCTCAGGACTGTTTAGCAGCATGAATCCAAAAAAGAAGGCAAATCTTTACCTTGGTGAGACTCGGGGGAAGAGGATGACTCAAATAAAGGCAGTCTTATTTTCAGGTCAAGTCACAGTAGAAAAGGAACTCCTCAAAAGAGTGATACTGTCTTGATGATTGCAAGGCAAGGAAGACATCCAATAGTAATAACTATAAAGTTTCCTTATTGCAAGAGACTTCATATTTTTTAGTTCCCTTGAAACACAATTGACACTAACCTTTAGTTAGTACTATTCTTGTAGAGTGAGAGGTGTCAAAGTGTAACTCAACAGTCAAAATCACTTCTATTTCCTCCACACGCACAAAAGCTTTGGAAGTTACTACCGACAGCATCTCTCACTGAAGGATTCCAAGGGACCAAAATAGATTGTTTAGAAAGGATTTTATGTATTCACTACTTTTGTGGGAGCAAATGGCAGCTATCTGGTAGTTTTATGTTAATACGATGGAATAGTTAAGTGAAGGAAATTAGGGGAGAAAAATCAACTCAATCAGTACAAGTGCCGGGATAATAGCTGAGAAAAGGAAGTGTAGGCATAAAAGCAGAAAAATAATTACCTGAGTTACAACTTGGCCAGGAGGCTAGGGGTTGAGTGATAACAGACCCCTTTATCCTGCTCCACTGAAAAACGATCAGAAGATCCTTACTGATTTCAAATCATCAAAATCTTACCCTACATTTTATCCTAAAGATGAATTGTAATAAATTGCATTATGTGGTCTGACTTCAAAAGATTAACTATGTGAAAATTAGGATGGGGAAAAGACCAGCCAATATCATCTTTGGTAGTAATGCTAAGCCAAGATCTATGAAAGGCCTTACAATTTCAAACACATTGTAAGTGGCTACAGGTCCTTTGTTTTGTTTTGACTTGATAGTTTTAAAAATCACCTTGGCATCTCAAAGCACTATCTTGCTTAAGCTCACCATAATCTTCTTGATCCTCAAAATGTCGTGTGATAAAATTCTACAGTCTCTGTGTTAACTACACAATACAGTGTACAGTATGCGTACAAAGACGTCATCAGCAGGAAAATAATCAAGTAAAAAACGCTGAGTTCAGCATCAGGATTCCAGCAGCACATTGAACTAACAGTCTACCTGCAGTTTACTTCTGAGGATATTTTTGAAGAGATGAAAATGCTACATCTATTGATGTAGAATACTTTTCATTAAGAAGAATTTACTTGTGTTCTGTGCCCATCAACCTCTATGCCTTCGAAGTAAAGACCCGGTTTTACTAACCACTATGGAAGTTACCATCAAGATAAAAGGAAGATGAGTTCATGTTTCAGGTAAGCTTAGGTTCTCTGCATCACTGGATCTATGGGTGAATCTTAAATCTAGAAAAAAGGGTTCTAAGAAGAAGGTTAAAATAATAGTAATGGTTCTTCATTTAAAAAACACAGTGCACCCTCACTATATTGGTATCTCTGGGGCACATGCCATAGAATCATCTTATAGATGAGACTACCTTATAACCAAGTCCTTTCAGTACATCAATAAATAAGGTCATCTACAATAAAGACTTTTATGAGGAAATTCCAGTATGCCTAAATAACACTAAATATGGCAAACACAGACTCATTTAAAACGCTAAAAAAGCTCACTCTAAAATGAAAATTCTGATTAATCTAATTACAATTAGTGGCCTACACATGTCATACACAAGGCAAGACCATGAAGAGGGTCACTGCTATCAGTTTCCAGTCTGGAAAGAACAAGACATTTTCCTTTTTACAAAAACACTTGGTTCATAAGGGAATAGACAATTCATATTATTATACAATTTTTTACACTCATTAGAAGTTGAAAGCATCAGTGCTATCTATTGATATTCACACTTCCTAATTTTAATACAGTGAAATCCTTTAAAGGAAACATATTAGGGAAAATAGTCTCAAGCACCACTATGAAGAACATAACTGCATAAACAGAATATACATCCAATGAACTCATTAATATTGAAATCCTCATATCACATTTGATTTAGCAGCTCAGATTCTGAATCTCTTAGAGCCAAGTACAGAGGTACTCTTCTGTCTCTTTGCTCTCCACCTCTCCATTAACAACACATCACTATTGCTTTCTAAACCATCTGCAATCCAAAGCCAGTCCACTCAGCTCCTTCAACTGCTGTTTCTACCAAAAAGAAATAAGAGAACATTAAAAAAGAAAAATCTGACCTTCTACATCTTTTGCCTGACTTTTCTTCCCCTTCTTATACATTTTGCCTAATTCCATCCTTTTTGATCCCAGTTTAATTTTTTTTGCAGCAGAGAAAAGCATAGCTCAAGAAGTCTTACTGCTGGGCTTATATAAGCCCTACACCAGACTGGATGATATGAAAATGTATGTGTAGCAAAACTCCTAAAGTAAATAAATTTCTTCAATTCCTTAGATTCACTTTTAAAAGGATTTCAATGTACATTAAAAAAATTACAGTTTAGATTTTACTTTTCCCCTTCTCATTATTCTTCCAATCCCAAAGCTTGCTATAAACTACTCAGGAATGAATGGCCTATTTTGAAATGTATAGAAATTACAACTGAGCACCTATATTACCAAATTTCTTTCTCCTATCTTATAGCTCTGAGACACATAGAGGAAAACAATAAGCCTAAACTGTATTAAGCAACAGAAGACACACATCTGACTTTGGCAACCAAACACACACACACACACACACACAGACACCCCCATACCAGGCATAAAAATTGTGCAAGATTAATCATTAACTTTTCAATTTAAATGCTTCAATTAAAATAAAAATGTTTAGGTAGCCTCACTGGAGTTTCTTTAAAGGAACATTCAGGGCTAAAGTACTCCTTTTAAAAAATCACAACTTCATGTTAAAAACCAACTAGTAAATTACTGCCTAAGCATTCATTACTTAATAGTACTGAGAACATCCAATGCCAGTTATGGATATCAATTATAAGAAAAATTACCTGACAAGACAAAAATAATCTCTAACTGGTGTTAACATCCTAATATTTTTGGTGAAACATTCATTGGAACACGTTATTAGTAACTCTTGCTCCATGACCATACTACTGAATTACTTTTCTGGATTCTAATTGAATGTCAGCACCTGCCCTACTGCAGAGACAAGGGATGCCATATGGATGCTATAAAACACTTCAGTGTTTAGGCAGAAGGTCTCCTGTCCTACCCAGTATGAAGTATGATTTAGTCTGCAATCACTGTTTGGAAAACGCGGTAGGCCAATAGGATTAAATATACAAATTACTCCTGATAGGATGGTAAGCTTCTTTTGCATTCAGATGGGAAACACAATAACCTAGAAAATGGAAGAAGAGGAGCTAACAAGTCTCCTGATAGCAGGTCAGTGATTAAAGCAAGGTTTGGTACAGATATCCCCTCTTATAGGCACTCAGTGGGTAGAATGTAGCCACAACAAACTTCCCATCAAACATCCTTCCAGTCAGTAATTTTTGGGCAGCTTTGGAATCGCCGGCATTTGCATATTCAACAAAGACCTAAGAAGGACAGAGAAAGTAACATTAAGTTTGTTTGCATCAAAACCCTGTTGGAGCACTTTCTTAAAATACAATTCTAGTTAAAAATTAAAAGTTTAAATGAAAATGATTACATTTTTACCATATGAACAGTATAGAGGTGGACAACATTAGCCATGAAGGACAGGTTTAGATGACTCCAGAAGGCAGTGTACGTTTTCCTAGAGGTAACTTCGACTTTTTAGAAAGAGAACAACTGGCCAAATAACCCTTAAATTTTAGCCTAGCGACCTGTCTTCAAAGAAATATCTAGTCTGATATATGGAGATCATCCATCCAAAGGACAGTTAGAGGTAGTATTACATACAACTTACATGCTGAGACTATACTACTTCACTACCATTGTCTGATCCACAGTGTTTCCATTCTCATCTGATGTAGAAAGTAAAACTTTATCTTTATTTTGTCACTATCAGTATTTTGCTTCAGAATAGAAAAGGCTATCTTCTGAAATTTAACTTCAAAGCTATATAATAGGCACTATTCTCTAGATGAATGGTCTCTGCATTTCAAATATGTTGGCCTCCTTTCAAATGGTAGTATCTAGTGCCATATTTGGTTCACAATTACCCCTGCATTTTCTCCTACTAAAGCCTGCCTTGCCAGAGGTTTTATAAACCCCAACAAATTCTGGGTACGACTAATATACTAATATAATTAGTATAAGAATTATTCCCTAGTTGCTCTGTCACAAATTCTAATTTGGCAAGAGATGAAATAAAAATGAGATGGTGGTTTAGAGAAGGATTTTATTTTTAAAGAACTTCTCAGCCACAATTCTACTATCTCTCTCACGGGCAGCTCTTGAACATAAGACAGCTAGGTTTATAACATGCCTATTGATTAAGGATTCTGTCAGTATAAAATGAGTGTATTGTTTATCGGCTAAATCAGGTTTTCAATTATTGGCTTCCACTGCTATATATTCTCCTTATTCTAAATTACACAGAGTTCATGTTTTGGGTTCAGAACATTTATAGCACTTCTATCTGTAATCTCAAAATTAAAAAAAAATGACAAATCAGTAATTGTTTCTTTGGTTCTGGCTCAAATTGATTCATGAGATCTTTATTGAAAAAAAAAACCCTTGTAATTTGTGCTTCATTAAAACACCTGAGGTTTAACACAATAGTGGATTTCATCCCAATACGGCATTTTTTTTTTCCTCCAGAAGAAACATCTCTGAGGCTTAAATCTCATTTAATAAGGCCCATAAAGAACTTCAACACTGCAGAAATGCCTCTAAATTGGAGAAGTGGCCAATTGCCATTAACAGAGGTAATTTTTTCCCTGGTTTCTGTATAAATGAAATCACAGGTTTAGACCCAATAATCGCTCCCTAAATCGAAAATGAGTTCATTTATTTAAATAGGTATTTCTTAAATACCTATTAGTAGCAGAGAAAAAAAAACCAAACCATGGGTTCATGAGTCAGAAAACTAAGATTAAATGCTCATCTCTGCCTCTTATTACCTCTATGACCTTGGGCAAATCACTTAACTTATCCACATTTCCATGTCCTGATCAATAAAATAGGGATAATATTGTTTTGGGATATGTATATGAGTGTATATGTATACATGTGGGTATATCTAAGTATCTATCTTGTCTCAAAGGGCTTGTTCTGAGAAGCAAATAATATAATGGATATGAAAGCACTCTTAGAAACTATGTGGTACTATATTGATGTAATTGTAAGCTCATGTTATTATCATTTTAAAATCTGACCTTAATTGTTCTTGGACCTAACATTCTCAAAATTAGAACTTAAGATGTCCTGAAGCATTTATGACTATTTATTATGACAGTCTCATAGGTTTACTCTGCCTTAAAAGTAAAAAAATGTATAATATACATTTGGCAAATGCCCTTTATTCCTTCAAGACACCATTTGTCCATACTATACAAGAAGAAGATATTTCTTGTCTTGAACAAATTTTTCTGCTCTGATATTTATCCTCTATATTTGGCCTTCAACATGTCTAGAGAGGGAAAGTGATTAGAATACATTCATTTCAATCAATAAATTCAAGGTCGCCTAGCAGGAGACACTGGCAAAACTGCAACTACAATACAGGCCTCTAGATGTCTCCAAGTTCTCTTTCCACTACACCACACACCACTTTTGACAATATCAAGACAGAATGTGATCAGGGAAGAAATCTCTGAATACTTTAAAAAGGTTATGATAGACGCATTTTTAAAAAAATCTCACCCACCTTCCAATCAACCAACAAGAAGCTACTATGTGTATTGGGTATACAAAGACAAAATAAAACAGAAGAGAACAAATTCTTTTATTAAGGGGATTTGTTTGTGAAGTTTGGATTCAGTCAAAAGGCCACGCTTGAGGACCTAGAGGGCCACATGTGGCGTTGAGGCCACAGGTTCCCCACTCTAGCCAAAAGGTGATGAGGACCTAGACTAGGGTGGTGGAAACAAAGGGACAAATGCAAGGGGTGTTGTAGAAATGGAACTGACACAACACTGCAACTGACTGGATACAGGTGATGGAATGAATAGTTAAGGAGGACTGCTAGGTCAAAACCCTGGTGACTGGAAAGACAGGAGTATGCTCAAAAAAACAAAAAAAGGAAGAACAGAAGAGAGGAGGGTTTGGGGGTAAAAGATGATGAGTTCAGTTGGGGATACACTGAGCTTAAGATATCAGTGGGACATTCAGTATCAAACATCAAATAGGTAGTTGGTGAAGCCCAGTATGTTCAGGAAAGATTAAGGATGGATGTATAAATCTGTGAGTCATCTGCATATAGATGATAATTGAATCTGTGGGAACTGTGAGATCTCTGAGAAAGAAGCAATAAAGAGAAGAAAAAGGGGACCAAGACAGAGGGGATGGGGTATGAATGATGCAGAAAAGAATGAGATTTAGTATGCTTCTGGGAGTCACAGAGTTAAGTCCAATAATAATATGCAATAATAACATTTTATTAATAGTGGAAGAAATTGGTTTTTTTCCCTGCTAATTCAATCATCTGAGAAGCAGCATAGCATAGTGGCCAGAGGGCCAACCTCTGGAATCACAAAAACCCAGGTTCCAGTCTTGTCTTAATACAGATTGACTATGAGACCAAGGCCAGATCTTAACCTCCCTTTGTCCAGGTATCTCTCTGAGACCATAAATTATGGACAATGTGTTGATATGCATCAGTGGAAGGAGCTTTCCACACTAGGAATTTCCCATACATAAAATAAGTCTGGATTAAAACAATCCATAGTCAGTGAAATTTTATAGTAAGGAACCTCTCTATATAAGAAGCAGAATGAGAATCTGTCTTTCATGTTGTTTGGGCAACAATAAAAATTTTCCACACATAAGGAAGCCCTCCTCTTAAGTTCACTAACCACCGAATTTTACTTAGAACCACAAGATCATATTGTATGAAAGTGCAAAGATCACATAGGACAATAATTTCATTCATACTAGAGATGTGAAAATGGAGGCCCCCAAAGCCACAATTGGCTACTGGCAGTTTGTGCTAAAACCTTGGCTTTCTGAGCCTGGTCTCACTGTACTTGCTACTATATTACCTGACCTCTCTAATCTCTACTGTTTTTCTCAAGTATTGCCACAGCAAAATTCCATTACAAATACCATGCAACAGACAAAAATACAAATACAAAATTCACTTAATTCCTGTTTGAACTTAGTGCAAAAATATAAATTTTTTTGTGTATATACCTAATATAGTAAATCATCAATAAATAAAAATCCTGGATCTCAAATCTATACTTCTATTCCCTAATATTTCTCCTTATATCTCATCTTGTATAATCAACTGCCTGTCTCTACCTGGACTGTCTTGTAGGTATCTCAAAATCATGTCATCAAAAAATGGAAATTATCATCAATCCCTTCAAGCTTCTCCTTTCCAACCTTTGGAAGGCACTATTCTACTAGTCACTCAGATTTTCATTCATGACATCATCCTTGACTCTTTACTCATTCATATCTAATCAGTGGCTAAGCCTTGTCACTTGCACCATCACAATAATTCATATGTATCCATCGCTTCCTCTACTCACAATGTCATCAACAGAGTTCGAAACTTTGTTGCCTCACACCTAGATTATTATAATAGCCTAAGTGATTTCCCTGCCCTCATATTTCCTCTCTCCAAACTTTTGGAGATAATATTAAGAGACAGTTCTGACAAGGTTGCTCAAAAACTTTCAGTGACTCCCTACTGCTTGAAGCAGTAATGTCAGACTCAAATAAGAAGAGAGCCCTATAGGCTGTATAATGACTTAAAAAAATACAAATCAACATTATCTATGATGTATTGTATTTTTGCTCTGTTAAACACTTCTAATTAACATTTTTAATCTGGTTTATGCAGCACTCAGGAGTTTTGTAGGTTATCAGTCTGACACCTCTGGCCTGTACAGGATAATCCAGGATAAAATACAAGCTTGTCAGCCTAGCTTTTAAGCCGCTCTACAATTTGTTTCCAACCTATCTTTTCAGTCTTAACATTATTCTCCTTCATGAATTTTATATTCCAGTCAAAATGGATTACTTATTGCTTTTCAGCTCTTGGCAAATAGCAGGTGCTTAATTTATACTATTTAAGCACACACTGGATAGCCAGTTGTTGAATATGTTACAGGAAGGATTCCTTTTATATACAGATTGTACCAGACAGGTCCCTTCCAATTCCAAAATTCTGTCATCATTTGATTCCCATATCCCAAGTTCCACAAGCCAGCTTGCCATCTTCACATAACCTGTCCACACATGGCAGGAAGGCATCACCTCATTTGTGGATTTCAGAATCCTTAGGTTCTTTTCAGTTCCATTCAGGTGCCACTTCTGTGATACTTTTTCTAACTCTTCAAGTCTGTTGATGTCTTTCCCTCCTTGCATTTATTATTAAACTATCTTGTGTGTATCTGTGTGTAAAGGATTATAGATGTGGAACTGGAAGGGACTACAGAAGCCATTTAATGCAACCTCCTTATTTCACAGATAAGGAAACTAAGACCAAGGAAGTCTGGTGATTTGCCCAAGTTTATCTGGTAGTGAGCATTAGAAGTGAAGTTTTGAACCTGGATCCTCTGACTCCAAAGCCAGTGCTCTTCCCACTTTACTATATGCTCCATCCCTCAGCAGACTGTAAGTTCCTTAAAAAAAGGAACTGCTCCATCTTTGGCTCTGAATCTCTAGCACCAAGTACAGTGGACTGACTGCACAGGCAGGTGCTTAGTAAATGTTGAAATGGGAAAAATATTCTTAAAATGTTCATTCAATTCATGTGGACTGTACCGCTCCTGCTCCCATACCATCTGCTTACCTGACCTCTGCCAGGATTCTCCTTTGGAACAAGCAGAGACACCACTGGCCCATACTTCTGACACTCCTCTCTCACATCTTCTACCACATCTGATTGTTAAAGCAAAATGATAGTAACTCTCTTGCTTATAAATAGCAAGCTTTCACCTATTAGAACATTTTAATACTAGCTAACACTTATACAGCATTCTGAAGTTTGTCAAGTATTTATCACATGTAAACTCATTTGACTTAGAATATCAAACATTTCAGAAATGAGAAACCAAGGTACTTTCTCTAGTACTCTAAGGTTCAGTGTAAGTATTAAATAACCATTTAATTTTAATGATGGCTTCTGATGGAACAAACTATTTGAACTCAGCAAATACTATCAAATGATAGTGCTGCCTATCTGAATTAATAAAAACATAAGCATTAGAAAGCTATTTCAGTAAAGAATTATCTTAATACTATACCAGACATAGAAGCATAAAATGTGCACAATTTAATAGTATGAAAGCCAATAATTCAGACATTCAAAGCATCGTGCCCTATGGTTGGCACAGTGTAGATTCAAAGAAAATGTTACATGTGGCCCTGCCACATATAAAGGAAGATATAAGATACCCACAAAGGTAAAATATACACACACAAAAACACAGAGTCTATAACTAGCAATGGCTATTGGAATTGTACACGCGGCTAAGTATGAAAAAAGGTGGAAGGAAGGGTTCAAGGAAATAAGCAGGTAAGTAAAACTAGGTGAAGTTAGTCTGGGAAAGTTTCATGGAAAAAGGAGTTTGGGGCAAAATTTTAAGTGAGAAGAGGGAGGGGTGGCATTAAATATGGAAAGGGTAAAAAGATGTGGCGATGTAGACCTGGGAACTGGTATGCAGAGTATAATGAAAAATAACAGAAAAAAGGAATTCATCATGGTAAGAAAGGAAAAGGTACCTCATGAGCACTTTTGAAAAACCTGAAGACAAAAACAAAGTAAATGTCCTGAAGCAAATTTTAACTTTAAAATATATATCTAAAAGTTTCTAAAAACTCAAACCAGTGACCCTCCCTAATTCTCTGTTGAGATTACAGATTATTGATTTACCTTCATATTCTTCCTCATTCTCAAGATAGTCATCATCCAAAACATTCAGCAGTCTTAACACAGGAGTAGGAAGCATTACCAAATCTTCAATATGAGGGGCTATTAAAACAGGTTACATTGTTAAAATGAGAACACTCTAGAAAAACAATTTCGTAGACAGCAGTAGAAAGACAAAAGGAAAAGTGAATTGACTAAGAACATTCATTAGCTCCAATAATACAGGCGATTTTCAACTGATCAAAAGAGAATTTATGCTTTACAACTGTCACTTACCAAAAGGAATGCTAAAGAAGGGACTGCACAGTGCCATGTCAGCTGGAATTCTTCTGCCTGGGTCATCATGAAGCATGCTAAAATAGGAAAGAGTTTTCTCCTTTAATTCAAACCATTTTAAATAACATATTGAAAAATTCCTGGTATCATTGCAAAGTTGAACTACAAAGTCTACATACTAACAGTGAGAGAAAGAAGAGAAATTGAATTTAAAGTTAACTGAAACTGTTCCATACTCATCTGAAATCATAAATATAATTTACAGTAATGTTAAAGAGTCACACTTTCACTGGGATCCCCTTTCCTTTTGCACTGAGAAGTCTACTGATCATCCACTTCCGATCAATAAGCTCAGTGAAAATTGGGGGAAAGAAAGTAAAATTCAACGACTAGAATTACTGTGCTTCTTACTTCAGATGCAGTTTCGCAATTATCATATTTTATCATTACAAAAATGCTGTGGGGAAACAGCAAGTAATGAATACATTTATTTTAGTTTATAGATAGCAAGACAGAGGCACAAAGAGATTAAATAATCGATTCAACATTAAACACTCACTAAGCACCTACTGAGTACAACAACTGCCCTGTTGGCCATCAGGGGAGATCAGACAAGAGCTTCAAGAAGCTGACAGCTGAAGAGGGGGGTAAGATACAGACAGACAACTCTGACATACAATCACTTGTGGCAAGTTTGTGGCAGAGGTGCAAAACAAGCCTCTGATGTGAAGGACCAAGAAATGCCTTCCGGCAGCGGCACCTGAGTCGGATTATGAAAGAAACAAAGAGGGTAGCGGATATTGCAGTCTTAGGAAGTCATAAAGCACAGACACAACAGTGGGAGAGTTCATACAGAGGATGTGTTTTTGGAACAAAGACCAGCCCTGAGTACTAAGAGAAAAGTCGGAAAAGGCAGGGTGGCAGGCAGCACCAGAGTGTGGTCAGCTCCTCCTCAGATAGAACCTAAGACTTTGTCTGAAACTCTCCCTTTGAGCATGTCTTTACCCTCTCCATGACAGATTTTTTTTATATGCTCTCCCATACTCTGTGCCCCCAACCCCAATAGGTAATCTCCATGTCAGCAGGATCTATCTTTTTTCTTTGTGTTCCCAGAACTGAGCACATAGTACCAGAAAGAACAGACACTACAGAAGTGCTTGTCAAATTGAAATTGTACAGGGCCTTGAATACCAAACAACTTTATTCAACAGGCTACAACAAACTAAAGAAAATTTCTGAACAGGAGACGTATGTCAAGTCAATGCATGATTTGCCCGTGTTAACTTTCCCCAAACAATGACACCAACAATGGACTTAAATCTCCCAATTTTTTATTGTAGTCTCTTTCTATTAGGTTATTCTGCCTTTCAAATGAAATATCAATTATTGTTTTTTCAGTCTTTAAATTATCCTTTCAAGGCTACTGCAAAGGCAAATGATTTATCAAACATTCAATTACTATGGTCATTTACTACCGTGTCCTGCGTACCTAATCTATTCCACTGATCCATCACTCTATTTCTTTGCCAGTACCAGATGGTTTTGATGATTGCCATTTGTATGGCTAGGCCACCTTCCTTTACAATTTTTTTTCATTAATTCGTGCGATATTCTTGACCTTTTGTTCTTTCAGATGAATTTTATTATTTTTTTCTAGCTCTGTAAAAGTTTTTTTAGTAGTTTGAATGGTATGGTGCTGAGTAAGTAAATTAATTTATGCAGAATTGTCATTTTCATATTGGCTCAGTCTACCCATGAGCAATAGATATTTTTTCCAATTGTTTAGATCTGACATTATTTGTGTGAAAAGGGTTTTGTAATTGTGCTCATACAGTTCCTGGGTTTGCCCTGGTAGGCAGACTCCTGAGTATTTTGTATTGTCTACAGTTATTTAAAATGGAATCGTAAATGATTTAAAACAATCCCAGCTAATTAATCATCTATCATCATATGGCAATGAACACATGGTCTTTTTGTTTCTTTTTTTGTTGTGTGTAAAATAATATTTGTGAAACCATAATTCAATCAAGAGATCCATTTTTTCACAACCTCTCTCTCTCTACAGCATGCTCACTTCTGGCCAGAAATCAAAAATGTCATCTTTAATACTACATTCTCATTTACTTATAAGCTATACACAGTGTACTTGGATTTATTTGAAAGATATCAGAAACGTTCCTGCCCCCCAAAAGCTCTTAAAAACAAATAATTTTATACATTTTTGATTCTATAAAAAGTACAAGGCTTTTTGTTTTAAACCTCATAGCTAACATTGTCCTTCATTTTAGGATGATTTGGAAGCCCCTTTCCCTTTATGCCGAGAAGTCCACTGATCACCCACTTCTGATCAATAAGCTCAGTGAAAATTGGGGGGAAAGAAGTAAAATTCAACAACTTGAATTATTGTGCTTCTTCCTTCACAAGCATTTTCACAAATATTATTATATTTTGTCATTACAAAAATGCTGTGGGAGGGATAGCAAGTAACGAATATATTTCGCTTTGTGAATAGCAAGGCACAAAGAGATTTAAGCAACCAATTCAACATCTAAGTGACCTTAAAAATATTCTCCTTCTCCCTGAAGTGTAAACAGCTGCCCAAAGCTTCAAGAAGCCAAGGAAATTTGGATTTTTTTTTTAACCAGTAGTTAATAAACAGCTGCCAGGTCAGTTTTAGAAAGGGTACAGTTTCTGGTTCTCAACAAAAAGAAACTCATAACTCTTTTGAATACAACATTCACTTCAAAATTCCCAGAGCACTTTTACATAACTTCACCTGCTCCTACACTTCACATTAAAAATCATCACATACAGGGAGTTTAGCAACTTGCATAGGAGCCTATTATTTACCAAATATCTGAACCAGCGTTCAAACCCAGGTCTCCTGGCCCCACGACCAGCACTACATTGTACCACAATGTAGCAGGTAAGCCATCTCAGAATTCTGACTCTTAATACAAAGTAACTTCTACACGATACATAAGTACTTCTTGGAGAGCAAAAACTCTTATGTGTTTGAACAACTTCATTTATTAATTATGGCAAATTTAAATTTAAGAAGTGTGTAATGTACCTTTTGATAAGGTCTCTGAGGTGATAGGCTGGGATTGCAGAGGTCACCACAGCTTTACTGGCAAATATGTGATCAATGATAGCTGAACTGTTTGCCTGAGGGAGGAGAGAGAGAGAAAGGAAGAAAGGACATTGTTTGATAACTCCATTCAATCCTACTAGCACTGAATATTTCTTATAACAATATGTTATGTCTTATGGGGATAAAAAAATATAGGACATAGTATCTGGCCTCAATGAGCTTACGACATAATATAATTAGGGACAAGTGATGTGTAAATGAACTCTAGCACAAAAGTTATTGCATAATTTTGTTGTTGTTCAGTCATTTCAGTCACGTCGGACTCTTCATGACATTGGAGTGGTTTACCACCTCCTTCTTCAGCTCATTTTATAGATGAGGAAAGTAAGGCAAACAAGGTTAAGTGACTTGCCCAGGGTCACACAGCTAGTAAGAGTCTGAGGACACATTTGAACTCAGGACCATGAGTCTTCCTTACTCCAGGCCTGGCACTCTATGCACTGTGCCGCCACCTAGCTGCCAGCTGTGTAACAGCATAGTTCAAATGAGGTATATGAACATCAAGTGCAAACTGGATTGAACAGATGCTTTATGGAGTGGCTGCCAGACTTCAAACTTTCTTCACAATTGCCTCATACTACTGTTCAGTAACTGGACAACACCGAACAGCTGTGTTGGTAAATGCTGAATAAGCACAGGGAGATAGGAGAAGGCAATGATTTGATTTGTGACCTTTCCTGCTTACTTAATTGAAGACCCTTAAGGCAATGTTCTCTTTTGTAATTATTGGTTTGAAAATCCATACCTGTTATTTATTACACTGAATGAGCAACATACTCTAGAAATATCTGCAGCATATGGTGAGAATCTGGGCCTCGTAGAAGGTACTTTTTTAGTGCAGAAAAAAATCCATGGAATTATGGCAATCTCTATCTACACCAGAGGGGTTCAAAAAAGTACAGAACACAGACGTACGTACCTCTGTACATGTTCGGATCCAGTAAGCACGGGTAGTTGGTATCTAAGATGTATCTTTTTTTTCATATCTGACATCTATATGTGGTTTCTAGCACAGTTTTTATCGCTTATCTATCTGTATGACACATTTCATTTACAATTGTATCTCTCTCCCACTGAACAAGCATGGTGGAGAACAGCAATGTGCTCCCTCTTCACTAGGCTTGTTTTGTTACTGCATTCCTCACACACAACAGGAGGCAGACTCTTGGAGTTAAAAGAACATAGGATTCGGAATCAGAGGACATGGGTTCAAATCCTAGCTCTACTCCACCCTCCTTTATCAGCCCTTGGGTATGTTCATTCCACCCAAAGTAAATGCTAACAGCACACATTAGGTGAGTGTTCCTTCCATGTCCTGCAACATCAGCAATATAATGAGCAAGAGTTGGGACTGATCCATGTTCTGTTGTGGTACAAAGTGCTGGATCAGTGAGTCAATAAATACTTGCTGACAGATACCAAAGTTGCTCTGATTTCTTGGCATGGCATTATTCATATGATTACAGGACTAACTTCCCTAAAGTACTGAAATTACAAAAAATACCTTACAATTTGTATAGAAGTTCACATTAATTTTCTTTTAGTGATTGCCTTTTTTTTTCATAGCGCACTCTTTTCTCCCTAACCACCCTCCCTTCTACTGGATAATTCCTTATAGCAGAGAAAAACATTTCAAGCGCTTTAGATTTTTCAAGCTTTTGACATCTATTCTCTCATTCGATAAGGGAAGCAGGATTTACAAGCATTCTCCCCATTTTAGAGATGAGAAAACTCAGTCTCAAAGACAGTGACTTGTTCACAGCTGCAAAGACATTAAGAGCAGAGGGTTGGAAAAGAGCGATCACAGAATCTTCAGGGTGACTATTCTTATCTAAAGTGGCGTTTTTACATAGGTCAATATGATAGAAATATCTATTCACAAGCTCAAAATCAAAGCAGTGGACCAGCTCACCTTCCATTCCTGAGATCTGACTGTATGCTTCAGTTTCATTCCTGAGAACATTTCCAGTAAGATGATTCCGAGGCTCCACAGATCAACAGCTGAGGTACATTCCGTTTCACTCTGTAGCCCAGCCTGGGCCAAACAATTCTGCAATTCTGCTTCTGGAGCCCGATACCCGTCTGTCTGGATATACTTTACATCCTAACGATGAGTAAGAATAGAACAATACAAACCAACTGAGAAGAGAAAATGCTTCCAGCTCCCATATTTGTCTGTCATACAATATACTCTTTCTAATAGCTCACTGCCAAGTCAGCAGTGTTGATGGCATCATGAAATGGCTATTCTAATTTTTGGCATAGTAGTTAAGCTGTTCCTACAATTAAGCATATTATGTATGCTTAGATTCCCAGGGCAATAAAAGTGCAAAAGTACATTTACACAGAATTTTCATATCCACAAGGTACTACAAATTAGGGCACTCAACAGAGACCCAATAAACCATGATAAAGGGAGCCTACTACAGCTACCAGATGAATTCTGGTAGGAACGGTGGTCTAGACCCTTAAGAAATACTAGAATCACAGCAATCAGGCAGATACTCCTGCAGACATCTGCCAAATAGTACCAGAGAGCTGCCTTTTAATTTTTTTCCTCTACCAACAAATACTTTGATACCTTTGCATTTGCAATCTTTTTTTTTTTTTTTAAGGCAGTAGTAGCAGAAGAAATACAAGATTCCTATCTCAGTGCCCTCAGGAAACTTGCTAGACATAAAAGAAATTTTGTTCCCTTCTTCCCTGACATTCCATTATGTCAGATAAAATTGTCTCCAAACTCCAGTTAAACCACTCCTGCTAAGAAATATAAGTCCATAGACTGGCTTAGATTACTAAATCATGCTGCTTTCAATTGGGATAAAAGGAGAGCCTCATACCTGATTGCCTTCTTTGAAGCTAAGACCAAAGTCAATGAGTTTAAAGCACTCGTTCTCTGCACTCCATAGTATGTTACGTGGCTTTAGGTCTGCATGGACATAACCCTCATGGTGAAGAAAAGCCAGGGCCTCTAAAACATCTCTGGCACAGTGCTGGATCATCCACATGGAACACCCTTGGTGACTAGAATATAAAAGTAGTTCCGAAACACTGACATCCAGGAGTTCAAGAAGTAGACAGCGTGATGGCATGTTTGGAGAAAATTGGATCGTAAATACTCCATACAGGGTCACTAAAACAAAAAACAAATTATAGATTCCAAAATCAATATGAGAAGTTAGAGTGTGATCTTGACAAGGATAATATTAAAAGATAAACACGTATTCTAATAACAAGCCTCTTGGCAACCAGATCAAAACACACACATTTAACTGCATATGATAATCTTTAAAAGTTGATTACAAAACACATTAACTATTACAAACAGTTTCAAATTTCAACAAGCACTAGGTAGTGATAGAATATGAATTTAGAATGTAAAATAAAACAGATCATAAACAAAATGAATGCCACAAGATAAAACAATGGGGGGGGCTGACATACCAAATATGTCAGATTATAATAGGAATTATTAGTCATAATAGGAGAGATAGAGTTGTAGAGTGGATAGAAAGCCATTCTCAGGCTCAAGAAGACCTTGGTTTAAGACCAGCCTCTGACACATACTGCCTGTGTGACTGTCTATGTCACAACCTCTCAGTACTGCAGAGAAAATGTTGATTAGCACTGGTAGAGGAAGTTTCCTCAATGAGTTCTTTAGGCCAATGAAATCACAGGTCCAGTTCCTATCCTCTTAGTCACTTAATAAACTGGGGAAGCTCAATGACACTTAAACTCATATTTTCAAAGAAATTCAGTAAGTCTTTTAGGACTGAAAAATGAATTTTACCACCTTTATATTTTTCTTAAGTCCCCTTCATATTTACTAGTATCATAGAGAGATATACATCAATCAGTAATAAAAGTATATCACTAGTAGTATGAATTTCTTCTTTCAAAAAGGAATTTGAAAACTGTCAGCAAATCAAAAAGGAAAAGTGCTACTTTTTGTTAAAATAACTACAGATAATCCTATGTTCATCATGAACCTTCATGGTCAATCTTCAACAACAATTATATTTCATATAAGAAATAGTAAAGAACATCATATTTTGTAATCTTACAGTATTGACAAACATATAAAAATGACCTATATCTTCAAACCTATTTCATGAATATATCCTCACAATACAGGGTAGTTTACTTTTCTTGAAAAGGACTCTTTATTTCAAAATAGATCATCCAGAAAAATGGTAACCATGTTAGGATCACAGACTTAATAGCTATAAAGCTTCTTATGGATCATCTAGTCTAAGTCCTCATTTTCTAGAATAAGAAATGGAAGCCCACATGGAGGCTAAGTCAGTGAGTAGAATATGCCAAGACCGGAGATCAAATGCCAATCTCAGACACTAACTAGTGGTGTGACCCTGAAGGAGTCACTTAACCTGGAGATAATAATAGCATCCTGCCTCCCAGAGTTGTTGTAAAGATAAAATGAGATAATTTTATATAGGAGTTTTCAAACCTTAAGGTGCTATACAAGTGATAGCTGTTATTGTAATGATAACTAATACAAATAACAGCTATTAATCACTTGCCCTTTCGCATATGTTATCAGTTATTAACTGACTTACCCAAAGTCACACAATTATAATAATAATAGCTATTACTTGCCTGAGATTTTCCAACTCCAGATTAATTTATTCATTTAATAAACATTTACTAAAATAAGCTGGCGAAGGAAATGGCAAACTACTCCAGTACCTTTGCCAAGAAAACCCCAAATGTGGAATCATGAAGGGTCAGACAGGAGTGAAAGGACTGAACAACAAACAACAAAAATATTCATTAAGTGTCTACTATGTATGAGGCAGAGGTTGTTCTACTTGTGTTAAATGCTTTTAGGCATGTTTATGGGCAAGCCAAACAACTCAGATTCAGAAAACAATACTTGGGTAGGTTCTCCTCTATGATCGAGCATAGTGTCAATTAACGGCAGTTATAAGCCACAGATGGGTATGCCTCGGGACCCGCACCTAACTTAATCACGTTATGGGCACTCGAAATATTTCCCTTTCTTTTCCAGCGCTTATACACAGTGCCTGGCACATAGTAGGCACTTAGTAAATGATTGCTGAATTGAAAAGGCCCGTTGGGGGAAATGGGGAGAGATCCTGTATAAGAGGTCACTGTGTAGCAAAGCAACGTCTCTTTCGGATCCTGACACTGATGAGGTGAAAACACATCTCACAGCACTGACCCACAATGACAAAGGACTCTAAGAGGACGCCTCCCAGTCCCACTCTGTAACCCACCCACCCCCAGGTAATAAGTCCACCCTGGGAGCAATCAGTGACCTCCTTGGGAGAAGGACGATTAAAAGCGGAGCGTCCGGGTTATAGGGGAGACCCCGGAGGCGGGACCGCGGCGAACTGGGGAGCTCTGGGGGCTAGAGGAGGGTGACCGCGGCCGTGGGGGGAGGGGAAGGTAGCCACGGCTTGCGGGGGGGAGAGGAGAGGCGGGCCGCGGGGTGGGGGTGGTGACCCTGGGCGCGGGGAGGCGGCGGTGACCGTTACCGATGTTTCGGTGGCCCTGTAACTGCTCCAGCGCCGCCCTCTCCTTGCGAAAGCCGTACTCGGCGGCCGAGGCCGCGGCTCCAGTGGTGCCGGGCGGCAGGAATTGCTTGAGGGCCCCGGGCGGCGATCCGGGAGTCCCGCAGCAGCGCACCCGGTACACGGAGGCCGAGGAGCCGCTGCCCAGCCGGCTCTGCACCTGCCAGAGCCGCCCGAAGGCCTCCAGGAAGCGGGGCGGCTCCGCGCCCCACACGCAGCCAGACCCCGCCATGACGGGCTGAGGGGAAGGCGGCAGACGGGCAGGAGAGCTGGCGCGGAGCCCGGGACACGCCGGAGGGGCCCGCGGTCACATCCCCGTCAGCGGGGCCAGCGACTCCGCTGTCTGACGGATGGCCGCAGCGACCAGCGCGACGGCAGAGACTTCAGGCCGCCATGACAGCGGAAGCCCCCTGGGGATGCCGGAAGTCGACGAAGAGCCAATTCCAAAGCAGGACAAACAAAGTGGGCGGGGCCAACATAGAATGGACTTGCGCAGTTAGGAGGCAGCTTTGACAGGCGTTTGATAGCTGGGGGAGAAACCAGCCGAGATGGGAAGGGGCCAACGCTGGCACAGCGTTTGGCCTCTCCACCCTGGGACAACGACGACTGCCTCATAGAAGGACCCTTATTCAATTAAATTAAATCAAATGAGATATTTGTAAAGCGTTTAGCGCAGGGCCTGGCACGTAGTAGGCGCTTAATAAATGTTTCCTTTCCCCACCCCCTTCGTACTCGCCCCTGTGGAGGGGGTGCGGGGCGGGGGGAGGGGGGGAGGGGAGTTGGCATGGCCATAACAAGCTGGTGCCCCAGGAGCCTGCCAGCTGCTTAGGGCGTTTTCATATCAGTTCTTAACAGTCTCTCCCTTTTTTTTTTTTAACGATACATTCTACACTATAAAATGGCAGACCTGATTATATGTGATGACCAATCTTGGCCCGAGGAGCTTGATAACGAAACATTTCTGTCCTCTCTGTAGAGAGGTGGGGGCCTACAGACATGGAGTTACATCTACTGTCGGATGATTGGTTTTTCGAGGACGGGAGGGAGAGAGGAAGGAAAGGAGGGCCATTTTAAAAGTTTACTATATTCTAGGCACCATACTAAGCATTCAGGATACAAACACACACAAAAAGACAGTTCCTGCCCTGAAGGAGTTTACATTCTAATGGGGGAAGACTGGACAGCAAAGGGAGCTGAGAAGTTGAGGAGGGGTGAGGGTTAGTAATGAAAGTACTAGCCGGAGCAGAGGCTAGAGGGGTATGTCTTTGAAATCCAGAAAGTCAGGAACAGGTTTGGGAAGAAAATGAAGGCACGTTGGCTTGGGCCCTTCCACAGAATGGAAGCTCCAAGAGGAACTCATCAATGGGAAAAGGTAGGGGGGTGGAGAGACTCTGGAGAAGAAAGTCAGGAACAGGAGTAGGAAGAGAGTGAAAGGGAAAAGGGTTAATTGGGAAGGCAGATTATTGAGAAGCAACAGTGGTGTGAATAAAGCACCAATTCATTTTTTTAATAAGCACCCACTCTGTACAGCTTTCCTAGAACTGTACTCTTCAAAAAAAAAGAGTGAACAAAAGGAAGCTTGGTCCACTTTCTCCAGGATGTTGAAGCAAATGATCTTGTCTCCCACCTTGAAACAGAAGCAGAGGAATGAACTCTGAACTGAGAGCCCTAATGAAGCATGAGACTGCACTATTTTCCTCAAAGAACCTCATCTCAAGTAATCCTTTTCCTATAGTTGAAGGAAATTACTTCCTGACCTCCAGGTAAGGTAAGACATGATTTTTCAGTCTGACACTTTTCTCTGGTTAAACCCCACCTCCTTTACCATAATAAGTTTCAGGGATATATGACCTAAGTTTAAAAAGTCACATAATCAATCAAATTTATATTGAGCACTTTGTCTTAAACACTATGCCTTCTATGTACCCAACATTATGCTGGGCACTGGGGATACAAATACAAAGAATGAAGCATCCCTACTCATAAGGAGCTTACATTATAAAGGAGAAGACATCAAAACCAAATTTGATTCAGAATAAATAGGTCTAAGGCCTAGAACGTAATTTGCACTGGCATAGCAACTCCTACGTGAAGACACTCTCTCTACTAATGCAAACTGGTACCTTCTCTACAATTTTCTTTTTTTTTAAAATATATTTAGTTTTCAGCATTGATTTTCACAAGAGTTTGAATTACAAATTTTCTCCCCTTTTCTACCCTCCCCCCCAAATCGAAGATGGCGTATATTCTGGTTGCCCTGTTCCCCAAGCAGCCCTCCCTTCTGTCACCCCACTCCCCTCCCATCCCCTTTTCCCTTTCTTTCTTGTAGGGCAAGATAAATTTCTATGCCCCATTGCCTGTGTATCGTATTTTCTACTTGCATGCAAAAACTTTTTTTTTTGTTTTTGAACATCTGTTTTTAAAACTTAGAATTCCAAATTCTCTCCCCTCTTCCCTTCCCACCCACCCTCCCTAAGAAGTCAAGCAATTCAACATAGGCCAAATGCGTATCATTATGTATAACCCTTCCACAATACTCATGTTGTGAAAGACTCACTATATTTTGCTCCTTCCTAACCTATCCCCCTTTATCCAATATTATCCCTTGACCCTGTCCCCTTTTGAAAGTGTTTGTTTTTGATTACCTCCACCCCCATCTGCCCTCCCTTCTATCATCCCCCCCTTTTTTTATCTTCTTCTTCTTCCTTTTTTCCTGTGGGGAAAGTTACCCAATTGAGTATGTATAGTATTCCCTCCTCAGGTCAAATCTGATGAGAGCAAGATTCACTCATTCCCCCTCACCTGACTTCTCTTCCCTTCCTACAGAACTGCTTTTTCTCGCCACTTTTATGTGAGATAATTTACCCCATTCTATCTCTCCCTTTCTCCCTCTCTCAATATATTCCTCTTTCATCCCTTAATTTGATTTTATTTCTTTTAGATATCTTCCCTTCATCTTCAACTCACCCTGCGTCCACTCTTTCTCCCCCCCCCTATATACACACACACACACACACACACACACACACACACACATATGTACATACATACACATTCACTTATATATCTAATACTGAGGTCTCATGAATCATACACATCATCTTTCCATGTAGGAATGTAAACAAAACAGTTCAACTTTAGTAACTCCCTTGCAATTTCTTTTTCTTGTTCTTTTTCTTGATTACCTTTTCATGCTTCTCTTGATTCTTGTGTTTGAAAGTCAAATTTTCTATTCAGCTCTGGTCTTTTCACTGAGAAATCTTGAAAGTCCTCTATTTTATTGAAAATCCATGTTTTGCCTTGGAGCATGATACTCACTTTTGCTGAGTAGGTGATTCTAGGTTTTAATCCTAGCTCCATTGATCTCTGGAATATCGTATTCCAAGCCCTTCGATCTCTTAATGTAGAAGCTGTTAGATCTTGAGTTATTCTGATTATGTTTCCACAATACTCAAATTGTTTCTTTCTGGCTGCTTGCAGTATTTTCTCCTTGATCTGGGAGCTCTGGAATTTGGCAACAATATTCCTAGGAGATTTCTTTTTGGGATCTATTTGAGGAGGCGATAGATGGATTCTTTCAATTTCTATTTTGCCCTGTGGCTCCAGAATATCAGGGCAGTTCTCCTTGATAATTTCTTGAAAGATGATATCTAGGCTCTTTTTTTGATCATGGCTTTCAGGTAGTCCAATCATTTTTAAATTATCTTTCCAGGATCTATTTTCCAGGTCAGTGGTTTTTTCCAATGAGATATTTCACATTGTCTTTCATTTTTTCATTCCTTTGGTTCTGTTTTATAATATCTTGATTTCTCATAAAGTCACTAGCTTCCACTTGCTCCAATCTAATTTTTAAGGTGGTATTTTCTTCAGTGGTCTTTTGGACCTCCTTTTCCATTTGGGTAATTCTGCCTTTCAAGGCATTCTTCTCCTCATTGGCTTTTTGGAGCTCTTTTGCCATTTGAGTTAGTCTATTTTTTAAGGTGTTGTTTTCTTCAGTGTATTTTTCAGCATTTTTTTGGGTCTCCTTCTTCTCTACACTTTTCAAAGTCTTAGAAAGTTGTTTAGAGAAGTAGTATCAAACTGAAACAAAATGGGGGACATTAAACTGTACTTACGGATCCCTGTAGGCTGTATATTGACTTAATTTTAAAATGTATCATTATCTATGTTTTAGCATATTTTTATTTATTTTGTTAAATATTTCTCAATTGCATTTTAAGAAAATTACTTTGACAGTAGTGTGGAGGGTATCATGGATTGGGGAGGGACTTGAGGGAGGGAGACCAATTAGGAGGCATTTGCAGTATTTTAAGTGAGAAGTGATAAGGGCCCAACTAAGGTGGTGGCTATGTTAAAAGAAAGAAGGAACTGGATTTAAGTGATATTGTGAAAGAAGAAACAGTAAGATTTGTCAACTGATTACATATGTGGGGTGGGAAAGAGTAAGAAGTCTAGAATTAGGCCAATGTTACAATGTTTTCAACATTGATTTCCACAAGATTTTGAGTTACAAATTTCCTCCCCATTTCTACCCTCCACCCTACTCCAAGATGGCATATATTCTGATTACCCCATTCCCCAGTCAGCCCTCCCTTCTGTGACCCCACTCCCCTCCCATCCCCGTTCCCCTTACTTCCTTTAAGGCAGGATAGATTTCTATGCTCCATTCCCTATATATCTCATTTCCCAGTTGCACACAAAAGCAACTTTTTTCTTTTGGGCATCTGCTTTTAAAACTTTGAGTTCCAAATTCTCTCCCCTCTTCCCTTTCCACCCACCCTCCCTAGGAAGGCAAGCAATTCAACATAGGCCACAAATGTATCATTATGTAAAACACTTCCACAATACTCATGTTGTGAAAGACTAACTATATTTCTCTCCATCCTATCCTGTCCCCCTTTATTCACTTTTTTCCCTTGACCCTGTCCCTTTTCAAAAGTGTTTGCTTTTGATTACCTCTTCCCCCTATCCTCCCTCCCTATCCCCTTCCCCCTACTTTCCTATGGGGTAAGATACCCAGTTGAGCATGTATGTTGTTCCTTCCTCAAGTCAAATCTGATGAGAGCAAGATTCACTCATTCCCCTTCACCTGTCCCCTCCTCCCTTCCAACAGAACTGCTTTTTCTTGCCACTTTTATATGAGATAATATACCCCATTCTATCTCTCCCTTTCTCCCTCTCTCAATATATTCCTCTCTCACCCCTTAATTTTATTGTAGATATCCCTTCATATTCAACTCACCCTGTGCCTTCTGTCTATATATATATGTATATTCCCTTCGACTACCCTAATACTGAGAAAGGTCTCATGAATTACACACATCATCTTTTCATGTAGGAATGTAAACAAAACAGTTCGACTTTAGTAAGCCCCTTATGATTTCTCTTTCTTGTTTACCTTTTCATGGTTCTCTTGATTCTTGTATTTGAAAGTCATATTTTCTATTTAGCTCTGGTCTTTTCATTGAGAAAGCTTGAAAGGCCTCTATTTTATTGAAAATCCGTATTTTGCCTTGGAGCATTATACTCAGTTTTGCTGCATAGGTGATTCTTGGTTTTAATCCTAGCTCCTTTGACCTCCAGAATATCATATTCTAAGCCCTTTGATTCCTTAACATGGAAGCTGCTAGATCTTGTATTATCCTGATTATGTTTCCACAGCACTCAAACTGTTTCTTTCTGGCTGCTTGTAGTATTTTCTCCTTGACCTGGGAACTCTGGAATTTGGCTACAATATTCCTAGGAGTTTTCTTTTGGGGATCTTTTTCAAGAGGTGATCAGCGGATTCTTTCAATTTCTATTTTGCCCTCTGGTTCTAGAATATCAGGGCAGTTTTCTGTGATAATTTCTTGAAAGATGATGTCTAGGCTCTTTTTTTGATCATGGCTTCCAGGTAGTCTAATAATTTTTAAATGATCTCTCCTGGATCTATTCTCCAGGTCAGTGGTTTTTCCAATGAGATATTTCACATTATCTTCCATTTTTTCATTCCTTTGGTTCTGTTTTATAATATCTTGGTTTCTCATAAAGTCACTAGCTTCCACTTACTGCAGTCTAATTTTTAAGGTGGTATTTTCTTCAGTGGTCTTTTGGACCTCCTTTTCCATTTGGCTAATTCTGCCTTTCAAGGCATTCTTTTCCGCATTGGCTTTTTGGAGCTCTTTTGCCATTTGAGTTAGTCTATTTTTTAAGGTGTTATTTTCTTCAGTATTTTTTTGGGTCTCCTTTAGCAAGTTGTTGACTTGTTTTTCATGGTATGGTTTTCTTGCATCACTCTCATTTCTCTTCCCAGTTTTTCCTCTACCTCTCTTACTTGCTTTTCCAAGTCCTTTTTGAGCTCTTCCGTGGTCTGAGACAAATTCATATTTTTCTTGGAGGCTTTTGATGTAAGCTCATTGACTTTGTTGACTTCTTCTGGCTGTATGTTTTGATCTTCTTTGTCACAAAAAAAGATTCTACAGTCTGAGTCTGCATCCGTTTTGGCTGCCTGGCCATCTTCCCAGCTAACTACTTGACCTTTGAGCTTTTTGTCAAGGTATGACTGCTTGTAGAGTAGAGAGTACTTTGTCCCAAGCTTTAGGGTCCAAACACTGCTGTTTTCAGAGCTACTTCTACTCCACTATCACTGCAAGCTCTGCCACAGCAGTGCTTCTCCTCCCCCAAGAACCGCCAACCAGGATTGCAATTCAGATCCAAGCAGGACACAGCAAGAGAACCTGCCTTTGTGCCCACAAAGCACTCCTTGCACTTTTGCTTGATTCCTCCCACTGTGTGAGCCAGGGACTTGGGAAGCAGCTGATGCTGGAGCTCTGGAAGCAGCCGCAGCAGGAGCTTCCTGCTATGGCTGCTTCCACCATTGCACCACCTCCACCACCCACAAGGCTGAGGCCAGACTGCTTTCTAAATCTAACCTGATTCAGCAGTTTTCCCACTAACCTGCTCCATGGTCTTTGGCGTTTGTGGGTTGAGAAGTCTGGTAACTGCCACAGCTCAATGATTCATGGCCCTAGTACCTGCTCTGGCTGACTTCCAATTTGGTCTGTTCTGGTGCGGCCCATGCTGGGCTGCGCTCTGCTCCCAGCACCACGTGATAGACCCTTCCCAGTGACCATCCAGGCTCTCCTGGGCTAGAGACCTGCTTCCCTTTGCTATTTTGTGGGTTCTGCAGCTCTAGAATTTGTTCAGAGCCATTTTTAGAGGTGTTTGGAGGGATTTGGGGGGAGAGCTTAAGCAAATCCCTGCTTTCCAGCTGCCATCTTGGCTCTACCCCCACTTTTCTGTATTTTTTGATGTCATTGAGGTCTTTATATTCCAATTCATGGTCAGTTTTTGTAAAGGTGCCAATATAGTTGAAAAGTATTTAAATTCCTATCTGTTCCCATTAAGTAATTGTCAGAGATCTATTATCATTATTTTTTTCTGAAGTTCTATTTAGGACCTTAACTTATTTCTCATCTCTCTTTTGATTAGACTTGTCTAGATCTGAAAGAAGGTACCCTGAGGCCCCCTACTATTTTAGTTTACTGTCTATTTCTCCTGGAAATTTTTCCTTTAAGTATTTAGATGCTGGTCTCTTTAGTGCCTATATATTAGCTACTCATATTGATTTATTATCTTGAGTGCTTTTAAGCGTATTTCCTCTGCTCATCTTTTTTATCATGTTTATATTTACTGTAGCCTAAAATGAAATTATGATTGCTACCCTGCTTTTAAAAATTTCAGCTGAAGCATAATACATTTTATTTTAGCCCCTCATTTTGGCTTTATACAAATCTTTGTGTTTCAAGTGTGTTTCTTGGAAACAGCATATTATTGGATTCTATTTTCTAGTACATAGTGATGTCCTCTTCTGTTTTATGGATGAGTTCATCCCATTCACATTCATAGTTATGATTGTTAGTTATATGTTTCTCCTCATCTTGTCCACTTGTACGTTTTTCTCTCTTTGCTCCCATTCTCCCTCCCTCCTCACAAATAAGAAGTAGTAAAAGAGAGCTTGTCTGACACTTGTGATATGTAAATGAAATGGTTTGTTTCTGCTCTGTTGCACCTCTTCTCTTTCCTTTGTCTCACCCTTGATCTCATTTTATTCTTTTTTCTTTTCCTTTTAATTCTTCCTTCACATTCCCCTTTCCAACATTGAAGTTTGTTTTGTTACTCTTGCTCTTAAATTTCTCTCCCCCTCCCTACTCCTTACGTCCTCCTATTTCTCTTTTGAGTTTAATGGATATCTATACCATGATCTTTGTGTGCATATGTATAGGTGTGTAATTGTGTTAAAGTTTCCTTTGTCAATTTCAGATGAGAATAAAGTTTGTGGGATGCCCTTTTCCCCACCCCTTCCTCCATTTTAAAATACTCTTTATCTTATGTGCTTCTATTTTATTATACTGATTTCTTTCTCCTTATTCCTCCTTTATTCCCCACTATAGTCTCCTATCCCTGCCATTTCTGTCTTCTCCTGGGGCCATCAAAACTGAACAAAACTATGCCCGAACCTTCTGTCTTAATTATTTTTCTTTAATGACCCTTGAAAATATCAAGGTTCTGAGGAGACTTTTGTTTCTGATCTCCCATTAGTATGTAAGTTATTTATCTCCACATAATCCTGATTGAACAAATGTGATACCTTTCTATGTTTCTCTTGGTTCTTGTACTTCCATTTCTAAATATCTGCTTAGTTCTGCCATTTTCCTCATGAATGATAGGGAATGCTTGGAACTTCTAGTTTCATTAGAAGTTCATCCTCCCTTCTGTGGGATTATATTTGGCTTTGCTAGACAGATTATTCTTGATTGTAAGCTGTTATCTTTGCCTGTTGAAGTACCATATTGCAAGCTTCCTTGGAGTGGAGGTTGGAATTTTTTCCTGCTATAGCAAGAATTTTTGGAGAAGAGAGAGAGCAAGTCATCCAAAATAGCAGTAGAGGGGGACATGGCAACTAGTGAACAGGATCTCTGCAGTTCTCTTTTCTGAGACCATGAGAGGTGACCTTTAAATGTACAAGCACAGAAGTAGATTACTATTGATAACCACTGTTACTGTGGTGGTGGTTGTTCTTATTGTGGTATCACTCAGGTGGCTGGAGTGCTGAGAGAAAAAACTGACCTGAAGAACTGTTGGAACTGGAGGTCCTCACACCTTGCCTCATAACCTGCTTCCTCTGCTGAAAAGAGAAGCCAAAGTTCCTCTGACCTTGCACCTTTTGCCTTCTCTCTCTTGCTGGGCACAGTGTGTCCCATGAGGGAAGGGAGTAGCAAGGGGCCAGGCCAGACATCTTCCATTTTCCCCAAAGCAACAATTTTCATCTGTGCCAACACCAGACAACTTCCACCTCCTGCTGCCAGCCCAATCTCCCACCTAGGATGTGGAGAATCTTTGGTGCAAGGAGGGGCAACCTTCCCTTTGACCTCCAGCTTTCCATTTCCTGCTGTTTCTGTTCCTCGAGGGAAGAAGAAGAGGAAAGTCCTGATGTTCAGGTTTAACTTCCATCTTCAGCTGTACCCTGTACCTGCTTAATCTCCACACTTTGAAGGGAGGAGAAGTAGTGAAGCAGGGCCTCCCATCTGACCATGTGCCTCCTATCATGCTGAGAGCTATGGCAGGTGGCACAATAATGCATAAAATATTGGGCCTAGAGTCAGGAAGACCTGAGTTCAAATCCAGCCTCAAACACTACCTATGTGACCCTGGGCAAGTCACTTAGCCTTTATTTGTCTCAGTTTCCTCAACTGTTAAATGAGGATAATAACATCATCTGCCTTTCAGGGGTTATTGTGAAGCTGAAATGAGATAATATTTATTAAGTGTCTAGCACAGTGTCTGGCACATAGTAGGTGTTTCATAAATGCTTATTCTTCCTTCTTCCTCCTATTTGTGCACATAAAAGACTTAAACAAAGGAAATCTCTCTCTCTGTCCTTCTCCTTCTCTCCCTGTCTTTCTCTCTCTGTCTCTCTTAGCTTTTGAGTAAAGATAAAAGAGTGTTGTAAAGCTCCAAACAGGAGATCCCTTTGCCTCATCTATCATCATATGGCAATGAACACATGGTCTTTTTGTTTCTTTTGTTGCTGTTGTTGTGTTTATCCTTTCCTGATCTCCGGTGAATGAGTATTGGAGATTGAATGAAACTAGGCTATAACTATATGAGCTTTAAAAGGTCAAAAGAATGACTGGAGGTCCAATTGTAAGAATCCATAGCAGAGTCTGCTGGCAGCTGTAGCCGCTGAGCCAGGGAGGAGCCAGTTTGGAGGAGTGGGCTATTTGGCCCAGTCTGGCAGTGAATCAACCCAGCCAACAAGACTCTGTCCTGAAAGCAAATAAACAACTTATCCATCAGCTATGTTGTAAATCAACGGGAACTTGGTGAAAGGAGTATTTGTAGCAACTACGCTGAGTTTGAGTCTGCTCTCCCCAAGGACCAAGGTGGTAGATGACAGTACTCTCTCAGAGGTTGTATTTCGAGTCTGGCTGTATCTTTCCTATGAATATCCCTTTGCTAATTAATGTTGATTGATATTGAACAGAGATCAAGTTGATATGGTAGAAATATTAACTATTAATTGTACTGGAAAGAATTTCTAGTATCATCAAGAGTAATAGTATTAGAAGAAACTCTTAACTCCTCAGAGCTTCTAAGAAACCTCAGGCATATGCCAGCTAGCCTTGTTCTGTGGATCTAATCTGCTAGTCAGAGTATGGGTTGGGAGAGTAGCTCCAGAGCTTATATATGCTACACTGAAAAAAAATTATTGCATCACATTTCTCTGATAAATATTGGATATGCGAGATATGTAGAGAATTGATATAAGAAGTACCATTTCCCAATTGGTAACTGGGCAAAGGATATGAATAGGCAGGGTAGAAATCCAAGTTATCGACACTTATGTGAAAAAAAAGTTCCAAATCCCTAATAATTTGAGAAATATAAATTAAAACAACTCTCTGATTCTACTTCACACCTGTCAAATTGAAAAAAAGATGGTAAAAAGAAAATAAGAATTCTTCAAGCAGCGTGGAAAGACAAGCATACTCTGAGTAAAGCTGTGAATTGGTCCAACCATTCTGGAAAGTAATGTGGAACTTTACCCAAAGGTCACCAAACCATGTATACCGTTTGATCCAGCAATACCACTACTGGCATATATCCCAAAGAGATCAAAGACAGAGGGGAAGGACTTACATGTTTAAAAATATTTCTCACCTCACTTTTGTTGTAGCAGTAAACTGGAATCACAATGGGTGCCAATCAGTTAGAGAATGGCTGAACAAACCATGGTATATGTATGTTATATGGAATAGGGTTGTTGTATCTTCTTTGTACTGTATTTGAAAATATTCTTTTTTTTATGGTTTTCTCAATTGTCTGGCTTGTGGAACATGGTGCCATCTGGTGGGTAAATTATATATTGCACTTCCCTGGTAAATCAACTGCAAACTGACATCCTGTCTTCCTGTAGGCCATAAATTGATGTGGATTGCTATTGCTACTGTGATACCAGAAGTGTCTGTGGGATACCTACGAAGCATACAGATTAATTCCTGGATATCTGATGTGTTTTATAATTGTTTTAGATGTAATATCTCTTTCTGTCTTTTCCTCTTAGCTGTTGTTAGCAACATATAGAAATACTGATGACTTTTGTGTATTTATTTCCTGATTACTTTGATAAAGCTATTAATTGTTTTTAGTTTCTTTGTTGGTTTTCCAGGGTTTCATTTGTTTTTTTTTAGGCAAACAATCATATTGGCTGCAGAGATAATTTTGCCTTATTCCTTTAGTCACTTTTTTCCTGTCTTGCTACTACAATAACTATAGTAACTATCTCTAATTCTATGAAAAAATAATGAAGACAAGTGGCATCTTTATTTCACCTCTGATCTTTTTGGGAAGGCTTCCAGTATTTCTCCAGCCTGAGCAAAAAAAGCTGGAAATCTAAGATTTACACCTTTCCTTTGTAATGGATCTATAGCTTTTCAGTCTCTTCATGGTCATTCTGCAGTTCACTTATTCTATACTCTTAATGCTTAGCCTCAGTCACTTGCTTGTATTATTCAAACACACTTTCATAACTGTTATTTTGGCTCAGTTGAGACCTGTGGCCTAGACTTAGTATCTATTGGGTCTTTGTTTATATACTGCTTTCCAGTAATATTTAATAAAATAGTGTGTTCAAGTACATAATTACCTCAGATTTCTGTTCTTGTTTTCTTTATATTTTTAATATATAATATTTTATTTCTTCTCCCAATTGCATGTTAAAACAATTTTTATCATTTGTGTGTGTTTTTTTAAGTGTTGAGTTCAAAATTCTACTCCCTCCCTTGATTGTCCCTTCCCTGAGATGGTAAACAATGAGATATAGGTTATACATGTGCAGTCATGTAAAACATCTCCATACTAGTCATTTTGTAGAAGATTCAAATAAAAGAAAAAGAATGAAAGTGTGAAAAATAGCATGCTTCTGTCTGTATTCAAACAATATTAGTTATTTCTCTGGAGGTGGATAGGGCGCTTCATCTTTAGTCCTTTTGGATTATCTTGGATCATTGTACTGCTGAGGATAGCTAAGTCATTAACAGTTTTCTGTTTGCTGTTACTGTGTACAATGTTCTCCTGGTTCTGCTCACTTCACTTTGCATCAGTTCATGTAAGTCTATCCAGGTTTTTCTGAAATCATCCAGCTTGTCATTTCTTATAGCACAAACATATTCCATTGCAATAATATATCACAACTTGTTTAGCCATTCCCCAGTTGATGGATGTTCTTTAGATTCCCAATTCTTAGCCACCACAAAAAGAACTGCTACAAGTATTTTAATGCAAATAGGCCCTTTTTACTTTTTTATGTCTTTGGGATATGGACCTAGCAGTGATATTGCTGGATCAAAGGGTATGCACAGTTTTATAGCCCTTTGGACATAGATCCAAATTGCTCTACAGAATAGTTGGATCAGTTCACAACTCCACCAATAGTGCATTATTGTCCCAGTTTTCCCACATGCCCTCCAAAATTTATTATTTTCCTTTTTTGTCATATTAGCCAATCCGATATGCATGAGGTAGTACTCAGAGTTGTTTTAATTTGCATTTCTCTAATCAATAGTGATTTGGAGCATTTTTTCATGACCATAGATAGCTTTGATTTCTTTGTCTGAAAACTGCTAGTTCATATCCTTTGACTATTTATCAATTGGGGAATGACTTGTATTTTTATAAATTTGATTCAGTTCTCTATATTTTTGAGAAATGAGGCCTTTATCAGAGATACTTGTTGCAAAAAAAAAATTTCCCCAGTTTTCTGCTTTCCCTTTAATTTTCATTGCACTGGTTTTGTTTGTGCAATAACTTTTTAAATTTTGTGTAATCAAAGTAGTCTATTTTACATTTTGTAAGGCTTTCTATATTTCTTTCATCCTAAATTCTTCCCTCATCCATAAATCTGACAAATAAACTATTCTATGCTCTCCTGATTTGCTTATGGTATCGCCCTTTATGTGCAAATCGTATACCCATTTTGACCTTATCTTGGTGCAAATAATGAGTTTTTGTTCCGAAAGCTTAGCTCTTTGGGTTTGTCATATGCTTAGATTACTATGGTCATTTACTGTAATGTAATATGTAACTAATCTATTCCACTGATCCACCACTCTATTTCTTAGCCAGTACCAGATTATTTTGATAATTATCCCTTTATAATACAGTTTGAGATCTGGTACAGCTGCGGGTTTTCTTTAGAGAGACCACTGAGCTTTAAGACGAGCAGTTTTTATTACTGATAGAGATGCATATTAAAGGCAAAAATGTGGATGAAGAATCTTGCTCCTAGTTTCTTTTGCATGCCAATCAAAGAGCATCTTGGGAGTGAAAGGATGCTTGTCACTGTAGTTTCCACATAGCCCCTTTGTTTTGTTGTTGTTTTGGTGTAGTCTCCCAAATTGATTTTTGGAATTCAGACTCACAGTTACATATTTAGTGGGAGTTAAAAGAAATTTTCCAACCCCAAATTAGGTAGCTATCTGCTGTCACCAGGAGAGGGTAGTCAAAATAATAGAATTAATCTTAGCCTTGGGGACTTCTCTTAGTTGTTTTTTTTTTATTGTAATGTCTCTGATAGTGGTAGTTGATAGCCTCTGGCTATAGAAAAAACCAGCCAATTTTAGAAAGAAGATGACTAGCTATTGCATCCAAGAAGGTGGTAGCAAAGAGAGCTGTACAACCTCTCAAGAACAGTGATGCTATTTAGCAGAGGTGTCATAGCCAATGGAAGACTGGTACCTCATAGAAACATCACCAGAGGACATCAAAAGATCTGTAGTATCAATGGTATGAGCTGACCTGGCCACATATGTATCCTGGCTACCTGTGCTCCTATGTGTATGCACTGATGACCCAATCACAATGGTTCTGGTGATGGGGTGCTTGGTTGCCTGTGCCTGAACCCCAATTCTAAAATCACATCTCTCTCTAGCTTCAAAGCACTGGCCCAAGCAGTTTTCTCCAGTTCAAGGGCAGCATGTGTTTTAACAATCTAGCTAGCAGCTTCTGTGGGGGCGTAAGATGCACCCAGGAGGCTGCTGGCATGCCAGGGAAAGCACAGGTTCTTTTTATCTGCTTAAACAAGGGAAGCATGGTGAAGGGGTTGACCAGCTTACTTTAATCCAGCATTCAGTTAGTTCAGAGGAGCATACAGGCAACATTCATTTAGCTGGGGGGAAAAACCAGCACCCCGAACTTCAGAACAAAATACAAGCAAATTACAAATATCAACAGACAGACCCAATACAATTCATAGTTACCAACATCTGGGCTCAGCCTGAGAGCAAGGGCTGGCCCAGAGTCATGCTCACCACTGCTCCCACGCCAACCGGAAAAGGAAAGAGAGCTCTTCAAGCTGTCCTCTCCCCTCTTATAGAGTTTTTGACATCATCAAGCACCACCTGAATGACCAAGCCCAATTGGTTCTTGAGTTGGCCCCTCCCCCTAGGACCCTGGGAGGTTCACATCCGTAGGCTAGGTTAACACCCAATAGGGCATGGCTCTGGAGTTGATACCTCCCCTCAGCCAGCCCCATGACTCATCACACAGGAAATTCTCTGCTTCCAGGCATGGTCTCTGGGCTTCCTGCCCTGGAAGAGGAGCACCAGGCCCAGCACCCAATGAGATAAACTGAGCCACCCAAAGAAAACAAAGGCCATTGTGGTCACAGCATGCCTTAGCAGAACACTTATCTCCCCTGCTACTGCAGCCAGCTGCACATATAGAATTTATTAGTTTAGACTCCCTATGTATTGCTAATTGGCTGTGCACTGGGATATAACAGTATTTACTGCCTACTGACCTAACTGATATGTATCCTAGACATAGTCAAATGTATACTCCCTTACATTAATCTTGACTAACAAGACACTTGATGGAAGCAAGCAATATCCTCAGGTAGCCCTGACCATTGGCTGACTTAGTGATGTTTCACAGTCAAAACCACACCTCCTCCTAGCCCCACCCTGGGCTATTTCCCAGTGAGGTCTGGGTAATAAGCCTGCACAGTAGATACTAAAAGTGCATATTCCTTTAAGAACTAACCACTCCTTAATCATGCCTTAACCACTACCTAATCCCACCCCAAAACAACTAATCAAGACCCTTGACACATGTTTCCCCCCCAAATGCCCTATATAAGATATAATTGTGTCCCCTTTTAGACTGCAGGTTCCCTAAGAACTCTTGCCTGCTGTAAAGCGTAACAATAAACTTTTGCCAACTTGACTTAAAGATTGCTTGGGTGGGTGAATTCATTCCAGACAACCTTGCCCTGGGAACTTAAGTTTGGGATCCCTGAATCCCTGGGTTTTTTCCCCCTCAGCACTGGCATGTGTCCTTTCCTACTTATTCCATGGCTAAACACATTCCCCAAATGCATCCCCTCTATACATATTTCCTTGTCACATGTGTTCTATGCTTATGTGCTCTCCCCATTGTTGGATTTTAAGCTATGAGGGAATGAACTCCAAATATATACAAGAAGATTTTTTAAAATTGTTACTTTATTTGCACTTCTATTTGACTCAATATCTTTTACTTGAAACTACTTCCCTTTTCCTACCTGAAAGGGAGAAAGAGAAATGCTAGGAAACATCAGTTTCCTTCTTTGGACTCTTCTTGGCTACCTGGGACAGAGAGACACCATTCCATCTTGCTTTCTCTCCTCCCTCTACCTCCCTGGCCTGCCCTGGCTTTCCTGCAGAAAAAAAGAGGAGAAGTGCTATTTCAATGTCTCCCCACACTGACACCTTTGCCTATGTGGCATAATGTTGTGAGAGGATTGCACCTTGGGGTCAAGCCTCTGGGGATATTAATGACCTACTGGAACTCATCCTCAATAATTAACAAATTCCTACCTAGTCATACCCTCCAAAATCCTAGTAATTATGAACCCCTGGTTGACACTATTCAAATCCCTTTATCTCCCATTGCTGCTCCCTTATTCCTCCTCCCCTTCATGTCCCATTCTAAAGCTACCCACCCTTTCCACTGTGCTCTCTGGAATGCCTACTCCATATGTAACAGATTTGCTGTTATCTTATATCTTTTCCTTTCCAACTCCTTCCACCTTCTATATTTCATTGAAACCTAGCTTCCTCTTGATGACAGTCTTCCTGGTTATCCTTTCCAGCACCAGTTGTCCTTTCACTCATTCCCTCTGACTCACTGGTTTGGGTGAGACAATTGAAATACCCCTTGCTCACTACTGCCACTTTCAACCTCTCTTTCTACCACTATCACTTAGTAACCTCTCCTCCCTTGAGGTTCACTCAATCCATATCTACCACCCAATCACAACTCTGATAATTATTGTCTACTAACCTCCAGGACACTCCTTTTCTTTCTTCAGTGGATTTGGAGCCTGGTTCAGAGTCTTTCGTCTCCTCAATTCCTGCCCTCATACTAGGAGACTTCGACATATTGATATTCCCTCAAGCACCCAAACCTCTCAATTCCTCAACATACTCATTTCCCATAACCTCACTTCAGCTACACACAGAGATGGTCTCATCTTTATCTCACCATCACCTACAAATGTACCACTTCGATGTTCACAAACTCTGAAATTCCCTTATCTAATGATAGTCTGTTGTCATTCCATTTCTCCTTTGGCCTTACAACCCCAAACTCTGTTTTTGTCCTCAGAGTAACCTCTAGTCTTTGTGCCCTTCAGTCATTTCCCAAGCCATCACTCTTGCATTGGCTTATATCTTCTCCCTTCCCTTTTAGAAAGCCAGTTCAACTCCACTTGATTCTGTCCTCATCTCTTGAGTCCCTTGCCCTCTTCTTCTATTGAAGATATTTGCTCTCTCAAGCTGCAGCCTTGGATTACCCCCACTACCTGCTGTCTTCACACCTATTCACGTTGCTGAATGAAGCTGGAGAAAAGAAAGAGATTATATTGATTGGATCCCCTACAAATTTATCTTAAATAATCTCAACTCAGCAGTCACCATAGCAAAGCAATCCTTTTATTACCTCTTTGATTGACTATACCATTCACCCCACTGCTTTTTCAATCTTTTTTATCATTTTTCAAACCTCTTCCCATTCAGCTGAGAATCTTGCCTCATATTTCACTGCCAAAAAATTGAGGCCATTCTCCCATCTCCCACCACTCATATGCTTTCTGCCACTGTCTTCTCTTTCACCAATATCTCACATGAAGAGTTGGCCTTTTCTAGGCAGGGTAAGGACATATATGTGTGTGTATGTGTGGGTGTGTAATGTATGTGCAGGTATGTATATATATATAAGTGATACTATTCCATCCCATCTTCTCCAGCAGATTACCTTCTCTATGATCCCCATTCTCTCATCTATTTTCAGTCTCTCCCAATCTACTGGCTGCTTCCCTACTGTCCTCAAATATGTCCATGTCTCCTGAATCCTCAGAAAACTCCTACTTGATCCATACATCCTTGTTAACTCTTGTCCCATATTTCTTCTTCCTTTTGTGGATAAACTCAAGAAGACCATCTTCAATAGCTGCCTCCACTTACTTTTTTCTTGATTGTCTAAAATCTAGTTTTTAACTTGCTCATTCAACTGAAACTGCTCTTTCCAAGGTTACAAATGATCTCTTAATTGCTAAATCTAATGGCCTTTAATTCAATCCTCATCCTTCTTGACCCTTCTAAAACCTTTGACATTGTGGATCACTCTTCTCCTTGATACTCTCCTAAATTTTTGCGAGTACTTTAACCTGATTCTCTTCCTACCTATCTGATCTCTCCTCAGTCTCTGGTGATGGAGCTTTATCCAGGTCATGCCCCTTAACCATGGGCATGCTATTTTGCTTGGTGGACTTATTAGCTCCCATGGATTCAATTATAATCTCTATGCAAATGGTTCTCAGATCTATTTATCCAGCATTGACCTCTCTCCTAACCTCCAGTCTTTCATCTCTGACTGTTTATTGGATATCTCAAAGACATCTTAAACTCAACATATCCAAAACTAAAGTCATCTTCCCTCCCCCCTACCCCCAGCCAAATTCTCTCCTTTTCCTAATGTCCCTATTACTGGTAGGGTACTACCATCCTCCCAATCATCAAAGCTCACATCCTAGGTGTCATCCTCAACTCTTTATTCTCACAAAACTCCCCCCTCCATATCTAATTAAATTTCAAAATCTTGTAGATTCTACTTATGTAACAGCTCTCACATATGTTCCCTTCTGTCTGCTGACACTGACAACAACTTGGTAGAGGTTTTTATCACCTCATATATGGACTATAACAATAGCCTGTAGGTTAATCTCCCTGCCTAAAGTCTTTCCTCACTTTAGTACATCTTTGACTCATCTGTCAAACTGATCTTCCTAAAGAGGAGTTCTGACGATGTCACCCCACCTCACATTCAATAAACTTCAGTGACTCTCTACCACTTCCAGAATCAAATATAAAATCCTTTGTTTGGTGTCCAAAACCCTCATAACTTAACCCCCACCTTTCTGGCCTTACTCCAAAGTTACTAAGAGCACTACATCACCACTCCGCTCCTGCAGTCTGGTGGCACTGGTTTTCTTTTGTTTGTCACACAAGGCAATCCATTTCCCAACTCTGCACATTTTCACTGGGTATCTCCAATGCCTGAAATTCTCTTCCTCATTTCTGTTTCCTAGCCTCCCTGACTTTCTTCAAGTCCTAGTTAAAATTTAACAAGAAGCCTTTCCTAGTCCCCTTAAGGCTAATGCCTTTCCTATTTTGATTATCTCCAAATTGCCCTTTTCTGGTTTGTACTTATTTATATGTTGTCTCCCCTATGAGACTGTGAGCTCCTTGAGAGCAGATTGTCTTTTGCTTTTCTTTGTAACCCTAGAACTTAGTACAGAGTTTGGTACATCGTAGGCACATTAAAAATTCTTGTTGATCGACTGACTGCCTGGCTGTCTAGTAAAAATAAATATATTGGTATGAGCTTGTGAGTCATCATTTTGAATAGGTGCTGACTTGCAAACTCTGTCAGCCCTTGGTTAGTTTGTCCGTGGGCCCAGGTGTAAAGTTCCAGATGCTATGTCTGTGGTAGGACCACAAACATCCAGCTTCATCAAAGTTTCAGAGAGTTGTTTATTTCCTATTAGATTGCTTCTTGCTATACCAAATATATATAAGTCTGTGCTCATTTGTTTTGGTTTTTCTAGCTCAGATCTTATATGCTTTTCTCTTTCAAAGGCTGAAGCAATAAAGAGATCTCACTGATCCAGCTCCAGAGTTAGCTGTGAGATATCTCGCTTCCTTTCTTCCTTCCAGAGGACAAGTCTGAATGTGTTCAGCCTATGTTGGTTGTTCTTTCGATTCTTTAATTCTTTTTGGCTTGTAGTGGTCATAACTTCCTTCCTGTTGCTTCAACCCCCATGTTTCTCCTTTCAAAATAAAAGTTAGTCATAGACCTCTAGACCAGTGTCCACCTTCACTCTGAGGTTTTTCTGACCATGACCTCAAGGCAAAAAAAAGCACAAATCCGTCTGGAACACAGTCAGGAACCATGATATGAAAGCCCCCAAAGAGGAACAACAAGTCTTGGGAATAATATGAACAAGAGTTAGAGGCAGGGGTGGGGGTAGTGGGGAGAAGAAAAGTCGCTTGGAGGTATTCAGAAGCTGCTTTGAGGAGCTCAGGATATGAGAAGAGACAATAGTGAAAGACCACAAAGGCCTCAAGACCTTTCACCACTCCTCCTGTGAATGTGTGACTTTCTTCGGAGTGGAGAACACCTAAAGGGCAATAAATATGACACATCCATATTGTGTAATTCAAAAGAAATACTGAGGTTTACCATGTCAGAATGAGTAGGGAGGGATGTTATTTTTTTAAAGTGATATTTTATAGTGATTTCCATAATTCCATTCAGTCAGTCAACAAGTCAATAAACAACAATTTATTAAACACTTATTATGTGCTACAGATAGTGCTAAGTGTTGGGGTTATACAAAAACACAGTCCCTGCCTTCAAGGAGCTCACGTTCTGATGGGGGAAATATCGTTCAAACTCTAGGCACAGGCAAGATAGAGAGGGTGTAAATGGAGGGTAACCTCAGAGAGAAAGCACTAATTCAATCCAGCAAGCACCCATTGTGTGTCAGGTATTTGGAAGGGGCTGGAAATTCAAAGCCAAAAATGAAACTTGCCCTTGACAAGTTTACATTCTATTGGAGGGAAACAACATACACCTAAATAAGTAAGTAAAAAAATAAATGCCAAGGAATAAAAGGGGTAACAGAAAACAGTAACAACTAGGGGAAATCAGGAAAGACCGCATGGAGAAGGTACTTGAATAGGGATTCCAAGATGCAGAGGCTTGGAAGGAGAACATACCAGGCATAGGGAAGAATCTGTATAAAATCATGGAAGCAGGGGATGAAAAGATGTGTACAGGGGATAGCAGGTAGTTATGGCTGGAATGTAGAATGTGTGAAAGGGGAATAATTTGAAAAATAACAGGGATGGCAGATTGGAGCCTGATTATGGAGGGCTTATCCATGTCCCTCTACAGTGTCCTCTTCTGATGCATCATGGTGGCTTGGAGGTGACTGCTTATCCAAAGTTATGGCAGTGGATGATCAGCTCTGGCAGGTTCTACAAGTCTTTTAGTATGAGCTCCCAGCAACAGGTCACTTCTGCTTTCTGAGGGCCATACTGCCTAATATAGAGAAGCTAATCAATAGTTTCCTGGCCATTTGTTGATTAATTTTTGATCACTGTAGTCTATAATCAAACAAAGAAAAAAACAAAATTGGCCTTAGTACTATTCAAATCTCTTTTGCTTCTTCAGTGATAGTAACAGTGGTGAGAAGAAGGGTAAAAGATGCTAAAAATCACATATTTTTTAGACCTCTGTGAATGAAAAAAAAATAAACAATGCTGGTGGGCACAAGTCTGCCAGAAACTAGTTTATTAAATTAAATTTCTTATAAGCACCTTCTTCTTGGAAAGAGATCTTTGAATACCCCTCTAACATAGGCCATTCTGAAACTATGATTTATAGAATCCCTAGACAAAAACAAAATTCTGTAGTCAAGATTAAGCAAGTGTTCAGAGTCCAGGTAGCTCAGAACAACAGTAAACTCAAAGTTGGCACGCTTGAGAGAATAATCTTTCCTAAAAGTATCTCAGTCTACTTTCACTACTTCCCCCAAGGATTCTCCATTCTATCTGGTTGAATGTGGACTCAAGATACTTCCTTTAAATTAAATAATTAAAAATAGGACAGCTAGGTGACAGGAGTCAGGAAGACTCATCTTCCTGAGTTCAAATCTAGTCTCAGACACTTACTACCTGTGTGAACCTGGGCAAGTCAGTTAACTCTGTTTTCCTCTGTTTCCCCATCTGTAAAATGAGCTAGAAAAGGAAATGGCAAACCACTCTAGTATCTTTCAAAAAAAAAAACCCCAAATGGGGTCACAAAGAGTCAGACATGACTGAAACAACTCAACAACAATCAAAAATATCTTCCTTCTCTTAGGTCTGATCGTTACCCTTACCACCTCTGGAAAGATTCACTTCTGTCCTGAACAAACATCTTTAGAATATGATTAGACCTTCAATAAGGATGGTGCAAAAAGATTTCAGTGCAGGACATTGTTTTCCAAGAAACTTGATTAAGTATCAACAAGGTTTTTTCATTTGGGTAGGACTTCAAATTAAAGTCTTGTCCTAAAATTATTTGCTCTACATAGCCTAAAGAGACAATGGGGAAAGAGGCATGAGGGACACTCAACGTGTTTCCATACTATCTATAAACTTTAACTTGGCTGTCAATTCACTCAGTATGAGATCTTTGTTTAATGGCATACTACTGAAGGAACTGAATCATGTAATTCTCACTATGAATTAAACAAGAAGAATGAAGGAAACGTATCTGAATGGAAATGATTTATCAATACTCTCTGAAGAGACAAATAAAAAGGAACTGGTAGAGGTGGTTTTACAATATCGTGTACCCAAAGATAACAAGAAGTAGTATATGGCACATGGTACATTTGGTCATATTGTAGTGGAATGTTTGTGATAAGTATTTACCAAAAGAAATGCCATAGCAAACATTTACCTTGCTTGCCAAGAAAAGAATCATGGTAACCAAAGGTACCATCAGTTTAAAATATAACTCAATTTATAAAATTTTACAGTGAGGAATGATGGGAGATTATAACCTATATTGACTTATAAAACAGAAGGTAGTGGATGGCAAGACCAGTTTAAAGAAAGTTTGACTGGAGGCCCAAGTATGCAAAGCTCTCCAGAAAATATTTAAGGATGAAAGTTGAAGGAGGACAATAGACAGAAGAAATATAGAAAAGATCTACAAATATTCTGGTAACAAAATGTTTTTGCTCAATTACAATAAAGCTCCATGTTGGACTCTAACGTCACAGTTCTATTTATGATTATAGAGGGTATAGATAGGATCCTAGAGAGAACAATGACCAAAAAAATCAGCTGGATTAGACTAAAAGAACATAGAGGAAATGATGGGGTATGGGCTCTGGAAACCTCACTGAACTCTCCTTGAACTTTCCCCACATGGTTAAATCTGTGGAGTTGGTCTGAGGCATCTATCCATTCTAGTAATCCTATCAACTGGCCTTTCGTTGTAGCCTACACCCAATCTCCCTCCATTCTCTGTTACCTTTGAGGTACAAGCACCCCTAAACCTCAACAGAAATTCATAATGGAGGTCACACAATTATAAGCACTTTGAAGGATTGATTCACAAATATCTAAGGGATAATATGCTGAAGGAATAGAAAAAAAAATCTCAGACCTCATTAATACCAAAAAAAAAAAAAAAAAGGTGACTAAGAGACATTAGTGACCACAAGCCTATATATCTACTTTCTCATCTACACACAATCTTTAGGAAACTAGTCTACACATACATTGAGGGCATCCTTGATGAAGCTATTAGTAAGAAGCAGGCAAGCGGGAAAGCAGGGACTTGCTTAAGCTCTCCCCCATATCCCTCCTAACACCTGTAAAAAATGGCTCTGAACAAATTTGAGAGCTGCAGAACCCACAAAATAGCAGAGGGAAACAGGTCTCCAGCCAAGGAGAGCCTGGGTGGTTGCCAGGAAGGATCTATCGCACAGTGCTGCGAGCAGAGTGCAGCTCAGCGTGGGCCCCACGAGGATAGACCAGACCAGGAGTCAGCCTTAGGGCCATGAATCATTGAGCTGTGCCAGTTACCAGGCTTCTCAACCCACAAACGCCAAAGAGCAGGTTAGTGGGAAACCGTGGGAATGAGTTCAGGGTGGTTGGGCTACCAGCAGAGGTGGTGCAGTGGTGGTGGTGGCAGCAACAGGAAGCTCCTGAGGCTGCTTCCAGAGGTCCAGTGTCAGCTGCTTCCCCGGTCCCTGGCTCACACAGTGGGAGGAATCTAGCAGCAGATCAGAGTGGGAGTGCAAGGATCACTTTGTGGGCACAAAGGCAGGTTCTCTTGCTGTGCCCTGCTTGGACCTGGATTGCGTTCTTGGTTGCCAGTTCTTAGGGGAGGAGGAGTGCTGCTGTGACAGAGCCTGGGGTGATGGTGGAGTAGAAGTAGCTCTGAAAACAGCAGTGCTTGGACCCTAAAGCTTGGGACAAAGTACTCTCTACTCTACAAGCAGTTGTACACTGACAAAAAGCTCAAGGGTCAAGTAGTTGGCTGGGAACATGAACAGGCACTGAATATGAACTCAGACTCAAACTCAAACTCTAGATTCCTTTTTTGGTGACAAAGAAGATCAAATCATACAGCCAGAAGAAGTCGACAAAGTCAAAGAACCTACATCAAAAGCCTCCAAGAAAGATATGAATTGGGCTCAGGTCATGGAAGAGCTCAAAAAGCATTTGGAAAAGTAAGTAAGAGAAGGAGAGGAAAAATTGGGAAGAGAAATGAGAGTGATGCAAGAAAACCATGAAAAACAAGTCAACAACTTGCTAAAGGAGACCCAAAAAAATACTGAAGAAAATAACACCTTAAAAAATAGACTAACCCAAATGGCAAAAGAGCTCCAAAAAGCCAATGAGGAAAAAAATGCCTTGAAAGGCAGAATTAGCCAAATGGAGAAGGAGGTTCAAAAGACCACTGAAGAAAATACCACCTTAAAAATTAGATTGGAGCAAGTGGAAGCTAGTGACTTTATGAGAAACCAAGATATTATAAAACAGAACCAAAGGAATGAACAAATGGAAGACAATGTGAAATATCTCACTGGAAAAAAACACTGACCTGGAAAATAGATCCAGGAGAGATCATTTAAAAGTTATTGGACTACCTGGAAGCCATGATCAAAAAAAGAGCCTAGACATCATCTTTCAAGAATTTATCACAGAAAACTGCCCTGATATTCTAGAACCAGAGGGCAAAATAGAAATTGAAAGAATCCACTGATCACCTCTTGAAAAAGATCCCCAAAAGAAAACTCCTAGGAATATTGTAGCCAAATTCCAGAGTTCCCAGGTCAAGGAGAAAATACTGCAAGCAGCCAGAAAGAAACAATTTGAATATTGTGGAAACACAATCAGAATAATACAAGATCTAGCAGCTTCTACATTAAGGGATCAAAGGGCTTAGAATATGATATTCTGGAGGTCAAAGGAGCTAGGATTAAAACCAAGAATCACCTATGCAGCAAAACTGAGTATAATGCTCCAAGGCAAAATATGGATTTTCAATAAAATAGAGGCCTTTCAAGCTTTCTCAATGAAAAGACCAGAGCTAAATAGAAAATATGACTTTCAAATACAAGAATCAAGAGAACCATGAAAAGGTAAACAAGAAAGAGAAATCATAAGGAGCTTACTAAAGTCGAACTGTTTTGTTTACATTCCTACATGAAAAGATGATGTGTGTAATTCATGAGACCTTTCTCAGTATTAGGCTAGTTGAAGGGAATATACATATACATACACAGAGGGCACAGGGTGAGTTGAATATGAAAGGATAATATCTAAAAAAATGAAATAAATTTAAGGGGTGAGAGAGGAATATATTGAGAGAGGGAGAAAGGGAGAGATAGAATGGGGTAAATTATCTCACATAAAAGTGGCAAAAAAAAAGCAGTTCGGTTGGAAGGGAAGAGGGGGCAGGTGAGGGGGAATGAGTAAATCTTACTCTCAGCGGCTTCAACACGAGGAGGAAATAACATACACACTCAATCGAGTATCTCACTCCACAGGAAAGTAAGGGGAAGGGAATAAAAAAGGGAGGCAGATAGGGGGAGGAGGTAATCAAAAGCAAACACTTTTGAAAAGGGACAGGGTCAAGGGAGAAAATTGAATAAAGAGGGACAGGATAGCATGGAAGGAAATATAATTAGCCTTTCACAACATGAGCATTGTGGAAGTGTTTTACATAATGATACATGTGTGATCTACATTGAATTGCTTGCCTTCCTAGGGAGGGTGGGTGGGAAGGGAAGAGAGGAAAAGGGAATTTGGAACTCAAAGTTCTTAAAACAGATGCTCAAAAAAAGTTGCTTTTGCATGCAGCTGGGGAACAAGATATATACGGAATGGGGCATAGAAAACTATCCTGCCCTACAAGAAAGTAAGGGGAAAGGGGATTGGGGTGAGGGGGAAGTGGGGTAACAGAAGGGAGGATTGACTGGGGAACAAGGCAATCAGAATATATGCCATCTTGGAGTGGGGGGGAGGGTAGAAATGGGGAGAAAATCTGTAACTCAAAATCTTGCAGAAATCAATGTTGAAAACTAAAATATTAAATAAAAATGATAAAATAAAAAAAGCAGGCAAGCTTTTTCCAAGTGGCATTTCACATTAGACCCTATCCTGACTATCACACACCTGAAAGGTGCAGTGAAAAATCACTAATTTATTGTTAGTGGATTTTTTTTTTAAAAAGCATTTGATTCAGTAAAGCAAGATGCTGCCTTAAAAGCTTTTTTTTAAAAAAGTACTTTTCCTTTATTAGGAACTACTAATCTCCTCAATACAAATTAATCCAAAAATTAAAGAAAAGCTATTTGGAATTTCTGTACAGATACATGACACAGAAAAGTTAGTGTGGTTATGATGAGGTTTAGATTGTGGCAGCCCCCTTGAATTCCCCTTGAATCTTCCACTAGATGAGGTTTTTGCCTGAGGCCATAAACTTGTCATTATTTCTAGGCTCAAATCTCTAGACTAGGTTACTCTAACCTAGCCCAGTCCTCCATTGTCTGGCTAGTTTCCACCCTTGATCTTGTAAAAGTGCTTACGCCCAAATCTGTTACCCTTAAACTAGCCTGGCCCTACATTGTCTGTTATCTCCAGGCAGCTTTCAGCTACTTCCCACCCTTAATCCATTCTCTTGGTTCCTGGAGTCTGACCTCATCCCAGTCCCATCAAGCTCCTCCTTAGACTGCTCCTCAAGACCTTCCCTAAACTCTTCCTCCCATCACCCCAGGACCACCCTAGATCCCTCCCACAATCTTTGTGTATATAAGTTTCATGTCACAAAGGGTGAGATTTCTTAAGACAACCCATTATGGTGAATCTATAATAAACTTTGTTTCTCTTTGTCTGTGAGAAGACTTGAGTTGAATTCATTCGGCAGGACCGGGCATGGCAGTATTTTGGGGTCTTGAGCACCCCTAAAAACACATGGTTCCCTAACCTCTTCAGTTAGATTTTTGTCCTTGGCTACTATAAAGCAACTCCACAGGGAGAAAAGGAAAGGAAAATGTTGCAGGAGAGTCAAGGTTTGCTGGACGGTGAGGAAAAGGGTAATATGAGGTTTTCCATCCTTAGGCCCAAACTCAGAAATCCCTTTGTAAAGGGACATTTTGGTGGGTGAGAATTAGGGGCAAGGTGAGTATTTGTCACTTCCTTTGATAAAAGTGGAGGAGAAGACACAGGAATTGCAGTAATACTTGCTTGAAGCCAGGCAATTTTATTGTATATAGACTATGTGGAACATTTTATACCATTTTATATCATTTTTGTGATTTCAATGACTCAGAACCTGAATTAATGACCCACTTGAAGAACCAGGACCTGGGCTTCTTTGTTCTCTCAAGTTTGCTCAGAGAATGTCTTTTCTCTGTCAACAAGGCCAGATCTGGCTGACCTAAGAAGATTCTTTCCCCTGTTAACCATTAAGGGATGAGACCCTAATCCTGAGAGACTACCTCGATTAATATCCTACAGATATATACTTCAACTGACCCTTGTCAACACTCTTATCTTATTGTATTTACAAATCTATTCCATTGAGGAAAATCCTCTTCTTGTATCATGGTTAAACATACATGGGGATCATAAAAGTGAGGTAGCACAGGCTTGCTGGGTCTGCTAAAAATAACGTATATAAGTTTTCTCATTTCTTTGTTCAGACAGCCAGAGCTTATGCTCTGACTCCTTGTACGTACTAGAACGCTAACTTAGCTATGCTTTAAGGGAAAATAATAAACAACATGGATTTTTCTATCACCTAGCTTGTTTGCCTCCTTCAAGGATGCTCTTGCACCTGGATCCAGTTACAGAATTTTTCTGGAAAGTTGATGGCCTCTCTTAGCTTGGCTGGATTCTCAGGGAGCCCTTGGTGGCCTTTTTCTAATTTAGTTTGAATGCTGGATTGCTTTTATATGAGGGGTGAGTGCCACAGTTTCCTGATTTTCCCCTGTAGCATATTTCTTTTAAGCTAAAGACAAGATTTATTAAAACACCAATAGAGGGGTGGGCATGATTCTAATAATCTGCCATATTGGCCAGGCTCTTAAGGAATCTGAGCACCTTAAAGGAGGCAAGGTGGATCTTATACATAAAAGTCTGTGGGAACAGAGAAGGGATCTAGATGGAATTAAGGGAGTGGTGGTCTAGGGTGGGGCCAGGTACAGACAGTGAAAGGGGCAGTTAATTAACTGGGAAGGGCTGATTTCCCCAGGTGAATGCCAGGGACTTGGGTCAAGTGGGAAAGTCCAGGGACTTTTCCTTTTTGGGGTCCAAATCCCAAAGACATAGTCTTTTCCTTTTGGGGGTTCAGATCCCATCCCCATCATTCCCTGCTTAAACAAATGGATCCTGCCTGCGGTGGGGGAATCCCAAAGAGGAGTTTGACTGGAGGAACATTGGCTGGTACCCACTGTTTGCTACTAACTGTAGGTGAGTCTGGAAGACACAAATCTGACAAGCAAGTCTGCAGGGCCCAAATATATAGGGAAGTAAAAGCTCAAAAGCCCCATTACAATAATTTATGTTTTTCCTGCAGGATTATCTGTTCTTCTTACTTTCTCAAAAGTTTAAGTAACACTTTTGCAGGTAGAAGTTTTCCACCCCTGTGTTCAATAGTTACACAAATGAATTTGCCAGAGACTGACTTTTTACTACAATTATAACAAGAGACTTGGGAGGATACTTAAGTATGATTAGGCCAAATAGGTTACCTCCCTCAAAGAAAATTGATTGCAATGAAATTCTCTTCCCCTAGTCAATCTGAAGATGTTTCTGATTTAATTTCAGTAATTTGGGGTATAGAATGACTTCACATTCAGGTCAAAACAGCAAAATCTCACACACTTGCATTGTGCTTTTATCTTTTACTGACCATTTGCTCTGATTATAGAAATCTCCTATAAAAGGATAAAGCAGGGACAAGATTTATACCAAGTATCTCAGGATTTTCCAACCATGCAGTATCAGTTCCACCTCATAGTCAGATTCAGGAATAGGCAGGTGGGTAACATCCCTTTTCAAAGGAAGACAATGGGGAAACTGAGTCAGGAGGATTCCATCTTAGACCGAGGCTAAAATTGTCCTCTCAGTTTTTCCCAGATGCAGACCTCCCACCTGTATCACATTCTCTCTGAGTAGCTTGTGGCATGTCTCTCAAATAATAGATTACAGACTATTGATTATTGATGGATTATTATGTATGATCCATCAGGCAACTCAAAAAAAAAATCAGCTATGGTCCCAGGAGCTTTTACCACAAAAGAAGTAAGTTTCACTAATCACAGCTTAGGGAAAAAAATTTACAAGATATACATCTCAAATTTAAATTTTGTCCTGGTGTAAAAGCTAATCATTAGAGATCATTTCTATATACTTGCAGATTCTCAGTAAGCCATATTCATTGTTTAGGAACTCCATAACCCAAACAAGCTTTTTGGGAAGTTTATACATTAAAACAATAACCAACAATCTTACAATTTTCATAAGTGATAGTCAAATTGTTTTAGCTGTAACCAAATTATGAAAAGTTGCTTGACATAACTGATACAAAAGTTTACCAATCTGAAACTTGAAACAAACCCATTACCCATTAGGTGACTTCAATTTTGTTGAATGCATTTCCAAATTACCTACACAGTGAATTGGCATCTCATGATTACCATGTTAAAGCTACAACTTTAAAAGATTGGGCTTACCCAAGTTTGGGAGGCTGGCTGGCTTCTTACCTTGGACTGCCTTGATGAGGTCACTTGCCTCTCTCCCCACCGCTGCTGGGGCTGGTGGTAGGGTAGCCAGCAGTATGTGCCAAACCTGAGTGATACTTGCAGGCTTTGGGGGGGAGGGGTTCCCCCAGGGCCCAAGGCCATTGCCAGTGAGGCCCATGCTGTAAACTACTGCCCTCCTGATGAGGGTTTGGGGTGAGAGGTGCTCGACACCCCAAAGTACCGAAACACCAGGTCCTGCCGAAAGAATTCGACTCAAGCTTTCTCAGCCAAGGGAAAAGATAAAGTTTATTAAGAGTTAGCCACATAGGCTGCCCCCAAGACATCCCACCCCTTGCGACGCCTGTAAGGAAAGCAGGCCAGACCAATCTGAGCTAGATTGGATCTGACCACCTTCATGGAGGCAAGATGGAGATTATATACACAAAGGTTGTGGGAGGGATTGAGGGGTGGTCTGGGGTGGCCAGAGGAGGGGTCTAGGGAAGGACTTAAGGAGGAGTCTAAGGAGGAGCCTGAAAGGACTGGGATGAAGTCAGACTCCCGGGTGGGGGAAATAGCTGAAGGCTATATGGAAATGACAACCCATCAAGGGCTGGGGTAGCTGAGCTAGGGTATAGATATTTTGATCAGGTTTAAGGATGGGAAACAGGATTAAGGGCGGGAGGTCGTTGGGAAGACAAGATTAAGGGTAGGAAACAGCTGGACAATAGAGGACTGGGCAAGGTAGGCATTTGGGCTTAATGGTTATAGCCTCAGGTCAAGGCCAGGTAGAGTGGGAAGATTCAAGGAGAGTTCAAGGGTTCAAGGGGTTCCCAGAGACTGTGCCCTCATCACTCCCACCTCCTTCCTTTCGCCAGTGGAGGAGGGTCAATTAGAAGGTGGGGGAGGGGAGGGGGAAACTGTCTTCTATGAGAGAGGTTAACAGAAAAACACAGGGCTGCTTGCAAACCCCATCCTCTTTAGTCAAGGGAAGGGAGTGACCAGGGTTGTAAGGAGGTATTTCAAAACTCCTTAAAGATCAATCACAAAACCTCTTGAATCTGCTAAGGTGTTTTTAGCTGTTCTAACTTCAGTGTAGCCTTATAGCCTGGTCAGAGCTGGGACTACAGGAAGAAGAATCTTAATTTTTCTTCAGACTTTTACAATTTATCTTCATCCTCCAGATCACAGAGGCCAGGCACAAAGCTTTCCTTTTCAAGGTCTTGGAGACCTAGGGATGTAGAGGGAAGGGAGTAAGCCTCGGGAAACAAAAAAGCACTTGCAGTTTTCCCAGTTCCCTAGCACCACTGAGGGAATTGACAGAATTGGGCACACCTTTCCAGACAGGGCATCTGTCCTTGTCCCCTATGCTGTGGAAGGTGTGCCCAGGTTCATGGCCTCCAACTGAACCACTGGACAGAGAGTCTGAGAGCATCTGGCCAAATGAGAGACAGCCTCATAATTGCCTGAAAAGCAGCTCCAAGCTTTCCTAGGTGCTTGTGATGAGGGCACAGTCTCTGGGAACCCCTTGAACCCTTGGACTCTCCTTGAATCTTGCCACTCGACCTGGCCTTGGCCTGAGGCTATAACCATTAAGCCCAAATGCCTACCTTGCCCAGTCCTCTATTGTCCAGCTGTTTCCCACCCTTAATCCTATTTCCCATCCTTAATCCTGATCAAAATATCTATACCCTAGCTCAGCTACCCCAGCCCTTGATGGGTTGTCATTTCCATATAGCCTTCAGCTATTTCCCCCACCCGGGAGTCTGACTTCATCCCAGTCCTTTTAGGCTCCTCCTTAGACTCCTCCTTAAGTCCTTCCCTAGACCCCTCCTCTGGCCACCCCAGACCACCCCTCAATCCCTCCCACAACCTTTGTGTATATAATCTCCATCTTGCCTCCATGAAGGTAGTCAGAACCAATCTAGCTCAGATGGGTCTGGCCCTTTTTCCTTACAGGCGTCGCAAGGGGTGGGATCTCTCGGGGCAGGCTTATTTGGCTAACTCTTAATAAACTTTATCCCTTCCCTTGGCTGAGAAGGCTTGAGTTGAATTCTTTCGGCAGGACCCGGCGTGTCGGTATTTTGGGGTGTCGAGCACCTCTCACCCCAAACCCTCATCATTTATGGTTCCCTGACCGGGAAGCACTGCTAATCTCAAGTTCTTCTCCAGCCAAGACTGAAGGTATGTGAGCCCCCCCCCCCTCCCAATCCCCCTCCTCGCTCTCCAAACATTTTGGATGTGCTTCTCGGGCCTGACCTCAGCAGGTCCCAGTGGGTTGGACAGCTTGGTCCAGTGGTCTCAGTGAGTCGGACAGTCACTCTGTCCTGGTCAACCTGACGCTATCAGGTGGTTCTCGGTGGGTCGGACAGCTTGGTCCAGTGGTCTCAGTGAGTCGGACAGTCACTCTGTCCTGGTCAACCTGACGCTATCAGGTGGTTCTCGGTCCAGTCGGACAGCTCGGTCCAGTGGTCTCAGTGAGTCAGACAGCCAGGCTGTCGTGGTCAACTCAACCTGACGCTATCAGGTGGTTCTCGGTCCAGTGGTTATGTCGAAGGACATGGACGGATGCCCCATCCGGAAGCATGTGCCAGATCCTTTCAATTGTTTCGGCGCTGGGAATTTGGGAAAGTTTCAGGTACCTTCTGTATATTTTGTTTTCTTGTTTTATTTTGTTTGTCTTCCGACAATTACTCCTAACTTCTCCTTTACTAAGGAGGAAGAAATTTCCAGCCGAAGGGACCCCACGCCCTGCCTCTACTGCAGGCCCTGCAACATCTATCACCATGGGCCCTGCCCCCACGGCAATATCTCCTCCCCTAGCCTCTCTCTCTGAGGTAGCACCCACTTGGGTCTCTGGGGTATCTTCCCCTCTGACCTCTACCCCTCCTCAGGTACTAGCTGATCTCCCTTGCCAGGCAGATGCCCTGGCCTTGCAGTCTAATCTACCTCAGCCGCAAGCTCCAGGTCCCACAGTGCCTTCAAGGCTTTTTCCCCTGAGGGAAATGCCTGCCTCCCCTGCTGGGACAAGGAGATTGCATGTTCCATTCTCCATTTCAGATCTCATCCAAATTAAAGAAAAAACTGGGGAGATACTCAGAAGATCCCACTAAGTTTACTGAGGGTTTTAGGGATCTGTCCCTGCAATTTGAACTTTCTTGGTGTGATTTGCATATCCTCTTCTCTACCTGTTGTACCACTGAGGGGAAGAGGAGAATATGGGAACACGCTCAAAAACTTGGGGACAGTTTGGCTAGCAATAACCCCATAAACTATCCCCCAGGAACAGCTGCTGTTCCAACTAGTGACCCAGGATGGCATTATCAAAGGAGTGAGGATAGAGAAAAGAGAGACCATATGGAAATTTGCCTGTTAGAAGGCCTAAGAACTGCATTTCAAAAGCAAATAAATTTTCAAAAAATTAGGGAGATTACTCAGGGAGAAAAAGAAAACCTTGTCCTTTTCCAAGCCCGACTAGTAGAAGCTATTAAGAAGTATTCAAATTTGGATCCTGATTCTATTGAAGGGGCGGCAATACTTAACATGTATTTCATTAATCAGTCTGCCCCAGATATTAGGAGGAAACTGCAGAAATTGGCAATGGGACCCCAAACACCTCAGGCCCAATTACTGGAGACAGCATTCGGAGTGTTCAATAATAGAGACTTAGTCCAGGCAGAGGAAAAAGCCAGAGACAGAGAACATGCCCAATTCTTGGCGGCTGCCATGGCCAGGAGATTGCCAGAGGGTGCTTCTGGCAACTTTGGCAAAGGGGAAACCTGCTTTCGATGTCACAAGGAGGGTCACTGGTCTAAGGAGTGCCCCTCTAGGGCGCCCCCCTGGAAGAAGCCTCTAGGATGCACGCCTCCAGGACCATGCCCAGCATGTCCCCGAGGCTGGAAAAGTGGTAGAGCCTCCTCCCAGTACCCTGTCCTCCAGTCTTCTCAAGACTCGGAAGGAGGGGAAAGCCTGGGGCTTGGCCATGCTCCCACTTTCTCCACCTCTCTCGAGGAGCCCTGGGCAAAATCGAGGCAGAAGGTAAGGTTACCCACTTTATCACGGCTATGTTCTCTTGTTTTAACTAATTGCTCTGGCCCCACATGCCCCTCGACCCATCAGGTCATGGGCATCAAGGATCTGTTGTCTGAACACTCCTTCTCTGGCCCTGCCCCCTTTTGGGGAAGGGACCTGATGGTGAAATTGGGAAGCCAATTTTCTATAGTTAAACCTCATAACTCCCTTTTCCCCCTGTTTCCCAGACCTCCCCATGTTCCCCCAGAGGCATGGGAGAGGGTTGAGCCAATTGTTTGGGATCAGGGAATTCCTGGGCAAGCTACTTCTGCCACCCCAGCCATAGTTCCCCTCCATTGCCTTCATTATCCAATTAATCCCAAGGCTTGGGAGGGACTGCAACCATTAATTGGCACTCAAGGCCCTGACTCACTCCCTCTAGAGTGGGGCCCCTACCCAGCACAAGCTTTTGGGACTTTAAAAACTAAACTGACCACCACTCCAGCATTAGCCTTACCTAATCTAGAAAAACCTTTCGCTTACTCTGCTGAAGGAAGGAGAGGACAGGCTTTGGGAATTCTAATCCAGTCCTTAGGATCTGACCCCTGTTTTCCAAAACAATTAGATTCTCTGGCTGCTACAGCCATTCCAATTGAGGAAGCTTCTAAGCCTCTAGCAGACCAGCCCCTAGAAGCTCTGCCTTGCCAGAGCACCCTGGAAGCAGGGGGCCACCAGTGCCTGGCTAACCACAGGCTCACCAAACATCAAACCTTGCTCTTAGATATCCCCGACCTAATTTGGATGTGCTACACACTCCTGAACCCCGAAGCAGAACAAGTGGTTAGGGGAGCTAGGTACGAAATAGTCATCTTTAATTCCCACCAGGGATATTGTCCTTTCTCTGTACTCCTGTACTGTCTGTTTTGTTGTTTGCTTAACTTCCTTGCCAGGTTTGTCTCCTCCAGTCTCCAAGCCATCAACTTCCAGATGACTGTGCACCCCTTGAACTGGACCCATCAAGCCAGCTCTACGCCCCTTATCAGCAGGAAGCAATTCCAGAAGCTGAGACCTTCGTCCCTGACCCCAAAAGAATTTGGGTCCCATTTGTTTGAGGGGGGAATGATGAGGGCACAGTCTCTGGGAACCCCTTGAACCCTTGAACTCTCCTTGAATCTTGCCACTCGACCTGGCCTTGGCCTGAGGCTATAACCATTAAGCCCAAATGCCTACCTTGCCCAGTCCTCTATTGTCCAGCTGTTTCCCACCCTTAATCCTATTTCCCATCCTTAATCCTGATCAAAATATCTATACCCTAGCTCAGCTACCCCAGCCCTTGATGGGTTGTCATTTCCATATAGCCTTCAGCTATTTCCCCCACCCGGGAGTCTGACTTCATCCCAGTCCTTTCAGGCTCCTCCTTAGACTCCTCCTTAAGTCCTTCCCTAGACCCCTCCTCTGGCCACCCCAGACCACCCCTCAATCCCTCCCACAACCTTTGTGTATATAATCTCCATCTTGCCTCCATGAAGGTAGTCAGAACCAATCTAGCTCAGATGGGTCTGGCCCTTTTTCCTTACAGGCGTCGCAAGGGGTGGGATCTCTCGGGGCAGGCTTATTTGGCTAACTCTTAATAAACTTTATCCCTTCCCTTGGCTGAGAAGGCTTGAGTCGAATTCTTTCGGCAGGACCCGGCGTGTCGGTACTTTGGGGTGTCGAGCACCTCTCACCCCAAACCCTCATCATTTAGAGAGTGACCCCAACTGCAGGGCAAGAAAGGGATAGGGAAAGAGGAGAGGCTTACATACAGTCCTGACTGGAGAAGAGCCAGGTTAGGCAGTTTTCTGGTCTCAGGGAACCGTATGTTGAGGTTTAGGGGTGCTGAAACCCCAAAATAATGACATGTGTGTCCTACCCAAATGAATTCCACCCAAACCTTTTAGCCAAAGTCAAGGTTTATTAAAACACCAATAGAGGGCAGGTGTGATTCTAAAAATCTTCCATATTGACCAGACTTAAGGAATCTAAGCATTGGTTAGACTCTTAAGGAATCCAAGTCTTGGACAGATTCTTAAGGAATCTAAGCCCCACAGCATATTCTGTTGAAAGTCATTTGTCTTTTCTTCTTGAGCGTACCACTGGCACCTGAATGACAGTCTATAAGTAAGGCAGAAAATGCCTATTTAAGGGTTCTGGCAGCCTTAATACAAGCATTCAAGTCTCTCTTAGTGAGTGAGCTTTTGGAAAGTCTACTGTGAATAAGAGGGGAATCTATTTTTACTTAAATACTTTAAGATGACATGGAACCTTCAGAAATTTAGTTAAAGAAAATTTTATTGGTGCCCACATGCATGTACTCTGTTATGGCGTGTTAATGATAAAGAAAATACAGATGTCCTAGATCATAATTTCGATGGACATTTTGTCAACTCTCTTATTGCATTTACAACATATGCAATTAAGAAATTCCTTTCCTATACTGTGATTAAACACACATGTGGATCATAAATTTTGAGTTCAGATAGTCAGAACTTTTGCTCTGGCTCTGCTAGCTCTGCTAGCTTTAAGGGAATAAACTATATGAATTGTTTTCTGCTTTCCCTGGATAGATGGATGGAGAGTGATATCCTGATTTTTAACTTCTTCTTGGTCCCATTAGCCAATGTTGCTGTCTTCAGGGGGGAAGCCTTCGGTGTCAACGATGCCACCAGTGGAAGCTCTGGATTTTGCATCTGACATTCTTGGGGGTTTTCAATTGGGGATTTCTTTCATGGGCGGGTGGGAGGGGGCGGGAAACAGTGAATTCTTTGTATTTTCACTTTACCTTTTGGTTATAATATATTTAGACAGTTTTCTTTTGTGATTTCTTAAAATATAATATACAAAGGTTTGGGGGTTTATTGTCATGGTTTTCAGAGATTCGAAGGATTCATATATTATCTCCTCTCAATGTGTTTTCTAGGTCAGTCATTTTTGGTAGTAAATGGCTGAACAAATTGTGGCACGTGAATATAATGGAAAATTATTGGATTGTAAGAAATGACAAAAGACAATTCCAGAGAATCCTGAGGAGTGTAAGTTTATCTCAGAGCCAAAAAGACCTGGGTTCAAGTACTCCCCTGGCACATTTCATCAGAATAAAAACTACTAAAGGGGAGATTTAGTTTTATCATTATCATCAAATCATCATCATCCCCAGTGTTTAGCACAGGGGCTGGCTCAGAGTAACCAATTAAGAAGGGTTTTTTTTAATTAACTGTGACTCTGGCTAAATCCCTTAACTTTTCATTAAGAGAACAACTCTCTAACCCCAAGTTTCAGAGAAAGAGATGACCTGCATTAAGAAAGGAGATCTCCTCATTTGGTAGTTCTCTGTACAAATGAGATCAATTCTGGTCCCTATTGTCTTATAAAGACACTATAAAGATTTTTGCACAGATAAATCCTTAACTTCTAAAAAAATTATATTTTTAGGATAGTTTTAATTGTGGGAATCACTGGGCTAAGGAGTACAATCAACTGTAACTTTTTATTGCTAGAGTTCGTTTTAAAAAGATCAAACCAGTTCCTTACTCCACTCATTCCCCAACAACCTCGCCAAAGTTGACTTTTATCATTTTTAACCTTTTTTTTTTTTTTTTTGCCAATTTAGGATTACAAATGAAAAGGGACTTTTTCCTCCATCTTGGAGTCTGAGAGGCCTGGTGGAAACAGGACTTCTGGAACAGCAAAATGTCTGGAAGACTGTGGTCCAAGGCCATTTTTGCTGGCTACAAACAAGGCCTACGAAACCAGAGGGAACATACAACTCTTCTGAAAATTGAAGGAGTCTATGCTCGGGATGAAACTGAATTCTATTTGGGCAAGAGATGTGCTTATGTATACAAAGCCAAAAACAACACAGTGACTCCTGGTGGGAAACCAAACAGAACAAGAGTTATCTGGGGAAAAGTTACTCGGGCTCATGGAAATAGTGGAATGGTTCGGGCCAAATTCAGAAGCAATCTTCCTGCCAAGGCCATTGGACACAGGATCCGAGTGATGCTCTATCCCTCAAGAATCTAGAATATGAAAACTGATTAAATAAAATTACACATTTTTTGCAAAGGTAAAAAAAAAATGAAAAGGGACCTTAGGGGCCTAGAGGGAAAGGGATTTGCCTAAGTTCAGGGACAGTTTCTGCTTCAGCCACTTACTATTTGAGTGGCCCTGGACAAGTCACTTAATGTCCCTCGACCTCAGTTCCCTCATCTATAAAGTGAAGAGGGTTGTATCAGATGGCTGTTAAGAGCCCTTGCAGCCATAAATCTATGATGCCATGATGATTTGTCCATAATGCCTATTCACAAAACACGTTCTAATGTTCTACTGATAGGACAATGGTGATTTCCATGGGAATGAACATGAACAGGTAGAAGAAGGATGTGGCCAGCCATCATAGCCATGGCTGTTTTTGAATCCTTGGCCTTTGTGGCTCTCTCCCCAGGGTGAAAAAACTCCTAACCACATACTGAACAACAAAGTAGTCCCTTAGAGTTCCATGATGGATTTTTTTTAAAGTCAAAGTATTTGATGCTTTGCAGCTGTTAATTTACTTCAATCATATGGGTTCTTTTCCTTTATGAAGAGGTAGTGGTCACTTTATCACCCTCAGTTTCTGCATTTCCTGTATCAGGCCCTCCCAAATTCACTTCACACACACACACACAGCCCCACACTGTTGTGGAAGAAGCTGCTGCTATATTTCTTGCAACTGAGACTTGAGTGACTGCTTCAGAACTCCCTCCCTGGGTCACAGCTCCTCACCAGTAGGGACTGCCAAGCTCCCTCCATGGACCTCCCCTATTACCATGGCCCTCTGACCAAAAAAGCCTGTGAGTCTTTACTGCTCCAGGAGGGGAAAGATGGCAAGTTTCTCTTAAGGGACAGTGAGTCGGTACCAGGAGCCCTGTGCCTCTGTGTCTTGTAAGTGGTCTCTGCTCTTTGCTTCTATTGGAATGTGTTACATGTACTGTCTAAGGTCGCTTTTAACCCTAGCATCCTAGGTTTTTCTAAGATCAACCAAATAAGAATAGAGCAACAGTGAACTTGGGAAACCCCAGGAGGGAGGAAAATGGCTAAAGACCATAAGGGAGGAATCGGAGGGAAGGCAGAGGGCTCCATCACAGTGGGTTATTGTCATAGGAGAGAGCTGGCCTTACAATGTCGAGAAGGCTTTGGCTCCCCTCTGATACATCTTAGTTCTGTGCCCCTTGCAAAATCATTTACTGAACCTCTCAGTGCTCCAGGTACCTCTCTAAGTTACATCATTTATAGGAAGTTTGCCGATTTGAATCAGTGGAGGAAGGGTCTGTATTAGGAGTTGATGATATTACATCTGAAATGAAAATAATAATTGTGACAAATACAATTACCATCCTGTGAATTCATCTGTTCTACTTGAGGAAACATCACATACATAAACAATTATGTACCAAATATAATCAAAGTAACGATGAAGCAATTGGGGGTGGGGGTGGGGGTGGGGTAGGCAACAGATGCTGGAGAAATAAGGAAAAGCCTCATTCAGGAGCTGAGCTTTGAAGGAAGCTAAGGATTTCAAGATGTGAGGAAGGAGAGTGTCCCAGACATGGAGGACAGCATAGGTGGGCTACAAAAGTATCCTGTCTGCACGGCACAGGGCAGAGCACAGAAGGTGCTTGGCACAGTCAGTAGGAAGAAAGGTTGTCTTTCTCCTGGACATCTGCTTATTTTGTAATCAAGGGCCTAACCCCAAATTTAGTCTTGCACTGATAATGCCTCTACTAGGAAAAATAACTTTCAAAGTCACTGGCATTTCTAAATAGTATTCATTCATTCAAGTAATTGAATAGTTATTTATGGAATGCTAGGGGATGTGGGATGCTCTGTGTCAGTCAGGTACTGTGAGGGAATACAAATATGAAAGCACTCTTGGCTCATCTTGCCTCAGTCCTGCGCTAGAGATACTGCAAGTCTTTTATTGATCCCATTTTACAGATATAGAACCTGAAGCTCAGAGATGTTAAGTGATTTGCCCAGTATATTAGAGTCAGAGCTTTGAACCAGATTTTCTGACTCCAAGCCTAGTACTTTTTCCTTTCTGTACTTCTCCCCTGCCTTCTCATGGAGCTTGTTCCACACTATGATTTAAACTAGAAATGCCAAGCTAATGGAACAGTTCTTTCTTGTTGAAAGCACTCCTTTAAGCAAAGTATAGAAAGGCATTTTGAGTTAATTACTATATGTTCTTCTTGACTTTCTCTCTCCCTTCTCTATAAAAAGAGGAACTATTGTCCTCTTCCTGCTTAATGTAAGAGGTTTTTTTTTAATTAAACTACATTGTGGGTGATATGGGCTTTTATGGGCCTGCTTGTATAGCCCATAATTTCTGTGGGAAAGTATATTCTAAGTTCCAAGAAAATAGCCAACTTTCAAACATTTGGGGTACCACCTGTACAGGACTGCCTATATTTTTAGAATTTCCCATCAACCTGGTACTTTTTGTTGTTGTTGCCAATAATATTCCTATTCATTGAATCAGCATGGCATAGAGAATAGAGTTCTGGGCCCTCTATACAGATATCTACAAATAATTCAGATAGCCATGGCAGTTAGGGAGCCAATAGGACAGACCTCTCCTATGGTGCGATATGCCCAAAATGAAAGATGCGTTCAAACTCCACTTCTGATACTTACCATGTCAATGATCCTGGGCAAGCCACTTAAACTCTATGGATCTTAAGTGATAGAGATAATTTTCATCTCTGTGGATGAAGAGAGTTTCCCTCAGATACTTCCTTTATTTCCATCTTCAAATTAATATCATCATATGTGACTCTTGCCAGGGTGGAAACAGAGGACCACTGGAGTCACCACTGTGTGTGGTAGAGGCACTGGTCTTCGATCAGAAGGTCTGATTCTGACACAAACTTTCTGATCCTGGGCAAGTCACTTAACTTCCTTGTCTACTGCAAAATCCCATAGAACAATGTGTTATTTTGTCCATAGATTCCCATAATTGATAACCCCAAGCTTACTATTTCCATCTTTGTCAAATTTCAGACCATTGGCTCATCTCACTGAGTTGTTTGTGTGTTTTTTTTAACCTCCAGTTTAGCCATTTGTTGACCTGTGAGATAGATACGATTTGCTAGTCCAAGAGCTCTATTTTCCATCGACCTTGCTATATAAAAACATTCAGCATTTTTTTTAATGAGATGTTTTTATTCTTGGCTGCTTATAAAAGTGTACCATTAATACTACAGACATGGAATTTGATGAAAGTGTGTGTGGGTAATTTGTGAGAGGTGATTTGAATTTGGGGTTCACCCCCATTCTATGGATTATAGATTTAAAGATGAGAAGTCATCTGAAATACATTTCTTGATTAAAGTACTTTTGGGAGTTTTTCTTGAATAACTTCCTGAAATATTCTTTCTTTGCATTTTTGAGAAACTAGTGATAATTTTTAAGTAATCTTTTTTCTACTATTTTCACCCTTGCTTGTAAAGTTATCAAGCGTTTTTAAAAAATATTTTGCTATTCTGATGTTTCTTCTGTTTTATCTTCAGTGAACCCATAGCTTTATTTTTATTTTCCATGGACATTTCTAAACTGTTGGGCTTTGTTATTTTGTCTTGTTCCTTCCTTATTGTCAGTTTCTTCTTTACTGAAGTAAGATCATGCTTTTATTTACTTCAAAACATCTTTATTTATTTTGACATGTTATAACAATTTCAGTTTCTTTTCTGTGGCTCTTGTTAATACTGATCTTTCCCCCTCTCTCTTCTTTCTGGTATCTTTTCCTTGGTTTCTTTTAATCCTTAATATTTATTCATCATATCTAACCTCTTGCCTTCCTTCTCCATTTATTTGTTTATTGCTTTTCATTTAGGCAATTTTCTTCTTGAGCTTTTTTTTGTTAAACATTCAACATTTTTACAAGTAGACTACCTCCAATACATGTCACTTCTGGCCATCTTTAGAGTTCCTCATTCTGAATTCAACTCAACATTTATTAAGTACCTACTGAGTGAAACCACTGTGGTACATGCTGGGGGAGACACTGTTTAAAAAATATTTTGCTGATTGTTTTTTTCCCTAATGACATCTTCTACCACCCCCTCTATACCATTATCTTCCTCCCACCATTAGAACTCTCCTTTGTAACAAAAAACTGTAAATAAAGACTGGACTTATGTGTGATTTCACTGGTATATGAAACTCTCTACCAATGAAAGTCAACATCTTTGCTGTACTTTAGAGTCTTAGAGAGCTGGCTGGAGTATAGAGAGAATTGCCTAAGGCAATACAGCCAGTGTGTATATGAGGCAGGGCTCGAATCCATTTCTTCTCCATTTCAAGGCCAGCTCTTTATTCATACACCAAGGTGCCTATACAATGAAGTATGGTTATAGAAAACTAAACAACACATTAACCAGGTCCCAGAGCTTCATTCCATACCTATATACGAACCACTACCTCACTGCTGAGAGGATGGAGATAAATTTCCATATCAGTTCTCTCAACTTAAGATTGGCCATGCATTTTTCAGATCACAGATAAAAATAAGTACAAGATGGGCCCTGCTGTCATGATGCTCATGAGAGATGATCATAATAGATAGGACAAAAATGTAGCAATCATAGGGCCAATAGGAAAGACCTTTCCTCTCAGGTCGTATACCTAAGGTACATGCACTAATTGGAGAATTCGTATTGCTGGTAAAAGAAGCCAAGTCATATGTGGGGGTGATTGCATCACACCTGGGTCATGGAATTCATTAGGAGTGTGTGGGATGCTAGTAGGGGAACAACAAGGCAGTTGGGCATCCAGTATCAAAGAGTATTGGAAACACATAGAACTCAGGAGCTATGGCAATCTGGCTATAGGGTGGAGAGTGCAGACATTTCAGAGCAGAGAAGTGAGACAGAAAAAGGCACACTTAGCCCACTTATCCAACTTGCTGATGTCCCAGTGCTGAGAGTGATAGCCAATCCACTGGATAACGGTCAGAATGTGGGGAACCTGTGGCCTCAAGGCCACATGTGACCCTCTAGGTCCTCAAGTGTGACCCTTTGACTGAATCCAAACTTCACAGAACAAATCCCCTTAATAAAAGGATTTGTTGTGTAAAACTTGGACTCAGTCAAAAGACCACACCTGAAGACCTAGAAGGCCTCAAGGTCACGAGTTCCTCACCCCTGGTTTAGAACACTGGACCAAATCTAATAAAATGAAATTTAGGAGAAAAAAAATGTAAAGTCTTACCATTGAGTTTACGAAATATCAACTTCACCAATACAGTCTGAGGGAGTCATGGCCAGAAAACAGGCATCTGAAAAAATGTTTGAAAGTTTTCATGGACTGTAAGTTCAACGAAATTGTGATAGAGTTATCCTTTAAAACTACTGTAATTTAGGCTGCATTAAGAGAGGCAGCTGGGTGGTACAGTGGAGAGAGCTCTGGACTTGGAGTCAGGAAGATCTGAATTCAAATCCAACCTGTGTGACCCTGGGCATGTCACTTTATCACTGTCTGCCTTAGTTTCCTCAGCTATCAAATGGGATAATAAGAGCACCAACTTCTTAGGTCCAAATGAGGATATTGGTAAAGCACCTTGTAAAATATGAAGTACTGTCTAAATGCAAATTGTCTTTTACTTTTCTTTGCGTCTCCAATGTTTAGCATAGTGTTTGGCACATAATAAGCACTTAAGCTCACCTCGCTATTACTATTATTTATCTAGGAGTAGGGAAGGGAGAGTCCCACTGTACTCTGTGCTTATCAAACCATATTTGGAAGATTGTGTTTAGTTCTGGGCTCTCCCGTTTAGGAAGAATATTGAAAAACAGAGCGCTTTGACAGGTGATTTCCTTGGTATGGGAAGTCCCAAGTTAGAAACTGTACCTCCCAATACAGGTCTGAAACTTATAGTCTTAGCTATCTAAAGCAGTGGCAGCTCTGTTCAGTGGATACAGCACTGGAACTGGAGTCAGGAAGACCTGAGTTCAAATGTAACCTCAGACACTTACTAGCTGTGTGACCCTGGGCAAGTTACTTAATCTCTGTTTGCCTCAGTTCCCTCATCTGTAAAATGGGGATAATAATAGCACCTACTTCCTAGAGTTAATTCCTGAGATAATGATTGTAAAGTGCTTAGCACAGTGCCTGACACGTAGTCAGAACCATATAAATGTTAGCTATTATTATTATTAAGTGGATCCATGCTGGCTACATGTTGACTTAGAAAACCACAAATTATCATTATCTATGTTGTATTGTTGTTTTCTTCTATTTTGTTAAACATTTCCCAATAAATTTATTCCTGATTTATTCCACATTTGGAAGTTTTGCAAGGACCACAGCTATGAGTTTGACACCTCAGACTGAGACCCTTAAAGGTTGCATCACTTGTCTTTGGTCATACAGTCAGTATGTGTCAGAGGAAGGACCTGAATGCAGGTCTTCCTGGCTGACTTTCTATGCCATGTTGCCTAGTATTAGGGAAAAAAATCCAAATAATTAGAACTCTCCAAAGGTGGGATAAGGTACTTCATTAGATAGAAGGTTCCTCCTTGCTAGAAGCTTTCAAGTGAAGGATTGATGATGGCTTGTAAGGTTTGCTGATAGTCAGGCATGAGTTATACTGTATGGATGTGCAAGTTCTTTCTAATGCTGAGACTCTGTGGTGCTATCATTCTGGGAGATGGATACAGTCTAGGGCTAGGTATATAGAGAGTTGGGAAAGTGAGTAAGCTGATCCTCCAGGGGAGATAAGCAGTGGAGGACATATGAAAGCTATTTCCACTGATGTTTCCTGCTCCTTCCTGCTACTAAGACTTAATTTTAATGCTGCAAGCCCCTTGAGGGCAGGGGTTGTCTTTTGCCTTTTTTTATATCCCCAGAGTCTTAGTACAGTGTCTGGCATCTAGTAGGTACTTAATAAATGTTTATTGATTGATTCATGTAAGGGTGGGAACTAAAGAGGAGGGTTCTTACTTCTGCCCTTTTCCCTGATAATTGGGGCTTAGGGATAAATTTCACTTCTATTCCTTATATGCTTTGTAATAAATATGTTTTATATATTCAATTGTTTATTAGAGTTTGCTGCTTGAAGTAGGAGAAAGGAAAGCATTTCTCTAGAGGACAGTTAGAATCAAGCTAAATTCAGATTTCTCCAGAAATGAGTTCTGAGTAGGGATCCACATTAATCATACCAGAATTCCCCTAAAAATGAACCCTGTCAATCTGCTAAAAGTGAGTCTTCCCAAAGTAAGAAGTTCCAGGAGCACGATTTGACATGAGCAACCCATCTAACAAGGGTTTTATAAATTTAATAAACAGGATAAATGTACTTCTTGAAAGGTGTAAAATATTGTTCTAAGGAACAGATGAAGGAGAAGGTCATTAAAAGCAAGATACATCAAGGAAGGTTTCACGAAGGATGTAGTATTTGAGTTACGAGGGGCAGGTGTTAATTCAACAGGTGAAGAGAGGGAGTATAGTAGGTTATTTTGTCTGAAACACAGAAATTGGTGTGAGAAGCTACAGAGAGGCATGATACTGTGGAGGGGCTTTGATTGCCCAAAAAAGGAGTTTGAATTGTACTTGGTAGGATCCAGGAAGCCACTGAATGTTAATTATCATGATCAGATCCATAGTTAAGAAACATTGTGGGTGTGGGGGGCTTGTCCTTTGTTCTTAAGAGGATGTGATGACATGACTTGCAAGTGAAATGGAATCCAGGGAGGGAGGGCTGTGTAAAGTCACCAGCCTCACTTCCTCTTCCAGAGCCATTATTAGAGCAACAAAGGATGAACTGGAAAATGTAGGGAGTAGAAGCAAGAAGATCTCCATTAGGTTACCATTGTGTAGGTTAGGTGGGCCCTGATTAGGTAGAGGTACAAGGATGGTGGATGTGGAAATGCAGAGTGGGAGAGAGATAAGAGATGTTGCAGAATTAGTCATTGTAAAGAGTTGGAAGTAAGCCTGAACAGCCACCATCATCTCATTTTGTATATCATACTTTCCATTGTCTAGTGGGGACCACAGGTGTTTATTCTCCTCCTTTGGTTGTGAATCATGATTCCTCACCACTGTAAGTTGTGCTGTTCAGTTGCCTTGCCTCCTACCATGCCAAAGTTCCCTAAATGATCTGTCACAAACTACTAGCTCCAGAACACTGAACAAACTACTATTATCCAGCATTAGAACTAAGTATATAAGTATAATAGCTAAAATGTATATAGTGCTTATTATGTGCCATGCACTATGCTAAGCACTTTGCAATTATTATCTCATCTGATCCTCACAACAACCTATGGAAACAGGTGCTATTATTATCTACATTTTACAAATAAGGAAGCTGAAGTAAATGGAGGTTAAGTGACTTGCCCAGGGTCACACATCTAGTACATGTCTGAGGCTGCATTTAAACTGAAGTCTTCTTGGCTTCAGGCATGGTGTGTTAGCCACTGTGCCACCTAGCTGCCTAGAGGACATTTTAGGGTGAAAAGGAAAGGCCAGCGGTGGCTTAGAACTAAGGTAGTCTCCATGTTTGTAACAGGGTCTTTATTTGTATTTCTTTCTCAGTGAGGGAAGGGGAGGGGAGAAGGGAGGGAGAAAAGATGGATCTTTGAAAAGAATATTTAATTTAAAAAAGAGTATTAGGGGCAGGGAGTCCAGGAACAGATCTATTACCGATTCCCACCCCCACCCCCCTTTCCTGTATCTGCTCCTCAGGATGGCTCAGCCAAGACTGATTCTCTCTGTCCCACTTCTTCCCAAACAAACAAAAGCTATCTATCTTCACCAGGCACACTGCACCTACCCCCCTCCCCCACCCCACATCCACCCCTGCCTAAGTTCCAGTTCACCCTCACATCCCCACAGTCTCCTGGTCTACATTTAGTCAGCCTTCCCAGAGGTGAATTCCACATCTGGTATTTGCTTTTCTAAGACCAAGATTGGGGAAATAAGAATGTGACTACCTCTGATAATAAAACTTCTTTCCTTGGTTAATGTCATTTATTCCACCTATAGACCTTGGTGGAACCAACACAGATCTCTAGTCTGAGTTGTGGTTTGGGACAACCAAAGTTGCCTGCCACATATTTGGTAGGGTACCCAGGTTCTTTGTCATCCTCACCAGGGTGCTGGGCCTTATCATCTTCATCTTACTGTAATTATCAAAGGCAAGCTTGACTGAGTCCCGTTCTGCTGTGTTCCTCCCAAGGTGGGAGTGCAGCCACCAGTGTTCACTCTTAGATGTTTTCCTGAGGAAATCATGGTGTTAAGGGCTTACTTCAAGTTTATTCTTTCTTTTTCTTCATTGATAAATTTTGTTGCAAATGTCAGTTTCTAGTTTTTCTAGTTTCTAGGAAATGGCTAGTTTCTTATCACCTTGAAATAAGTTGTAATCTCTGCCATTTGTCAAGGAAAAAATTTCTGCGCGGGCGCATTTGCCTACTTATGTCAGTCTATCCTATGGCTATGACAGAAATTGATAATAATAGGTAGCATATATATATTTTGCTTTAAGGTATACTAAGACCTTTACAAATAATTATCTCAGTTTATCCTCACAACAACCCTGGGAGGTAGGTGTTATTTGTACTTCCATTTTCCAATAAGATGTAGATAGAGGTTAAGTGACTTGTCCAGGGTCACAAAGCTAGTATGTGTCTGAACTGAGATCTTTCTGAATTCATCATGGATATTAGTGATGTTAAGATGTTTCTTTTATAGTTCTTTTGTGCATTCTTGCCATCTCTGCTGGTTACTGTTCTAGAGCCAGATATCTTGGAAAATGAAATCAAGTGGGACTCAGGAAGCACTGCTAACAATAAGGCTAGTGGAGGTGCTGGAATTCCAGCTGAGCTATTTAAAAGTCTAATAGATAATGCTGTTAAAGTGCTGTATTCAATTCAGTGTGCCATCAAATTTGGAAAACTCAATAGTAGCTACTGGATTGGAAAAGATCAGTTTATGTCCTAATCCTAAAGAAGGGCAATGCCCGAAGTATGTTCAAATTGTTGAACAATTGCACTCATTTTACATGCCAGCAAGGTTATGCTTAAGATTCTGCAAGCTAGGATTCAGCAATATGTGAACTGAGAATTACCAAAAGAGCAGGCTGGTTTTTGAAGAAGCAGAGGAACTAGTGACCAAATTGCCAACATTTGCTGGATTATGGAGAAAACAAGAGAGTTACAGAAAAGCATCTACTTCTGCTTCATTGGCTACACTAAAGCCTTTGTCTATGTGGATCACAACAAAATGTGGCTAGACCTTAAAGAGATAGGAGTACCAGATCATCTTACTTGTCTCCTGAGGAACCTGTATACAGGCCAAGAAGCACCAGTTAGAACCAAACATGGAACAACTGATTGTTTTAAGATTGGAAAAGGAGTACAACAAGTCTATGTTTGTCACCTTATTTAACTTACGTGCAGCCTACATCATGCAAAATGCCAGACTGGATGAATCAAAAGCCAGAATTAAGGTTGCTGGAAGAAATATCAACAATCTCATATATGCAAATGATACTACTTTGATGGCAGAAAGCAAAGAAGCATTAAGAAGACTCTTGATGAGGGTGAAAGAGGAGAGTGTAAAAGTTGGCTTGAAGCTTAACATAAAAAAAAAACAAGATTTGGGCTACTGGTCCCATCACTTCCGGCAATAGGAAAAGAAGAAATGCAAGCAGTGGCAGATTTTATATTCTTGGGCTCAAAGATCACTGCAGGTGGTGACTGTAGCCATGAAGTTAAAAGATACCTGCTCCTTGGAAGGAAAGCTATGGCAAATCTGGACAGCACATTAAAAAGCAGAAAAGGTCTGTATAGTCAAAGCTATGATTTTTTCTATAGCAACGTATGGTTATAAGAGTTGGATTGTAAGGAAAGCTGAGCACTGGAGAATCAACACTTTTGAACTGTGCTGATGGACTGCTGAGAATTCCTTGGACAATAAGAAGGCCAAATCAGTCTCTTCTTAAAGAAATTAAGGTCATTTCCTGGAAGGTCAAATACTGAAGCTGAAGTTTAAATACTTGGGCCATGTAATAAAAAGACAGAACTTGCTGGAAAAGACCCTGATACTGGGAAAGATTTAAGGCAAAATGGAAAAGGGGGTAGTGGAGGATGAGAAGGATAAATAGTGTCATGGAAACAATGAGCATGAACTTGGACAGACTCCGGGAGATAGTGGAGGATAGAAGGGCCTGGTGTGCTATGGTTCATGTGGTCATAAAAAATCAGACACAACTAACATCCGGACAACAACACAACTTCCTGAATCCAGGTCAAGACAGAGTGGGAGGTGAATAAATCCTCACATTCCAAGTAGATTTGGATAAGTGGATGGTGGCCTTCTGGGCCACTCCTCTTTCACTTGGGGCCTATGATTGTTGAGCTAGGTTAATGTGTTTTCCTTGGAGATTCTCTTTGGATGTGGTTTGTCTACTTTCCTGATAGATTTAGTCAACCTCGGTAAAATAGAGCACTTAGACCCTGTTTTCCTTCAGCTGGAGTTTTCAAAATAACAGTGTATACTATAAGAAATTGTTGATCATTTGAACATATCTAGTATGTCTCCATTACTCCAGAGCTAGTCTTCCTAGCTCTGGACTTTACCATCACCTTCTGTTGTATTCTCTCCAATCTCTTTACCTGGCTTGGGATTGTTTAACCCACTTCCTGACAAATGCTTTAAAACTTAACATAAAAGTTGTTGCTTTACACATCCCAGAAAGTGTACTCAAGCTTTTCCTGGCAACCTGTTGAAAAATAGGGCTTCATGTCCCCAAAGTGTACCTGCTGTGTAAGGCAGTATTCATCATCACCTTTTAGTATTTGGCCCATGCCGTTCTGGCACTATTGCAGGAAGCTGTACCAGTGAGCTTTCTAATTCCTCTTCTCCTGGTAGGGCCAGTATCCCGTTAAGATTTTAGATTTTTCCAAGGCAAGAATAATATCCTTTTTTGCATGTGATCTCATCAGTACTCTGCAAACAGCTGGTACTCGATGTTGTCAGATGGATCTACATGTCCTCCTTGGTTAGTCAGAGTGCTTGGATCCTGACGACACACTGTTGATGGTTAGAGAATGAAGCAGTAGACTCCTTCACACCCTGTGTTTGGATCAATTTATAGCCTACTTTTATAGATAGTTCATAGAATTCCTCTTTGAAAGCTCTGTGTTCCAGCCAAACTGGCCTATGTGCTGTCTCCTGGACTCAACATCCTATTTCCCACTACTGCCCTATGAACCATAGTTCATAGTCTGTGCCATGGAATATATTCCTTCCTTACTTTTACTTCTTAAAATCCTTAGCTTCTTTCAAGACTCAGTTCAGGTGCCACCTCCTATAGGAAGCCTTTCCTGACCACCTTAGTTGTTAGCACTTTCAACCTTTTCATGTTGTCTGACTCATCTTTGTAAATATTGGACTCCTCTTGTAGGATATAAGCCTCTTGAAGCCAGGGACTGTTTTTCATTTTTTCTTTGAATTCCCTGTACCTAACTCAGTGCCTTGCAGTCCGTTAGTCAACTAGCATTTATTAAGCATCTACTATGCGCCAGGCACTGTGCTAAGTGCTGGGGATACAAAGACAAAAGGTCTCTGCTCTTAAGGAGCTCACAGTCTAATGGACACGCTAGGTAATTTAATGGATCTGTGAGCTGGTTCCTGCTGGACCCCACAGCCATTGTTTAGGGGAGCAACCTGTGTGAAGGTGTGAGCTGGCCATTGCCTCTCTAGGAGCTACAGACTCCACCTTCTCAGCAGCTGCACCTGCTGCAGACCCAGGCAAGAAAGTTCTCTCCATCCAGGTCCTTGGTACCGTCAATGGTTCAATATCATCAATGCATTTAATGGAAATGACATGAAAGATGCATTTCCTTCTGCTTTTCTGCCATGGCTGATGGGACACAGGATCTTTTCATTTGCCCCGATATGTGGCAGCTGGATAGATGGCATAGTGGAGAAATTAAGTCTTATCTCTTCCACAATACAGCCTTTCAAATAATAATAATAACAATGATATTAATAGTATTCACACAGTGCTTTAAGATTTACAAAGTGCTTCATACGGTCCTCTCAACAACGGTGAGGAAGGTGTTATTTTAATCTCCATTTTAGAGATGAGAAAACTAAGTTCAGTGAAATTGTGACTTGCCAAGGGTCACACAGCCAGCAGGTGGCTGAGGCTGGCCATACAAGCCACAGACATATGAATAATTGACCTTCAACAAACTAAGTAGCTGATCTTCCGGAGGTTATCCTTTAACTTTAGAAGTTTTGCTAAAGTAGACATTAAAAGCAGTGGGTTTTTTTGTCACCCCAGGAATCTCTGAAAACACTCTCTGAGATATCTCTTGTAAGGTAAAGGGGACAGAGAACACATTAGACAGCATAACCAAGGTCCAAAAAGACCTCAACAACTTGGAATGGTTGTTTAAATATCACAAGATGAAATTCAATGGAGGTAAATGTAGAGGTCAAAAAGTCAACTTTGTGAGTATAGAAGGGAACAGGTGTGCACAGATAATTGTTCCTAAGAAAAACATCTGGGAGTTGTAGTGGACTTGCAAGTCTGGAATAAGTCAATAAGTCATAACGGCCATAAAGAAAGTGCATGCTGTGCTAAGTTATGTTATGAGAGAAACAGGGTCCCGACTGACGGAGGTGATGGTCCCAATGCTCTCTGCCATTCTCAGACCACGTCACAAGTACTGTTTTCAGTCTTGAATGCCACAGTTAAGGAGGGATTAACAGATGGCAGTGAGGATGATGAGGGACCACGCCATATGAGGGTCAGCTGAAGCACCTGGAGATGTTTTGCCTGGAGAAAAGAAGGGTTAAGGAAAATCTGATAGTTTTTGAAGGAATGTTGCAAGGGGAAGAGACTTCTCGGGCCTATAGCACAGAGGTCAGAGCAGTGGGTAGAAGCTGCAGACAGGCACATTTCTGCTCGGTGAAAGGAAGTATCTCTTAAGAATGAGAGCTATCTAAAAGTAGAATTCGCATTAGTGGAAGTCTTTGGAGGCTAGGTGTTGTGTGAACAACTGTATTAATGTAGGCTGAGCAGCTCCATTTTGTTTTAGGACTCCATTTGGTGATAGAGAAATTGTTACTGTAAGTTGTTTTTCTGTAATAAGATAAGGACTTGAGTGGTATGGTTTGGCAATGACATGTGTATCTCTCAAATCTAACAATTACAGAGTGATAACGTGGATTCCCCAAATTTGAGAAATAACTGACAAATAACTTGTAGTGATGTTAGGAAACTAAAGCTAACAGGGTTTCGCTTCATCATAAGTTTAGATAATTGATCACCAATCGGAATTTATTTGTAATTTATAAATACCCTAAGGCATAAAAACCCACTGGAGGACCCAGCCATCAATCTGCTCCTGGGTGGCCACCAAAAGTGGTGCCTGAATGACCCATATTCAGAGATGTGTTTGATCAAGAGGAGTGCTGATTGATAGAGATTTGTCAAAACACCACCCTGAAGAAAGACCCATGACCCTTTGGATAGAAACGGAACCTTGTCACAAGCCCTGAGACATGCTTCCTGAGACCTCGATGGATCAGGGTGATCCCTGACACGTAGCACAGTGCCTGGCTCATAGTAAATATTTAATAAATGCTTATTGGCTGACTAGATATAACATTAGGTAAGTCATGTTTCTTGGGACATAAACATATATAAGGGAGCAGCAGTAGACTGGAAAGACTCCTGGACTTGGGTCTTGAGATGTGGACCTGCTCTGACATTTAATGGTACTGTAGACAAATCAACCCACTCCTTTGGATGTCAATTCCTCATCTAAAACAGCAGGATCATTGTTGCTCCACTTACTTCACTGAATTATTTGGTGTAAGAGAAAATCCTTGGGAAACTAAAGGAGTATGAGTTGCCACCAGGGGTGTACTGGTGAATGTTTAACAATCAGCTCTCCAGACTTAGAAATCTACACATGACACATTTATAAGTTTAACCTGAATTATTAACCTCTTCTCCATTACTTTCTTAAGTCTAGACAATCAACAAACCAATAAATCAAGCCTTGGTTTATATCATGTGCCTATTTCTGTGGTGTAAATGTTCATGGTGAAAATTAAACCACATTCTCTGATTCTCTGGTTCAAGATGGCTCCAGCACAGCACTGGTCACCCCTGTCATCATAAACACAAAATGTAGTATAATTCCTGGGTGTGGTCCTGTTTCCCTTTCCCTTATTTCTAGAGGATGTTCTCCTATAACAGTGCTCCCAGACTAGTTCATAAAGATTATCATGGGGACTCTTGGGGGCTTGGCAGTGGCCTTGCTTTGTGGAACATCATTAGTCCAACTCATGGAAATGAGTAAGTGTGCAATGGAGAAGAAGCCACAATTGACATTACTAATACCTGTGTTCTCACAATGAGAGCGATGGAGAGGATTGGGCATGAAGGCAGGAAATGACACAATGGAATTTTGGCCAGGAACTTATGGTATTGACCTTCTGTATGTGGTAAGAGTAGACAGGAAATGTTATTTGATGTGAAAAAATGATAGAACTGTGAAAAAAAAAAGCCAACCTCAGTGCATAGCATAACGAGACTGTGTTTTTCTTGTGGGGGTAAGAATATTCCAGTAGTATGTTTGGGGCCTATGGGGTGGAGGTCTCTGGTGGAGGCCAGGCACAAGTCTGTGAGTTTGTTCTTCCTGCTGTGGGAGAGAGAGATAGGGAAGAGTAGTTATTGGAGGCTGGGGAAGGCGTGGGTGTAGGTACTGAGTGAGCCCCCTAGGTCTTAAAGTTCTTGGTGTTAATTCAAAGATTTTTACCTTTACAAGATTATCATGCCATGCTCCCCTAACCATGGCACTCTATCTTGGGCCTCTTCTCTTCCCTATACTCTTTCTCTTAGTGGCCTCACCAATTTCCTGCGAATATAACTGTTCTCTATACAGATAATTTCCAGATCTATATGGCTATTCCAAACCTCTGTCCTGAACTCCAGTTCCACATCAAAATTGGACATTTCAAACCAGATGTCCTATACATATCTCGAGCTCAATATTTCTAAATCACAACCAATTATCTTTTCTCTCAATGCTATCCTTCTTCCCAATTTCCCTGTTTCTGTTCAAGATCTCCCTATTCTTCCAGTCCCCCAGGCTCACAACCTCAGTGACATCCTTGATTCCCTTCTCTCCTTCATCCTCCATACCCAATTAGGCGCTGAGGTTTGTTGTTTATACCTTTCTCCTCTACACCCACATTTTCACCCCCATGCTGAGAGCCATTGTGACGTCTTACCTGGACTATTTCTGCAGTCTCCTGTTTGGTCTCCCTGACTCAAGTCTTTCCTCCCTCCAACCCATCTTTGACATAGCTGTCAAAATCATTTTCCAAAGGTTCAAATCTAACCATATCACTCCCCTACCTTTTCCCAGTCAGTGTTCTGCCCCATGTTTACTTTGTGTACATATGAAGGATGTAATCTTTTGAAACTTCAGCAAAGCTTAGAGTTGGAAAGGGCAAAACCAGAGACACTGACATGTAAATAGAAAGCCCTTTCAGGTAGAAGGGTGGAAAACCATACTTCCAAAGGGGTCTGGTACTTGAATAGTTCAATTACAAGAGACCAATAAAACAATGATCTTGCTCCTGGGCATAGATGATTTCACTTCCTTTGTCCCCAGTCATTCATTTGAGTAATATTCCAACAGGTTATCGGGGAAGTACAGCAGGCTGATCACCATAAGTAATATAGGAATTGTATAAAAGGGAAGACTGAATGATGCAATCTGCTAGAGAGGTACTTTAGTGGCTTCACAACTTGCATATTTGAGATTCTTAAGAAAAAAAATGCATTTTCCCCTTTGGCTCTATAGCAAACTGTTTTAATCCGCGGTTGTGCCTTACTGTTGCATTAAAATTATATTCTTCAATCCATCAATAAATACTTGTGTTTAAAAGAAATAAAAAAAATAAGTAAGGATATAGTTCCTCATTGAAGCAACCCACTCTCCACAAGAAAGAACCATTTAAGAGTCTAGCCCTCTCTTACCTCTTGATGCCTGGCAACAAATGTCAGCCCTAAGGTTGAGGAAGTCAAAGAGGAGAGCTTTCCACCAATTTTATAGTAAGGATCCTTTCCCTTCTGAAAAGAACACTGTAATGCTGCATCAAAACAGTATTGTGACAATGCATAAAAATAGTATTGTAACAAGCCAGAGGCTAAAGCTGCCCCTTGAAGAATGGATCAACATGGTCAGTAGAGAGAGGTACCATGCTCAGGGAAGGGCCCAGTAGCTTGGCAACCTGCCTCATCCAGGCAGCCACAATGTAGCAACCTGCCCAGCCTAGTCCAGCCGTTCAAGGGCAGAGCAAGCTGCCTGTTCTAGCCCAGTACTAGCCAACCACATGGAGGAACCGTCTCAGCATATGGAACAACTTGTCTATCATTGATACAAACATCCTGATTTGTGGTGAACTTCATAAAAACTCTCCATAGAAAGAATATTGAGGCCCTACTATTCCAGAGTTGTGAGTTGACCTGACTAGATGTGTTGCATATACATATGCCTCTCTACCAATGTAGTTTTTAAGTTTGTGCCTGCCTTTTCCCATGTACTCTGTGTATATTCATAGGAAAGTGCAGTGGTAGTGGTGGTGGTGGTCATCATCTTCCTCATTGTCTCCTCCTCCTTCTAGTATGCTTTGTAATGATTGTACTTCTATACCAGTGTCACTGCAAATTGGAGGAGTAAGTCGAGGTGGTGCTATATACATTTTGTACTTACTCATTTCTTTATGCATTGTTCCCTTTCGACCCTAAATAGAATATACATTCCTAGAAGGTGGAGACTTCCATTTTTGGCTTTATATTCCCAAGATATCATATGGTCCTGGCAAATGGTAGACGCTTAATAAATTGAATTGAATTTAACTGAATGTGAACTAATTATAGCCCTAGAGAGCATTGCGTGTTGGGTGAGGTTTACTCCTGGTGCTTCTTCATCCCATTTTGTGTGCTCTATCCCTCTTTCCCCACTAGTTAACCCCTTTCAATGTAATCGCACCCCACCAGCATTTATTTTATCCTCCACTCTCCCAAGATTCCATGGCCCTATGCTGTCTGGTCTGTGACATCCAAACACTGAGGTACCTCCACATGGAACACATTCCCTCTTCCCCTCCGTTGTAAAAGCTTTTTCTTGCCTCTTTCATGTGAATCTCTATTGTTTTTCAATTCATTAGATTTAGCCCAATTTTCTAGCCTTTAAGGCTTATTTTGGATCCTGATTTTGTCATCCAGTGTGTCATCTATCCCTCTGAATTGTGAGGCCTTGAGAGCAAAGACTGTCTTTTACTTTTCTTTGTATTCCCATTACTTAGCACAATGCCTGTCATGTAGTAGGTGCTAAATAAATGTTTATTTACTGACTGATAAGGATAGGGGCTAGATCTCTGATTTCATTGATCCAGGGAACCGCCAGATGAGGAAAGCCTATCTACCAATGGATGTCAGCTCCTTTTGTGTAGTTTATGGAAATTTGCCTACAGCACTGAGAGGTTAGGTGATTTACTCAGGATTCCACAGCCAAGATGTGTCAGAGATAGAACTTAAACCCAGGTTTTCCTGGATTTGAGGTCATATCTCCATTCACTTCAGCACAATGCCTCTCAAGTCATTTACAAAAATGGTGACAGTACAGGGCCAGGCTTGGATCCCTTGGGTCCTTCACTGGAAGCCTTCTACCATATTGGTATTGAACCATTAACAGCTATCTCAGCATGTGGAACAACTCATCCATCTTTGAGTTTAGCTCTTCGACTAGTCTGAATCCATTTAAATGTACCATCATCTTATCCATCTCTAGCCATCTTCTGTAGAAGAATGTTATGAGAACCTTTTATGAAAAGCATTGCCGAACAGCCAGGTAAACTATATCCTAATCTACTAGATTAGCAGCCCTGTAAAAAAAGAAAGAAAGAAAGGAAATGAGATTAATCTGGAATGAACTATTCTGATAAAGCCAGCCTGGCTCTTTGTAGTCACCTTTTTTTTTTTGCACTTTTAAAAAAAAATTTGGACTCAAACACCAAAACTCAAATACAGAATAGTGAAAAGAAAGGGAAGTATATCATAAACTTAAACATTGAAACTTAAATACAAAGTAAGAAAAGCATGTCATGTGCACAGTAGAATATAGGAGAGAATTCAAAATATATAGCAATAAATTTCCATTTCAAGACAGCCTGTATAATAAATACTACACGTTGTGTTGAGAGCTGTCCATCTTTTCTTGGCTTCCTCATAAGCTTTCTTTTGTTCTCTGCTGTGCACTTTTCCCTTTGTTCTTTCCTCCACTTCCTCTGCCCCCCTCCCCTGAAGGCTACAATTAAGTGCAGAAGTATGTGTATATACATATATATTGTATGTATATATACACACACACATATATATATACACACATATATAAATACACATGCATATAGACATTTACTTTCCCTAACAAAATCTACTCCTGATCTTTGTTTTTGTTTGTGCATGTTTCTTATTTTCTATCCCCCTAGACTCCTCTACTTTACTTCTTCTACCTGATCTCTTGCCCTCCAACTACTAAACCTACCTCCCCTCCCAAGGATCCTTCCCTCATCCTCCCATTGCCATTGATCTAAACACCCTTCTATACCCCCCTTTAACCCATTCTCTTACCTTCCTCTCTAAAGATACCTCCCTTATCCTCTTCCCTTTCCCTATCCCCTTAATGTTTTATTTCTTTCTGAACTTAGAAGACTTTTATACTCTTCTAGATATATATGTATTATTCCCTCTTGAACCCATTTCCAATAAAAATAGGGTTCCAGAACTAATAGCCCTCCTCTTCCATCTAATTCCACAGTGTCTCTTCTTCTTCTTGTACCTCATTTGCATAAGATAATTACTCTTTTTAGCTATTCCTAAATGGCTTTACTTTTTAAAGTCATATCATACTCAGGTCTACCCCATTCGTTCTTATGAGCTACTTATTTACCAATAACAATCTTAGACATATGTTTTACATATATAAAAGATAAACAATCTATCTTTATTGAGTCCCTTGTAATTAGTTTTTGGTATGTACCTTCTATTTTTCTTGGCTTTGTATGTCAAATCTTCTATTAAGTTCAGTGTTTTTTTTTTTTAAACAAAATCCTGAAAGTCTGACAATTCATTAAATATCTTTTTTTTTTTCATTCAGGGTTATGCTTAACTTTACTGGGTATGATATTTTTGGCTAGAACCCCAGTTCTTTTGCTCTTTGATATATAGTGTTCCAAGACCTGTGGTCCTTTAGTGTCATCACTACTAGGTCTTGTGTGATTCTAATTCTGGCACTGCCACATTTAAATTGTTTTTTTTTTCTAGTTACTCTTAATATTTTATCCTTGAACTGGGGTTTTTGGAATTTGACTATGTTATTCCTGTGGGGTTTTCCTTATAGGATCTCTTTCAGGTAGTGATCAATGGATTTTTTCTATTTCTACTTTCCCCCTTGTTCTAATGCTTCAGGACACTTTTCTTTAATTATTTCTTGTATTATTGCATCAAGATTCTTTTTCTGATCATAGCTTTCAGGTAGTCTGATTATTCTTATGTTTTCTCTTCTTGATCTGTTCTCCAGGTCAGTTGTTTTTCTTATGAGATGTTTCACATTCTCTTCTATTTTTCATTCTTTATATTTTATTTTATTATTTATTGATCTCTTATAACTTTGCTGGCTTCCCCTTGCCCAATTCTGATTTTCAAGGAGTCATTTTCTTCCTTAATGTGTGGCATGGATTTACGAATCCAAGAATTAAAAACAGAGGCATCTCAAGGTGAAAGTAGAAAGGAAAATTTATTATGATCCCACAGGAAAGGACAACTCCAGGCACCTCTCAGTGTCAGAGTGTACCAGACACAGAGAATTGGGGTGTTTATATAGATCCCTAACTGCAATGCCCCCTCCCAACTTCCTTCCTCTCAGCTTGAAGAAGTAAGCTTTGAGGGTACAATCTGGACACAATAAATCTACCCAGTGACAATGGCAAAGAACAAATAGTATGGTTATTTTTGACAAGCAGGTGATAGACATAACCTTCCCACCATTCTTATCCCATTCTCCCATCAATCTGAAGTGATAAATCTATCTTAATGACAATGGTTTGGTTATCTGTGACAGGCAGAAGCCAGTTGTTGGTTACCTCATCTTCACATCTGTGGCAAACTAGCCTTTCCCATCACCCTTACATCTGTGACGGATATCCCCAGCACCCTTACACCTTGTCTCCCATCATTTATATACCTAACTGGTCTTGCACATCTACATTGCACCTGGCTTTCCAGCTTTTCATCCATTCTTCTCCCAAGCCGAGGGTCCCTTATCCTGGGGTCAATGCACAGGAGGTGAGCATCCTGTATCCTATCCTTACTCTCAGAGGATTTTATGGTTGCTGATTTATTCACCTCTACCCTTCTTTCTTTCAGGCCTCTCACCATTAGGTAAATACACAGGATGTGAACATCCTGTGTCCTATTCTTAACCTCGGGGTCTTTACGGTCACTAGCTTGACTTATAGAAAGGAAAACTTCTAAGTAAAGAAATGGCTTTACAGAAAGGAAAATATCTAAGTAGAGAAATGGGACTCACTATCCTACTTATTTCTATTTATCTAATTTGTTCCCTTTTATGACAGGTCTTCACTTGTTCCACACATTAAGATTCTGGATCTCCGTTTCTAATTGGTTGACTTTCTTTTCACAGTCTTCTTGTTTTTCTTGGATTGTTTTTTTTTTTAAAGTTTTTCCTCAATCTCTCTCATTTAAGTCTTATAGTTTTTTTAAAAGTTTTATGAATTCTTTTTGGGCAAGTGACCATTTGACATTACTCTTTGGGGTAGAAGAGGGTTTCTTTGCTTCAGTATTCTCCTTTGAAGGTGAACCTGTCTTCTCTATTCCCATAGTAACTCTCTATGGTTGGATTCTTTCTCCTTTGCCTGTGCACTTTTTTCTTTGTTATCAATTTAATTTTTGTAATCACCCCTAGTTCTGGGGTATGGGGGATGATGCCTTTGGCTTCAAATTCTCCTTCAGTTCTTCCCTCTGGCCTGGAACCTAGACCTCCAGCCTCCTGTAAGTGCCTATAGCCAGCAGCATGCTCAGCCCACTGCTTCTGCACTCACCAAGCATGTGCTGGTTCCTTCTTGCCCCCAGATGGGTCTCTGTAGCACAGCTGGGTCTAGTGTTCCTTCTCATCAGAGGTTCCCTCAATCTTCCCTGGCTCAGATACCCAACTCCCCTCACTTTCCAGGGGGTAAAAGTTCCTGTGGCTGGAGCTGAGGCAGCCTCCTAACCCAGCTAATCTCAGGACTTGCCACTTATTGTTTAAGCAGAATTAGCCTGGAGGTGTTTACTCTTCACCGGGACCAAATTTCATCCTAGGATTTTTCTTCAGATCTTCTTAGATTATCCCAGGAGGACCTCTTTTCTGCACCTACTACACTTATTTATTTTTTACAGCTGGTTGCTCACCAAGGCACTATTTTATCTCTTTTTGTGGGGAAAAAATCTTGAGAGCTTGGAATTTTCTGACCTACTCCACTATCTTCTCAGAATCCTCTCCCCACCTTTCCTTTTTCTCACTGTTTTCCAGGATCTCTTTGGTGTCCCATCCTATATTTTTGCCAAAATTCAAAGAATTCAAGCTCACTGGCCAAAGAAATGTGTTTCTTAATCTTGCAAGAATATTAAGGGCCTCAAAATTGGGACTTCAGCTTTCTGAAAGCTAAAACAGCACATCTTACCAGGAAAGCACCGTGGGGTTGGAAGCTACGTAGACTGGATTCTGGTATAGTGTAATTCACTCAGTTTTTTTTCCACAGGTTTCAAAACAAGATCTACACATACCGAATCATAAAAGAAAAATATGGATACTACACGATACAGGTAAGAAAAACCCCTTAGTGTCATAATGCAAAGATGGAAGTAGAGGTATGTGTGTCATATACATCTTCTGGGTGTGCAGTCTTCTACGTGGCCATTTTGGGACGGGCTACAATTCCAATTCAGTGCAACAGTCCAGTTCCCAGGGACCCAATTACTCCCTCTTCTTCCTTTGGTAATATGGTCTGAACTGTAAGAAATTTTGAGCCTCTGGGAGTCAGAGGCAGTAAGGGGCCCCACATTCATGGTCTCTCATTGCTGGACCCTAGAGGGTGAGGTTATTGGTCAATTGGCCATCCTCTATGCTATGAATGGCAAATTTAATCACTTTTCCTGCTATGTCTCTTTATACTGTCACTTGCCCCACTCAAGTCTATCTATAATTTCTGTGCTGCACCCTCTGGAACATCTAGCTTATTGTTAACAAGCTTGCTCTTTATCTTAGATTTATTCACTTCTCATTTGTTCCATTTAATAGAAACACAGCTTTATCCATAAGTCCAGGCATCACTGGCCACACTCTCAAGTACTCCTTTTTCATGTCCCACGAAGACCTGGGCCATGAGGAGAAGGAGGAGGAGGAGGAGGAGATTATTCCTTGATCATCACTCTCACTTGCAGGCTGCTCCTTTCCCATTATTTTTTCAGCAACTTCTCTTTTTAGGATTGCTCCTTTATTTTTATCACCAATCATTCCAATCCTTGCCTGGATACTTGGGTACTCCAGTATATGCACAGATATCCTCAAGAATACCCTGGCTTACGTATCAAGCTCCTAAACTTTCATAGCCTCCATCTTCACTTTATATCAGTCATACTCAGGGACAGTAATATCTTTAGGCATATTATCACTCGCTGTTGTATAGCTATAATCCAGGAATCTGAACTTCCTTCTTAACTCCAACCTCCTATCTTCTTATCTCATGCTCTGCTTCAGTCCTCCTAAACGTAATCATTTTAGTTTTCCCCCTTTTTTCTGGGATTATTTGTTTAATTACCCATGCCTTCCTTGGTTGCTGTCTATATTTGTTTACTTTTGTTATATTTCTCTTATTTGGGGTGTTTACAAAGCAAATATTCTCCTCAAATCTAGTTTTCTATATAAGAATGCTTTGGATGTCTTTTAAAAATTGAATTTCCTAAAGGCTGATACTATAAGCAATTTGGCAGAGCAAGGAATAGTTTACCTGTCAGATTTATGGGAAAGGGAAGAATTCATGACACAACAAAAAATAGAGAGCATTACAAAATGCAAAATGGATAATTTTGATTATGTTAAATTGAAAAGTTTTTGTATAAACAAAGCCAATGCAACCAAGATAAGGAGGGAAGCAGAAAATTGGGAGAAAATCTTTACAACCAGTATCTCTGATAAAAGCCTCATCTCTAAACTATACAGAGAACTGAGCCAAATTTATAGGAGTACAAGTCATTCCCCAATTGAGAAATGGTCAAAGGATATGAACAGGCAGTTTTCAGAGGAAAAAATTAAAGATATCTATAGGCATATGAAAAAATGCTCTAAATCACTATTGATTAGAGAAATGCAAATCAAAACAACTCTTAGGTAACCACATCTCTGTCATATTGGCTAACATGACAAAACAGGAAAATGATAAATGCTGGAGAAGATGTGGGAAAATTGGAACATTATTACATTGTTGGTGGAGTTGTGGACTAATTCAGCCATTCTAGAGAGCAATTTGGAACTATGCCCAAAGGGCTATAAAAATGTGCATACCCTTTGACCTAGCAATACCACTTATAGGGCTATATCCCAAAGAGATCATATAAGTGGGAAAGGAACCCGTATATACAAAAATATTTAAAGCAGCTCTTTGTGGTGGCAAAGAATTGGAAATCAAGGGGATGCGCATTAATTGGGGGATGGCTAAACAAATTGTGGTATATGAATGTAATGGAATACTATTGTGCTATAAGAAATGAGGAGCAGATGGACTTCATAATAACCTGGAATGACATATATGAATTGGTGCTGAGTGAGGGGAGCAGAACCAAATCAATATACACGATTACAGACACACGGTGTCTGTAAGGACTAACTTTGATAGATTTGACTCCTCCTTTCATCAATGCAAGGTTCAAAGACAGCTCCAAAAGACTCAGGATGGAAAAAGCTATGCACATCCAGAGAAAGAATTATGGAGTCTGAATGCTGGTTGGGGCAAACTTTTTGGTCTCTCTCTCTCTCTTTTTTTTTTTTTTTTTGGTTTCGTTTCTCCTCTCTCATGATTCATTCCATTGGTTATAATTGTTCATTACAACTGGACTATTATGTAAACAAGTTCAATGTGAAGGTATATGTAGAACTTACATTGGAATACATGCCCTTTGTGGGGTTTGGGGGGAGGAGTGGGAGGGAGAGAAAATTTGGAACCCAAAATCTTGTGGAACTGAGTGTTGTAAACTAAAAATAAAAAATAAATTAAAAAAAATTAATTTCCATCTTGTTAACATTAGCGCTCAGGCTCACATTTGTGGGGAATGTTACCTTGGATGGCATCTTGAGCTCCTTTGCTCTTCAGAACATACTCTTCTGGTGGTTTTTAATGGGTACAAAAGTTTGGTACTACTCAAATTTCTTTTCTTTTATATTTGAAGATCTTTCTTCTGGTCCCTTGCAGAATTTGTTGTTTCTCATTGGAATTAAGTTTAATCACTATGTGTCTTGGAGTTTGCAGCATAGGGCTTTTTTTTTCCTGGAGGCACCTTGTAGATTCTTTTGATTGGTACTTTGTTTTCTGTGACCAAAAATTCTGGGAAGTTTTCTGATACTGTTTCTTGCATTATGATGTTCAAGCTTTTTTTGACTTGTGTGCTGTTGGAAGTTCTATAATCCTTACATTGCCTGTATATATTATCTTCAATATCAGCGTGTTTTGCTTGTATAGACATCATGTTTTCTTTTTTTATTTGTAAATTTTTATTTTAAACTTCAAAGCAAAATAAGAAAAAAGAAACAAACTTAAATACTAAAACTAAAACAACATAAAATAAGAGAAGAAGAAGAAAAACATTGCCAGGTGCACAGCAGAATGTGAGGAAGGATTCAAAATATATAGCAATAAATTTCCATCTGAAGAAAGCCTATATAGTAAATACTATGCATTATATTGAGGGATGTCCATCTTTTCTTTGCTTCCTTGTAAGTTTTCTTTTGTTCTCTGCTGTGCATTTATTACTTTGTCCTTTTTCCCCCCTCCCCCTGCCAGAAGGCTACAATTAAGCATAAATATGTATACATATGTGTACACATATATACGCATACACATACATATATACACATATATGCAGATATATACATATACATAGATATATACATATATATACATGTATACACACAAAGATATACATATACACATTTTCCTGTGTATACATACACTAACATATACTTAGATATCAATAATCATAGTCATATATACACATATACATTCATATGCATCTATGGAAGACCATACTATACTTATTTATCTTCTGTTTCTCTGAGGGTGAATAACCTCTTAATTCATAAGTCCAAGTCTTTCCATATCTTTCCAAATCCACCAACTCATCATTTCCTACTCCACAGCAATATTCTCATCTTATACTGTCTAGTTGTTTTAAATAGTCCAAAACAATGTTGATAAATATGACTGACACATTGTGTAATTTTCTTATTTTTCTCTTTTGATTAAATCTATTTTAGCCTTAGCCTTGTTTGAGATCGTGATTACCACCCCTGCTCCTTTTTCCCTAACAAATTTTTTATTTTATGTTTGTGTGTGTTTCTTATTTCCTATTCCTCTGGATATCTCACTTTGCTTCTACCCATTATCTTGCCCCTTTATTACTTACCCTTCACCCCTCCAAGGATCCCTCCCTTATCCTCCCATTTCCATTAATTTAAACACCCTTCTATATCCTCCTTTAACCTATTCTCTTGCCCTCTCCTCTAAAGATCCTTCCTGTATCCTCTTCCCCCTCCCTATCCTCTTAATGTTTTATTTCTTTATGAATTTAGAAGACTTTTATACTATCCTAGATATATATGTATTATTCCCTCTTGAACCCATTTCCAATAAAAATAGGGTTCCAGAACTAACAGACCTCTTCTCCCATCTAATTCCTCTGTGTTGGTTCTTCCTCTTGCACCTCATTTGAATAAGACAATTACTCTTTTTAGCTGTTCCTAAATGGCTTTACTTTTTAAAGTTATATCGTACTCAGGTCTATCCCAATCTTTCTTACGAACTAACCAATTACCAATAACAATAACAATCTTAGGCATGTGTTTTACATTTTTACATACATAAAAGGTAAACAGTCTGTCTTTATTGAGTCCCTTGTAATTAGTCTTTGGTGTGTACTTTATATGTCTCTTGGCTTTGTATGTCAAATTTTCTATTAAGTTCAATTTTTCTTTTTTTTTTTTTTAACAAAATCCTGAAAGTCTGACAATTCATTAAATATCCTTTTTTTTTTTCATTCAGGATTATGCTTAACTTTGCTAGGTATGATATTTTTGGCCAGAACTCCAGTTCTTTTGCTTTTCGATATATAGTGTTCCAAGACCTGCAGTCTTTTAGTGATACCACTACTAGTTCTTGTGTGATTCTAATTCTGGCACTACCACATTTAAATTGGTTTTTTCTTGTTACTCTTAATGTTTTATCCTTGAACTGGGGTTTTTGGAATTTGACTGTTATTCCTGTGGGTTTTCCTCATAGGATCTCTTTCAGGTGGTGGTCAATGGATTTTTTTTTCTGTTTCTGCTTTCCCCTCTTGTTCTAATGGTTCAGGACACTTTTCTTTAATTATTTCTTGTATTATTGCATCAAGATTCTTTTTTTGATCATAGCTTTCAGGTAGTCTGATTATTCTTATGTTTTCTCTTCTTGATCTGTTCTCCAGATCAGTTGTTTTTCTTATGAGATGTTTCACATTCTCTTCTATTTTTCATTTTTTATATTTTATTTTATTATTTCTTGATCTCTTATAACTTTGCTGGCTTCCCCTTGCCCAATTCTGATTTTCAAGGAGTCATTTTCTTCCTTAAGATTGTAGATTTCAAGGCAGCTAGGTGGCACAGTGAGTAGAGCACCTGCCCTGGAGTCAGGAGGACCTGAGTTCAAATCCAGCTTCAGATACTTGACATACTTACTAGTTATGTGACCTTGGGCAAGTCACTTAACACCAATTGCCCTGTCTTACCTCCTCCAAAAAATAAAATTCTAGATCTCCCTTTCTATTTTGTTGACTTTTCACAATCTTATTTGTCTTGGATTCTTCTTATTTTTAAAAGTTTTTCCTCAATCTCTCTCATTTGATTTTTAAAGTCTTTTTAAAGTTCTTTTATGAATTCTTTTTGGGCAGGTGACCATTTGACATTACTTTTTGGAGTAGAAGAGAGTTTCTTTGCTCCAATATCCTCTTCTGAAGATGAACCCCAGCCTTCTCCATTCCCATATTAACTCTCTATGGTTGGATTCTTTCTTCTTTGCCTGTGCATTTTTTTTTTGGTAGTAGTAACTTGATTTTTGTAATCACCTCTAGGCCTGGGGTATGAGGAATGGTGCCTCTGGCCTGGAACTGAAACCAAGACCTCCAGCCTCCTGTAAGTGCCCACAGCTAGCAGTGTGCCCATCCCACTGCTTCTGCACTCACCAGGCATGTGCTGGTTCCTTCTTGCCCCCAGATGGGTCTCTGCAGCACAGCTGGGTCTGGTGTTCCTTGTCAACAGAGGGTTGCCTCAATCTTCCCTGGCTTAGACACCCAAGTACCCTCACTTTCCAGGGGGTAAAAGTTCCTGTGGCTGGGGTTGAGGCAGCCTCCCAAACCAGCTAACCTCAGGGCTTCCCACTTATTGTTTAAGGAGAACTAGCCTGGAGGTGTATGTTCTTCACAGAGACTAAACTTCATGCTGGGATTTTTCTTCAGATCTTCTTAGATTGTCTCAGGAGACCTCTGTTTTGCCCTTACTATACTTAATTATTTTTAACAGCTGTTTGTTCATCCTGAGGCACTATTTTATCTCTCTTGTGGGAAGAAAAATCTTGAGAGCTTGGAATTTTCTGATGTACTCCACCATCTTCCCAGAATCCTCTCCCATGTTTTCTTTTCATATTTTTATTTTTGCTTCTCTTCTTCTAAGATGTCCTTTACTTCTTAGTATTTGCAATCACAATCAATTATTCTCTCTTTTGTTTCTTTAGTGAAGTCTGCCACTGGGGATTCGAGGTTTTTCATTTTGCCAATTATTTCTTCTGTGTCCATAAATTTTGCTTTCATGATTCTTATCTTTCTCTTAAAGCCATTCAGGGACATCCTGATGTGCTTTCATGCTCTCTTGGTGTAAAGGCAATCAGTGAATGGGAAGATCTTCCCGGCCCATTTGAGTGGGCTTTGGGGGCGGGGCTCTTAGGGTCCTGGGGGGGAGTGGCTAGGACTGGAGCCAGTGGAAGCCTGTGGTGGGAGGAGCTCGCCGAACGGTTGGAGCAGAGCTAAGAGGCAGTTGGAGAGAGCAGTTAAGAGCTGAAGAAGAGAGGAAGCAGTCAGCTAGCTGGAACATAGCTTGGAAGCTGTGGCAACAGCGGCAGGTGCTACAAAAAGGCAGGACTGACCCTTGTGGAGACCGGAGAGTGCTGAGCAGGGGCTTGAGGCCAGTGGGTGGTCTTCTTGCTGGAGGGCCCTGGCATTGGGGTGTGGGGGGAAGCACCAGTATGGCTTGGCTTGCTGCCATAATGTTTTTCTGTGGCCTCCTGGTCACTATTGTGAGATGGGCATACTGGTTTTGGAAGGTTCTTGCCAGGAGGTCAAACTGGGGACACTGGTCCGTGGGTCTGCTACTTTTGAGTTCCAAAAAATGCTTTAACTCCTCTGCCTTCTACTCAGAGAATTCCTTATATCCTGCGATTCTGGACCATTCAGGCATATTCATGGTTATCTTTGAAGTCATGAATTCTGCCTTAATAATATACTTGGGAACTTAGAGTATTGTGCCTCAACAAACACTGATTCTTTTTCCTTTGTCCTGCAATACTTATGTATAAATGTAGACTTATTTAGATGATCTGGAGGCCATATTGTCTTCTGCTATTAGTACCTTCCCTGTTGGTTTATCTGCTTATGCTCAAGATATTTAAGTTTTCTTCTTCTTGAGGTCTTTGGTAATTTTAATTTCTTTATATTCCCCTATTGTTTACTGATGATGAACTATGTTACTTGCCTCCTAACAAAGAGGTGATGGACCCAGGGTACAGAATGAGATGTATATTTTTTGGACATGGCCAATGTTGGAATTTGTTGTCCTTGGCTATGCATATCTGTTACAAGAGTCTTGGTTTTCGTTTTTTTACCCCCAAAGGTAGTGATGGGAGTGGTTGTTGGTAAGAGGGAGAGAAAGTCAAGTTTTGTAATGGAAAAAATAAAATTTAATGAAAAAATTAGGGTAAAGCAATGCAGCATTTTCAGGATAATAAAATTTTACCTATATTTGCATGTATTTTTTAATTTTACTAATTAAGAAAGAAGGAAAGAAATGTCATGCAATATATGAGAATTGGTAAGGCCACTGAATTTTTTTAATTATCAAAAGTCCAAGAAAAAATTTATTAGCTTTAAACCTTTTAAAAAAATCAATCTAAAATATAATAATCTGTCCCCTGTTTTTTAAACTGTGCTAACATCATTTACTGTTGCTCTGTCTTTAGCTTCTGGAGAAGAACCTATTGAAACAAGTATAACAACAGGGTATATCATATTCAAAAATATCTGTAATACAAAATGAAACATGGATACTCTACTTTTTTGGTTTCCATGATTCTGCCCTCTCTGGACTCTGTCTATTCTTACCCCTGTAAATGTCTTTTTCAGTTTGCTTGGTTCTATCATCATCCATGTCCTGCCCCCTAAGTGATCAAGTTTCTGCTCTTCTTTCTCTATACCCTCTTTCTTGGTGATTTCATTAACTTCTCTGGTTTGAACAATCATCTCTGGGCAAATGACTTCCAGTTCCAGTATTTAATCTCCCATGTAAATTCCTGTACCATACCATCAGCTATCTGTGGATATTTCCACCTGGATGTCTGAGAGATAGCTCAAAAACCATAGGTCCAAAATGGAACTCATTTCCCTTCTCTCCTTCCCCTCACTCCCCACCTGCCCCTTCTACAAACTTTCCTTTTACTCTTGAAGATGCAACCAACACATTCCCATGTGGCAAATTTGGAGACATCATAACTCTTCCCTTTCTTATGTTGCCAAATCCAATTAGTCACAATGTCTATTCAATCCAGCCTCCCCAATGCCCCTCTCCTCTGTCACCCTGTTTCCATTCACACAACCTCTGCTGTAATTTAGCTCCATCTCGGTCTCTTAACTGGATTATCATAATAGCCTCCTTTTCTCCTTGGCCTTTCTCCTTCCATTTTTAGCTCTCTCTAATCTACCATCCACATAGCTGCCAGAAATCATCTTCCTAAAGAACAGATCTCACCATGTTACTTTCCTGCTCAAGGATATTCAGTGACTTTGCATTGCCTCTACGGAAAAAAAATGCAAACCTTTTAGCTTGACATACAAAGTCCTTCACAATTGGGCTCCAACTTACTTTCCCAGACTTATTTCATATTACACTCATTCACATACTCTGTGGTGCAGCTAAATAGGTCTACTTCCTGTCCCCCAGATGCCGTATCCCATCTTCTACATCTGTCTTTCTACAGGCTGTTTCTTGCTCATGTCTAGAATGCATTCCCTTTCCCCTCTGCTCCTTAGAATCCTTTCTTTGGTTCAGTGCTCAGTTCCAGAGCCATTTGCTAGAAGAAACCTTTTCCAATCCCAATGTTTCTTACTGTTCTCTTCTACTTACGATGATCTTCTATGTCCTTATCTGAATACATGTTGTGTCACCCAGTAGAATGGGTCCTTGAAGGCAGGAACAGTTATTTGTTTTTGTCTTTGTATCCCCTTATCTAGTATTGTGCTTCACATACAGTATTTATTTAACATTTTGTTGTTGTTGTTGAACTTAATAGAATCAAGAATTCCCATGAGCCTGAATTATAGGTTGAAAGTTCGGAGTTTATTCAATAGGCAAGAATAATAACATGCAGGTAGCACATCGAGGCTTATAGAAATTTTACAAATACCTCATTTGATCCTCACAACAATCCTGTGAGGTAGGTGCTATTAATATCCCCATTTTACATGAGGCAGACAGAAGTTAAACGACTCTCCTAGTGCCACAAAGCTAGTAAGTGTCTGGAGCAGGATTTGAACTCCACTTCCTGACTTCACCTCCTATCAGCTACCAACTAGCAGCCCTAATAGTGGGCCATTGAAGGGTTCTGAGGAGTACTATGACTAATTTTGTTCTTCATAACTGAACTCTAGTGAATAAATTAGCTAATATTAGGCAGTGAAAATTTTTTCTATTCAATTCAACAAAAAAAAATGAAGTAACTGCTGTGGGAAGCGTGGGACTGTGCTAGGCATTATGAGACATACAAAATTTAGATAAGACACTATTAGCCATTGCCTCCATGGAACTTTCAACCTAGGAAGGGCATATGATTTTTTTTTGATGATTTTTTGAATGATTTATTGGTTGATAATTGTTCACCGTTAACTTCTCCCATGACCAAGTTAGGGTTTTGGCCTTAAAATCGACAGGTATTAATATAAGCAAAGTCAATTTTCTAGCCAGAAATGGTGGCTCCTTGCTCTGTCTTCAATCTTCTTCTCTTTAGAGAGATGCCATTTGGCAGTGGCACAGCAATGACTGCTCTGTTCTCTATCCTTATAGACAGCAGAAAATATTAAAAAGATGTTATTTCCAAACCTAAAAGAACTAATCTCCAAGTTTGAAAAACCAGATCAAGGACTAGTGGTTCATCTTCGTTATCCAGTACAGAAGAATAACATATACCAGGGTGAGAGAAACCCACCAGCACCGGCTGCTTTGGAGGATGATGACTATGGTAAGAACCCTCTGTTTAAAAAATCTCCATTTATGACAGCTAATATGCTGAGTATCAGGAGAATTGCTCCAGGCTCTGGCATGAAAGCTTTATGACTTCTGGTAAGTTGTAGAATCTCTCTGGGACTCAGTTTCCTTACTTTAAAATAAAGATGAATAGCCTTATTTCCTGGACTATGATGAGATTTGGGTCTATATTGCCTCAAGAAGGCTCCATCCTTTGAAAGAAGAAAACAAGCATTTATTAAGCACTTACTATGTACCAGGAGCAGATAGGGGTGCATAGAGTGCTGGGCCTGGAGTCAGGAAGACTCATCTTCCTGAGTTCTAATTCAGCCTCAGACACTTACTGTGACCCTGGGCAAGTCACTTAACCCTGTTTGCCTCAGTTTCCTCATCCATCAAATGAGCTGGAGAAGGAAATGGCAAACCACCCTACTATCTCTGCCAAGAAAACCCCAAATGGGATCACAAAGAGTCATATGCGACTGAAAAACGACTGAGCCACTGCCAGGTACTGAACCAGTGCCAGGTCCTGTGCTGTGCTTTCTAAATATTATCTCATTTGATCCTCACTACAACTCTGGGTGGGGGAGGTGCTACTACGATCCCCATTTTACAGTTGAGGAAATTGAGGCACAAAGAAGTTAAGTGGCTTACCCAGGGGCACACAAGTAGTAAGGGTCTAAGGCTAAATGTGAACTCAGGTCTTCCTGACCCCAGGCCCATGACATCATCCACTGTTCCACTTCACTGCTTCTAAAAGGTTATATACTCCAGGCTGCCAAAGTGTGGGAGGGAAGATTCGTACCCTTTTGCTTGGGGGCTTCAGGATAGCTGCAAAGCATCACAGTTTATTCTCCTGTTTCTTTTCAGTGAATGTCAACAGTGATGAGTATGTGCAAGTCTTGCCCTGAATTCTAATCAAGCCTGATGGTGAAACATGAAGAGAGGCCACCTACTGTTGGGACAGAGCCCCTCACCCTCTCCAATTCTCCTATGGTTTTAATCACTACCTCCTAGCACTTGAACTCGGGCCTTCCTGCCAGTCAGAGAATTGGGCAGTCCATGCCTGTTCGCCTTGACTTTATGTCCAGTTATGCTCCAAGAAAGGAAACTGCCTGTATAACTGGAAATACCAATGTAACCTAGAGACGCTGCACCCCTCTTCCCCAGTGACGTCTGCGCCGGGTGCCCGCAAGGCTAAAGCGGGTAGTCAGAGCAAAGCCTGAGAGTTTAAGACATAGCCTCACTCCACATACAACCCAGACAGTCCTCACCATAACCCAGTATGAGATCCTTGAAACCTCTGATCTCAGAACTTAGACTCTGGAGCTCCAGATTCAGTGTGATTATTTTGAAGTAATCTATTATATAAATTATTCCCTTATCTCCCATCTAGTACAATATTCTCTATTGCCAGACTATTCAAGAGATATTAATCCCAAAGCAGTCAGTTAAGCTATAAAGACAGTGTAAATAACAAGAAAGGGACAGTAGAAGTGTCATCTGCCTCCCATATATAATTAAGAAAGACCCCTTAAGTCTCTTGTGTGATCCCAGGGAACTCTCATCTAATCCGCTCTTAATTCCCACCAATCATCCCCATGTGGAAGTGGGCCAAAGGCATTCTTGAACTCAGCATCCCACGTGTCAGAGGGTCTACCTCTGGGAATGTAGTGGATGTCTAGAGAATTGGCAAAAGTGAGAGTAGCCTAGATCTCTGGGAAGTCTCTTGCCTTGACCTTGACTCTTTTACTAGATTAAATTTAATATACACTTAAGAAAAAAAAAACTTTGAATCTCATGTACAGTCCTTTTTTTTGTTCTTTGTATATTGGCATATTCATGTTTGTTGATGTTTAAGTTCATAATAAAAAATAAAAATTATTTTTGAAAAAAGGAAATCTTAGAGACTCTTCTCAATCAACCTCTGTTTCTGCTGGCTCTGATGGAATGCCCTTTTTTGGGGTGGCTCCCCCCACACGCTGGGCATTTCTTACATAACACTTTCGTCACTACTTTCTGTACTATTCTTCCTTCTTCTCTCCTCTTTGGATTCTCATCTCCCTTCTATCCACTTATGTCATAAAAAATCAAAGACAAAAAACCTCCCACTACTTTAGATTCAACATTTCCACGAAACTCTAATTAATTAATCCTGTCTCACATTCCAAACTCCTAGACTTTATGTACCTCTCTCTGTGTGCTAGTTGTGATCAGTTTGAAAGTGATTAGGTGGATCCTCCTAGCTTCATGTGCTACAGTGGATAGTGTTTGGGGCCTGGAGTCAGAAAGACCTGAGTTCTAATGTGGCCTCAGACACTTATCCAGTTGCATGACCCTGGCTGGGTTTGTCATTTAACTTTTGTCTGCCTCAGTTTCCTCATCTATAAAATGAACATAGTAATAGCATCTAGCTCTCAAGGTTGTTCTGAGGATAAAATATGATCATATTTGTGAAGTGCTTGGCAAAACCTTAACTCACTAGATAAATGCTATCATGTTTATTGTAATTATCACACATCCCCATTAAACTGTAATTTCCACAAGAGCAGAAATTCTTTCTTCCTTTATGCTCCCACAACATCCTGTGATGTACTCTGTACACAGTGAGTGTCCCATAATTGTTGATGCTTATTGGCAGTAAAGTGAAGCTGCCAAACTAGGTGAGCTCTGGGGTCCTTTTCGGTTTTTCTGGTCTCTGATTCTATGACTATCTGGAAGAGGAAAGTGATTCTCAGCCCCTCTCCTGGTCTACCTGGTTAACACTTGAATTCCAACCTTTTAAGCAAATCACAACTATTTGACACCTTATAAATTGTCTATGTGTTTTGCTTTGACCAAAAAACAAACAAAACCCAAAACAAAATAGAAAAACCTTTCTTCACCAAGGCCAACCACCCTGATGGTGAGTCTCTGAACTTAGTAAGATTGCTACTCAGATGACAGACATAGTTCATTGCCAGGCTCAGACTAGAAAGCTTTTCAGCTTGGAAAAGAGCGGGCTCGGGAAAGTGGAAAGAGCTCATGACTTGGTGTCAATCAAAATCTAGATTTGACCCTTGTGACACTTATGAGTTGTGTCCAGGGTTATGCTGATGAATATTTTAACAACTGGCTCTCGGGAGGTGGCGGGGGGGGGGGGGCGGGGAGGGGGGGATTACTCTTGATACACTTTTAAATTTTATCTGCATTATCAGCACTTTCCTAATTCTATACAGTTGACAAAAAAATACATCAAGCCATGGTTTGTAAAATTTCCTGATTTCTGAGCCATAAAAGTTTACATAGAAAATTTAACAATGTTCTCCTCAGGCCATCCAAGTGAGCTCTAGCACACTCCTGGCTGTAGAGTACTTTCAGTTTAAAAATTATGAGTGTGTGAGTTCTTATATCACATTCACAGCCATTCACTGACAGCTAGAAGAGAAGGAAATCTGTAGAATATGACAGTATTCAGAAGGACACTGGACCTAAGTCACAGACTCACACAGAGAGAAGGACCTCAGTGGCCATCAAGTCCAACTAGACTTTTTTTTCTCATCCCTGTACCATAATAATGACTAATGATTTATCGACATAAATCTCAGGAACTCTTAGTAGGTTCTGGGATCAATTTTGCAGTGCAATAGGAAGAATAATGAGTAAATGAGAAAAAAATAAAAATTAAATGTAAAAAAAAAAAGAACAATGAAGCTAGAAACATAGGAACTGGGTCCAAATTCAGAATTTGATACTTCCTAGCCTGGTGATTTAGAGCAAGCCAAATTAACCTTTTTGAGACACAGTTCTCTTATCTATGGAATGTGGATATTGATACCCAGAGTACCCTCCTCCAGGGTTGTCATAAAGAAAGTGCTTTATCTACAAGAAATGAGGAGTAGATGAACTTCATAAGAACCTGGATCTGATAATGAATGAAGGGAGCAGAACAAGGAGAACATGGTACACAGCTACGGACACATTGCTTCTGTGATGACTAACTTTGATAGACCTGGCTCTTTTCACCAATGCAAGGTTCTCAGACAGCTCCAAAAGACTCAAGATGGAAAAAAACTGTTCACATCCAGAGATAGAATTTCGGAATCTGAATGCAGATTGAAGCAAATTATTTGCTCTCTTTGTTAAAAATTTAATTTTATTTTATTTTTGGTTTTGTTACATCGTTCTTATGGTTCATTTCACTGGTTATAATTCTTCTTTACAATTTGATTATTGGAAAAGAAGTTTAATGTGAAGGCATGTGTAGAACCTGTATCGAATTACATGGCATCTTGGCGGGGAGGGGGAAGGAGAATATTTGGAACTCAAAAACTTGTGGAACTGAGTGTTGTAAACTAAAAAAAAAAATTAATTAATAAAAAAGAAAGTGCTTTATATAAGGGAGTAGGTGTATTTAGACTGGAAAAGAAGGATATGATAGATATTTTTAAAGTTCTTGATACAGCAGTAAGAGTCAGGAGCCTTGAGTGTAGGCCTGGCATTGACGCTAGTGTAATCTTTGGCAAGTATCCTTCTCTGCAACATGAGATATTTCCAGTACTAGACTTCCATTCCTCATGCTCAATGCCTCAAAGGCATTATGGGAAAGAGAAGACATTTCATGTTACCCCAGAGGGCATAGCTGAGTGATTAGGGCTACAGAGTATGGAATTCTTCCTGCCAAGGACACCATCATTGTCCCAGGCACCCAGGCTCACCACCAGAGTGTCATCCTTTCATTTACACTCCTCATTCGAGCTTACCCTATAGACCCAAACTGTTTATCTTTGCAATACCTCTTGTATGCATCCCCTTTTCTCCATTCATGTAGCCACTACCCTGGTGCAGATCTTCATCCCCTCATGCCTAGACTATTGCAATAACCTTCTTATTGGTCTCTCTGTTTCAGATCTCTCCTATTCTAACCTTCTTATTGGTCTCTCTGTTTCAGATCTCTCCTATTCTCTCCTACGGTAGGCAGTCCATTATCCTTTTGGATAGCTGTAATTTGTAGCACTTTTTTCTGAGCTCTTATACTTCTTTCTGCCTTCTACCCATTTCTCCTACTCCTGCTACCTGGGGTCAAGTGGAACAAGTTGAATTAATTCCTCTGCCACCTGAAGATAGTTATCACCCCTGCCCACCATTCTATTCTCCTTCAGGTTAAACTTCTCAAATTTATTCAAATAATTCTATGGCATGCACTCAAGCTGCTTCACAATTCTGCTTTACCCTCCTTGGGACATTAGCCAGTTTATTAATGTCCTTCCTGTCATGCCCAGAGCTGAGCACAATAGGGATTATCCCTCCTTATTCCTAGAATCTATTCTTCTTTGAATGCAGCCCTAAATTGTGTCTTCTTTCTCAGGTGCCATTTCACACGGCTGAACTGTACTGAGATTGCACAATATGCGGACTCCCGGATCATTTTTAGATATATTGCCATCTCACTATACATTCTCTATTATGTATTTTGGAAGGCAATTTTTTAAAAACCCAGTTTTGAGGCTTTCCATTTATCCCTGTTCAATTCCACCTTATTGGATCTAGATCCATGTTCTAGTTGTCAAAAATCTTTTTAGACCCTACTTCTGTCATTCAGTGTGCCAATTATCCCTCTTAGTTTTTTTTGTCATCCACAGATTTGATAAGGATGCCCCTCTATATTTATCCAAGTCATTGATAAAAATGTCAAAAAGTCACAGGACCTAAACCAGGCACTCCCAAGTTGACTGGAGAGGGGTAGACAAGTTTGGGAGTTATTACAAAGTTCAGAAGGGAGATAATAAAGAGGTCCCTTCCAACTCTGAGATTCTTCAATTCTGTAATCTCCAACTAATGTCAGAATTTTATTTGCAACATCCTCAACAGATCAACTGGATCACAGATTTTGAGTTGGAAGGAAGCCCCGAGGTCATCTAGTTCAACCCTCTTGTTTTACAGATAAGACATTTTCCAGAGGGGTAAATGTCACTTTGCCAGGCCCTCAGGCTCCCAACTGGAGGAGTCAACCTGGATTCCTCACTATCTCTCACCCCTCATATCTAAGCTGTTGCCAAGGCCTATTGATTTCACCTTTGCAACATCTCTCAAAAATGCCTCCTTTTCTCCTCTGACAAGAGGGCCTTTATCCCCTCACACCTGTACTATTGAAATGGTCTGCAGGTGGGTCTACCTGCCTAAAGACTCCCCCTGCTGGAATCCATTGTCCATCCAACCACTAAAATGTAGGTCTGATCATGTCCCACCCCCTACTCCCAACTCCCAACAAACTATAGGGCGTCCCTAAAGTCTGGACACATAGGCAAAAAGGCATATTTTGAAATATTTGGAATATTAACAGACCTTAGCCCCCTTGACTTCCTTTTCTGAGGTATGCTAAAGGAGAAGGTGTACTCAATGAAAATCACAGATACCACACACTTGATTGAACGCATGAAGAGTGAATGTGCTAAAATTGATGGCAATGTGGAGTTATTGCATCGAGTTCATGTGAATCTTGCAAAGCGCATCAACAAATGATGGAAATCATATTGAAGATGTTATTTGTTAATATTTCAATTCAATAAAATGTTGAAAATTTCATTCATTTCATTTCTTGAAAATACGCATTTTTGCCTGTGTGTCCAGACCCTGTATAGTGGCTGCTTATCAACTTCAGGATTAAAAACAGAATTCTCTGTTTGGCGTTTAGAGCCCTTCATAACCTGGTCCCCTCCTGCCTCTCCAACCTTCTTACACCTTACTCCCCAGCAAATACTCTTTGACCCAGTGACACTCACCTCCTAACCATAAACAAAAGACTCCAAGCATTTTTTCTGGCTTTCCCCCAAGCCTGGAACACTCTCCCTCAATTCCACCTACTGACTTTCCTGGCTTCTTTTAAAACCCCATCTTTTACAGGAAGGCTTTTCAAACCCCTCTTAATTCTAGTGCCTTCCCTATTTTAATTATTTCCTATTTATCCTGTGAGGTGTTCGAGGAGGACTAGTAACTCTGGTGTGAGGGCTTGCCAAGTATTTTTCAGGGCTAAACATCAACCTTTGGTGTCCATCTGCCACAGAACTCTTACCTGTGATTCCAAGAAGCTGTAATGTGCACATTGGACACACCTTGGTATAACCATCTGTAAGTGTAAGCAAAATGGACTTTTGTTAGTATTTTTTGGAGTTTAGTTTCCCAGGATCCATAGCCATAACAATCTCTTATCCCCAGGCATTTTGTCTTGCCAGTCATGTAGGCCTTCATGCCTCTGGCTCTGAGAAAGTGTATATATTCTGAGAGACTGGCATTTTGCTTGGGGGCTCGCTCATGAAAAGGACCTTTTGATTTTCTGGACCAGACTCTGGGTAGCCGTTTGTTAAGGAGCTCCGCCCCCACCGCCCCCCCCCCCCCAATACTCAGATGTCGGTGCTGTCCTGGTCTGGTGATGTGTGGAAATGTTAAAGTGTGTACCAAGATTACTAGACAGTTGGAGCCCTGTCTATTGGATCTCTGTGCTAATTTCTCTATGTTTCTCTGCTTGTCTCCACATTCAGGGTGCTGACCTTCTTTACTTACACATCTTTAATTAAAGAAAGATTACTAACCCTTTTGAAACTGTCTTTCCTTTATAAATGCAGATCAAAGAATCTGTGCTAGCAGACCATCCTGGGTATGCTAGGGGCCTTGCTAATATGCCATCTTGGCAGATGGGCTAAACCAGGTACAGGGTAACCAACGGGCCTCAGACCCAATGGTGAGATAGTGGATTGTCTACCCCAAACACGTGAAGACTTTCCCTCACAGAATGGGCAGATGAGAACAATTTATTCCAACAGCCATGAAGGCGGCTGAAGCAGGCACAGTGGAGTGCTTAGAGCTTGGTCAGATATCAAAGACTCCATCATCTTGACTTTTGTCTTGGCACTGGACTTTGATGACTCAGGAAGAGAGAGTGAGGCTGACAACTTTGTGCAACTCTGCCTCACTGAAATCCAATTCACTCAAAAGCCAAGACATCACCCTGTTTCACTCAAAAGCCAAGACATCACCCTGTGATGATGTTGGTTTGCCTCGAAAATGAAGGACAGTTTATCCTGTATACAGCTTGTTCGTATATATTTGTCTGCATGCTGTCTCTCCCTTTAGATTGAGAGCTGTTTTGTGGGCAGGGACTGTGTTGTCTCTTTTTTTATCCTAAATGCCAGGTGCTTAATAATGTGATTGATTAATTGGTAGAGAGCATCTAAATGAAGATCATTGGAGGCAGAGGCAGAATTATCATCAGCAGAATGGACTACAGACCACTTGTACAAGTGGAGGAATTAGATGTAGAAATAGATTCCTAACTGGCACAGTGGTATAATATAGTAGGGGTGCGATTATTTGGACATTGGCTAAGGCCTCAACCTGATAACAGCAAAATAATTATTAATTTCCTTATTCGGTTTAATGATTATTTTAGCTTTCAAAAGTCAATAGGCCAACTAAGGGAAATTCAATTCTGGATTTCATTCTTACCAGCCGTGAGGACTGGAGGAAAATGGTGGGAACCTTGTGGGGAGGGCGCGGAGTAATGACTTCATCTTAAAATGTAGAATAGAGAAAGAGAAAAAAGCCAGGTGTAGTCTGATATGCATCCTAGATTTCACAGATTTCGAAGGTTTTAGAGAAAGGATAAACAGGAAGATCCCATGAATTCAAATTCTATGGAGAAAGTCAACCAAGGAAGGCTGGGTAGCTCTCAAGAAGGGAACTCTGAGAAACAGAAAGCAACCATTTGGACAAGGAGAAAACAGAGAAGTTAAAAGAAGAAACTGATATAAATGCACAGAGAATTTACCAACCAACTTAGGGGTTTTTGTTTTGTTTTGTTTTTAAGACCCAATCGGAAGACAGAAATGAAGGCAGTAATGGAGAGTGAATACAAGTGTGGCATGGCTCTCTCAAGATGTCAGAAGTGCTAAAGCTCAGAATGAACTGAGACTAGGGAGGAATGTTAGGGGACATTAAAGAGTGTTTGATTTTGTTTTTAGGTACAGTTTTGGGGAGAGGATCAAAGAAAGGATAGGATAGCTGCTCAAGGTGCTTAGGATATGATAACTGATGATGGCACTAACGCAGACCTGCTCCACTTTTACCAAAGTTTCTATGTTCCCGGCCCCCCCTTCTCTATAGGGGTTCCAGGGAAGTAACAAGATGCAAGTGTGCTTCAAAAAAAGGTTGCAACAACTCCTGCACTACAGGCATTTTGCTGAAATGTTATGGGAGACGGCAATGCCAGGACATAGCCATCGGAGGGCAGACAAACCTCAGGAAAGTATTTGTAGATGGTCCCTAGAAGCACAGCGGAGGATTTAAACTGGCAAACATGCTTGTATATGGAAGTAGGTCATTTATAATATATTTAATTCATGCTTATCGAATTAATGAACTTCCTTTACCTGCGAAATGAGGGGGACTGAACTGGATTATTTCTCCAGTCCCTTCTAGCTCTAAATACTAGAGATGGATGAAAGGGTGAATGAACAAATGATGTTCCTCCAAAATGAATGCTAAAGCTCTGGTGATAGAGACAGGGCTAGTGGGTTAGTATTAGGATCATTTGAAGGGTGAGAATACTGGAAATGTTTAGCTTCCTTCCACCTGATTCCGAAGACTCAGAAGACTTTGATTCAGGTTCTAAGAGCTCTGCTAAGTCTAGTTAAATAACATTTATTGAGCACCTACTATGTGCCAGACACTGTCTTAAGTGCTAGGGATGCAAAGAAAGGCAAAAAGTCCTTGTTCTCAAGGAGTTTATGAGGGAGACAGCATGCAAACAATTATGTTTGAGCAAGACATATTCAGGAAATATTGAAGGTAGTCTCAGAGGGAACGTACCAAGATTAAGGACTGAGGAAGCCTTCTTGCAGAAATTGGATCTTTTGCTGAGACTTGAAGGAAGCTAAGGAAGTTAAAAGGAGGAGATAAGGGGCAAGATTCCAGATATGAGGGACAGCCAGTAAAAACACTTCCTGTCTGGAGATGAAGCATCTTGTTCAAGCAACAGCAAGGAGGTCAGCATTAATGGACCACAGAGGAAAATAACGTGTAAGAAGACTGGAAAGGTAGAGAAACAGCCAGGTTATGGAGGGCTTTAAAAGCCAGGAGATGTCACATTTGATCCTGGAAGCAATAGGGAGCTTTTGGAGTTTATCGAATAAGAGTGTGATATAGTCAGATTTGTTCTTTAGGAAGATACGTTTGATAGCTCAGTGGAGGATGGATTGGAGTGGAGAGACAAATAAGGCACAGAGACCGAGCAAAAGACTGTTGAATTGTCCAAGCAGGAGGTCATGAGGGCAGAAGGGAAGAGAAAGGCCAATGGAAAGGAAGGGCCAAAGAAGAGAAGGGAAGGACCAATGGAAAGGAAGGAAAGGGAAAGACCAAGGAAGTTGAAGGGAAGGACCAAAGGAAGGGAAAAACAGGGAAGAGAGTGGCAGGACCAAGGGAAGGATCAAGAGAAGGACCAAAGGAAGGGAAAGGGGCTCAAGACACAGCTTTTTATTATTTGTGAGACCTTAGACGAGAGACTTTATCTCTCTGGGGCCTAGCACCTGTCTATAAAATGAGAGGATTCAGCAGCATAGCAAAGTGGAAAAGAGTACTAGATTTGAAGTCAGAGGCTCTGAGTTTGGATACCAGTATTGTCATTTACTATGTGACCTTGGGTAAGTTCGTTGACCTCAATAGACCCCAGTTTCTTCACACGTAAAATGAGGTATTGAACTAGATGACATCTAAGGTCACTTTCAGTTCTAAGTCTATGATCTTGTGACTCACTGGCTTCTGAGGTCCCTTCCAAGACTGCCATTTGGTGATATTCTAATGCCTATGAAAGGGATGAAAATCCCCCCACTTATAGTCATAGTTTTGGGTTAAGATTTTATTAAAGTTAAGTGACTTGCCCAAAGTCGTATGGACATATGGATTGGACAACTCTATGTACTATGCATCTTTTAAAAATTCAATGAATTCCTGTAGAAAGAACATTTCTCAGAGGTCCCTATTACAATGCAAATGCCTCTGGAGATACTCACAGGTTGGAACTATTGAGCATGAACACTTTATAGGGAATCAATGTGTCAGCTCAACACTGAGTTAGCTGAGAAAGAAGAAGAGTCAGGACTGGAGAAGTTGTCCTATGGGACAAGCCCATAGGTGAGGGCAGGCAGAACTGTAACTAGGGAGAGGCTATGGCAGCTTTGCCTCAGAGCACTGAAAGTTAGAAGGTGGTAAACAAGTGATTTGTATCTCTTCAACAAGCATAAACAACTGATAATTTGTTAACAATAATCCTGGGCCATGGATGTTATTATTATCATATCCATTTTACAGTTGAGGAAACTGAGATAGAGATGGGGCAAGTGATTTGCCAAGGGTCACACAACTGGTAAGTGTCTGAGGCCAGATTTGCACTCAGGTCTCCTGACTCCAGTTTCAGTGCTGTATTCACCGCACCATGAGCTACCTCAGCAACCTAACCTTAGCCACTCATTCTGTGCAATTCTTGTCTATAATTTCCATGAGACTCTGTCAAGGCAAGAAAGCCTTGTATTACAATTGAGAATACAAGTCAGTAAAAGTTTTAATCACTGTATTCCTACAAGCACAGGCAGGGGGAGAAGTCTCAGTTGGCACGTAAAGAAGTGTGTATCTATGGGACAAGTGGGCTTCTCAATGGGAGCTATTTCCCACAGGTACTTACAGCATATAGGAAACATATTGGGATTCTTAATCCGTCATTGACCTTAAGGGCAGTTTATGGAGTTTTGGGGGAGAGGAATCTCAGATTTCTAATCTCCTAATGTGTCATTAGTCTCTGGGGTCTGAGACAGGGTAGTCTTTGTCTTTTGGTCCATTAGAACTAGGGCAAAAGGAAGCAAAACATAGACAGAAGGTATGACTGCCCATTGATCACTGATATGGAGGCTTATTCTAAAGACATTATTTATATCAAGAAAAGAGAAAAATACAATGCCATTCTCTTTCTGCCACAACAGATCGGGTCCATCTACCCAATATGCTGGGGGTCAGGGAGGTCATCTTCCTTTTTCAATTGTTGTTCAGTCAATTTTCAGTCATGTCTGACTCTTCATGATCCCATTTATGGTTTTCTTGGCAAAGATTCTGGAGTGGCTTGCCATTTCCTTCTCCAGCTCATTTTAGGGATGAGGGTTAAGTAACTTGCCCAGGGTCACACAGCTAGTAAGTTTCTGAGGCCAGATTTGAACTCATGAAGATGAGTCTTCCTGACTCCAAGTCTGGCATTCCATTCACTTTACTACCTGGCTTCCCTTCCTTGAGTTTCCTTTAAATGAACTGGATACCAAGAGATGATGTCACTTGTCCATTGGTTATGTTTCTAATTAGTCAAAATAGGAAATTAATACCCATTCGTGGGCCACTGTAGTAACTAATTTCCCTTTCTGCTCCATTTACCTTAATTACTTCTTGTATTATTTGCACATCCCAAAATTGTGTAGATTTACAATATCAATTTACCAAATTTATTTGCAAGTCTCTGCTGCTTGTTCCAGAAGCCAGAATTGTTGATTGTTTGAGGAGTTATGGCTTGTTGGCAGTTCTGTGAGTGAGATGTTCAGGAAAGTGCATTAGAACAGAGAAGGGCACTGAATGGGAGAGGAGGAAGGCCCTTGATAAAGCTGAGGAAGTCATGTTTGCCTCCCCACCCAGACTACCTGGTGTTCCCTTTCCCCACCCTCAACCTCCTCCCACTCTCATCAACACTCATAGTGGGGTGGAGGAAAGAGTAACTAGAATTTATTTCTTACTAGGGATTATATCCAACTAATTTAAAAAAACCCTAATCTCAAAGTCAGAGATCTTCCAAAAGGTTCACCTTTTTGAGAGAGGTAGATAGGCAGAATGCCATAGGATCATCATAAAATAGCTAACATTTATATATAGTGTTAAGGTTTACAAAGAACTTGACATATGTCATTTGATTGGTCTTCACAGCTACCCTGAGAAGTAGGTGCTCTTATTAATACCCATTTTACATATGAACAAATCGAGGCTGAATGACTTGCCAAGGGTCACCCAGCTAGTAAGGGTTGAGCCAGGACAGGAACTCAATTCCTCCTCATGCTTTTCCCTTTTCCTTGATCTTATGGTGACATTGAGAAAGATGGCAGGGGACCAGATCCAATCTCTCTTGGATATGTTGGCCTAATTGACATTTTTTAAACACAGATCTGATCAAGTCACTTCCCACTCTTCCTACCGAAAAATCGCCAATGATCTCTTTTTACCTGTAGGATAAAATATACATAGAGGTTGGGGACGACTCCTTTAAATCCATTGAGAGCCCTCCACAATCTGGCTCCTACCTAATGTTCCAGGCCTATTTCCTATCAATTCTCTGCATAAGTTCTGCATTCCAAGGAACTGGCTTTCTTCATAGTACTTATAGCTGTGACTCTCTGTATCTGGAATACACTCTCTCCTCACCTCTAGTGTATAGAATAATGAACTTCCTTCAAAGTGTTGCTCAGTGGGCATTAAATGACAGAGAAGGGGAAAAGGGGAAGGGAGAAGGAGGGAGGGGGAAGGGGAAAGAGAGAGGTAGTGACAGGTCTTGGCAACAGCTAGGAGGTTGAGCCAGACTCAGTGCCTCTAGCCTCCCTTTTCCCAAAGGACAGACATCACAATCCCTGTCTCAGGCACCTATTGCCTTCATAATTTCTCTCACTTCCATTTATCTAAATTTGCTCTCAGGAAAGGATCTGAAATGCTCCTTGAGTCTACTCTGGCCATGCACAGGGGCATCCCTATGGCCTATACTCCACCACCTAGAGTATTTTGAACTCTGAAATTCCCATCTCTGAACACAATCTCCTCTCCTCCAATGTCTTCCTTTGCCTCACTCTTCCTGAGTCTCTTTTTCATCCACACAGCAACCTCTCATCTCATTCCTGGAATACATCCCCTCATCCTCTTATTTCACAAAATCCTTATCTTTCTCCAAAGCTTAGCTCTGCTGCCACATCCTCTGGGAAGGATTCCTTGATCCTCTTCATTGCCAGTGTTCTTTCCCTCCTTGATTTCCTGCGTTGATCTGTGGATATGTTATATTGCCCTAGCAAAATATAAGCCCCAGTTGACTGCTTGGTTTTAGTGCCTGAATCTTTAAGGCCCATCATGGTGCCTTGCTCATAGATGGTGGATAATCAATGTTGGATTGAATCGAAATTTATTCACACTAAGGCACACATGACTGACGTATGCTCAAAATGTTATCCTTTCCATTTGTGGTAGGAGCAATATTTCCTAGGGCCCTGCCAGCTGTCAGGTAAGCTGGACTAGTCAGTCAGTCAACAATTATTTATTAAGTACTTACTTTGTGCCAGGACCTGTGCCCAGCCTAGGGGATAAAAGACAAAAATAGTCCCTGCCCTCTAGGAGCTCATAATCTCATGGGAATGTCACATAAAAAACATTTGGGTGGCTAGGTGTCAAAGTGAATAGAGTTTGGGCCTGGAGTCAGGAAGACCTGAGTTCAAACGGGGCCTCAGACACTTATTAGCTGTGTGACTCTGGGCAAATCACTTAAGTCTGTTTGCCTCAGTTTCCTCATGTGTAAAATGAGCTGGAGAAGGAAATGGCAAACTGCTCCAGTATCTTTGACAAGAAAACCCCAAGTGAGGTCACCAAGAGTCAGACATGACTGAAAAATGTCTAAACAAAAGGTGTAACCAAGTGATAACTTACATGGTACAGACTCTAAGGCTATAAGCCTTTAGAAAACATTTTCACTCCCTGGGGTAGTCCTGCCTTTTTCCTTAATACCCTGCTCACAACTCAGTGGAAGATCAGCTTGGGGCCTCCTCTGTGCTCTGTGGTCCTCCCACACTCCTCCCAGGGGCTATACTGAGGCATAGCCGTGTAGCTGCCATTTTCACAGCATGGAATGATTAGTCCATTTCCAGCTCATCGAATAGGCAGACCCTTCATCAGTTCTGATTTGGACAAGTGCCAACCTGCTATCTGAGCTAAGCAAAAGCAATGACTTATTCATAGGAAACTGTAAAAAGGAACTCTGGGTGTAGCTTGGCCCATCAGCCTACCAACCCTGCTTAGTGGTGCCTTGTGTCTCTCTGGGTTCTGAGCACAGGTGTCCACTTTAACATCCACGTAGACAACTAGATAAAACATGGTGGGGCATGGGGGAGTGGAAATACTGGATATACCTCTTTAGGGTAAAGACACAGAAATTTATTAAGCAACTCCTATATGTGCCAGATGCTGTGCTAAGCACTTTCCAGATATTATCTCATTTGAGCCTCATAAAAATCCTGTGAGAGAGATGCCTTTTTGTCTGCATTTTACTGAAGCAGACAGAAGTTAACATGACTTGCCCAGGGTCACACAGCAAGGCCATTTCTGAGGCTGGATTTGAACTCAGGCCTTCTCAACTCCAGGTTCATTGGAACAGGGAGATGCCTCTGGGAGGCTATCCTCAGCTGAGTCAATACCACTTAAGGAACTTGGATCAGAAATAAAGTCCTCTGGCTGTACCTCTTCTTGACTCCATGCCCGGCACTCTATCCACTGCACCCCTTGGCTGCCCAGCTCCCCAAATGGACTATGTGTTCGTAGGGAGCAGAAACTATGACTTCTGGTTTTTTCATGTCCTCCACAGCACTTAGCTGGGCACAAAGTTGATGTTCAATAAGACTTTGTTGATTGAAAGGTGGGGGGTGTGTATGTTTGTGAGGTAGAGTCCTGGCTGACCTAACCCCCACTCTACATACATTCCAGGTCCTATGCTATGGAGATTTTACTCCATGATCTAACAAACCTCCTAGAATTTGCCTGGTCTGTGAGGAAAGATATTTTCTGAGTAGTCCGAATTAGGAGTACCTGGGAACAGGAATGAAGACAGGAAGACACAGGTGGGCTCCTTTGATAAAATAAAGCAACACCTCACATTCGTAGGTTAACAATTACTTCCTCAAAACAACCCTGTGCAGTAGGCACTGTATGGTTAGCCCCATTTTACAGATGCATAAACTGAGGCTTGGAGATAAAGCAACTTGCTCACAGTTACCCAAACTAGTCCATATGTTGGTCCAGATTTGAATCTACATCTCCTTACTCTAGGTACAATGCTCTTTCTTTCAGTACTTTTTATGACCTGGGAGCACATCCTTAATTTCTCTGGGCCTTGGTTTTCTTAGCTGTAAAATGAGGCAGTTATAGAACCTGACCTCTACTGTCTCTTCCAGCTCTAAGCCAGAATCACAGTATTTAAAAGAGTGAAGGGACCTCAGCAGCTGTCTGGTCCAAGACATAGGCTAGAAGGATCTCTACAACATCCCTGGACACGTAGTTATCCAAGCTTTGCTGGAGAACAGGAACCCACTACTTCTCCTGGCAACCCATCTCACTTTTGGATTGCTACAGATTGGTAGAAAACGTTTTCCTGACATCAATCCTAAATCTACCTCTTGGTAACCACATCTACTGTCCCTTCTTCTTCCCTGGTGGGGAGAGGGGTGATTAATAAATTTAATCCCTCTTTCATTTCACAACCCTCCAGACACTTGAAGATGGCTGTTGTGTCTCCCCTAAGCCATTTCTTCTCCAGGATAAACATCCTTGGTTCCTTCAAATGACTTTCTTATTGCTTGGGCCTATGAACCTAAGCACTATGCTGTCTCTTGGCACCAGGATCAGGGAAAGGCCATTGTGGAATAGAGGATTACCATGTTCCATAGAGGATTGTGGTGAAACTTTAAAATCAGTGCTTTAGGGATCTACTTTAATCAACTTCCACCCCGGTCCTGGCTCAGGAACCTCCCCAGCTTGAGAACCTGGCAGAACTCATTAATTGGGTGGTCTGGGAGGTACTAACATGCTCCCCAGTGAAAGGCTTTCATTGGCTTGTGGGAACACTCCCTGCCTTCTTTCTTCTCTCCTTTTAGCTAGGAAGATTGTTTCACTTTGTTGGCAATTTAATTCTGTCTCGGGGAGCTACCTCATAAACATACCAGTTCAAAAATGAGAAGGTGGCAAATGAATTGGAAGATGCTTTAAGAAACTGGGTAGCTAGCAGATGGCATTAGAGACAGCTGACTGGATAAACACAGTCAAAGAAAAAAAAGATCGTTGCAGAATGTGGGGTAGTTATTTATTTTGTATTTATCTATTCAGAGGGAGAAACACTGGCACCAGCTCCTTCTCTGTGTAACCCAACAGATTCCACGGGCAGCTCCCACGAGGGGGGAATCTTGCCTGGCATGCCTGACCTGGGGCATTAATACCTCCTTGAGAGCATTTTTGGTGAATAAGCAGATGATGGGCTTCCATGGAGGGGCTCTTCCAGCCTGTCCGGGCCGAGGTAACAGCTGAAGATAAAGAGGATTTGTGTCACTGGAGGGAGCGGTCCTGGATACCAGAGTAGGAGGAATTTTCTCATTAGAAGGAAAGTCAGGGGTTATAACTCTGGACTTCCACTGTTTGAAGCTGCGCCAGCGGCAGGGGTGCCCCTGCCCTGTGAGGTAAGGGTAGGAATGGGAGGAGGGGGTTTCCTACTGATGTTGTTTCTGGCCAAGTTAACTTGAAATCTTCAGAGCAGGTTTTCTTATGGGCAAAGAAAAAGCTAAGATGCCAGGCGTGAAGGGCATAGGAATTGGAGTTATTGAAAAGTTAGGTTTTTATTCCAGTGCAACCATCTGTGTGGACTCTGTGTCTCCTAAAACATAAAATGCATATACTTGTACTATCTACCCCACCCCTAGTTATTATGAGGAACATGCTTTGTAAACTTTAAGCACCGTATAATCTTGTCATTGGCTAATTAGGTGATGCAATGGATAGAGTACTGGGCCTGGCGTCAGGAGTGCCTGAGTTCAAATGCAGCCTCACTTATTAGCTGTGTGACCCTGAGCAAGTCACTAAATCTCAGCCTGCCTCAGTTTCTTCAACTGCAAATTGGGGATAATAGCACGTACCTTGCTGAGTTGTCATGAGGATGAAATGAGATAGTTGTAAAGTCATTAGAACAGTGCTGGCACATAGTGGGTGGTGTATAAATGCTTATGCCTTTCCCTTGTTCCCTAATAGAGCAGAGAGAGAAAGACAGAGACAGACAGAAAGACAGACAGACACAGATACACACGCACACAGGCAGAGACAGAGAGGAAGACACACACAATATGGATGGAGTAGAAGGAAGATATGTGGTTTTGAGGGCATGTATCTATAAGGGGAGGTAAGTACCCACAGCAGAAAAACAGCTAAACATCCCTCATAAGAGTCCCTTACCTCCTGGTAACCAAAGCAAAGATTTCACAGCCAGCTTGGTGTAAGACAGGCTGCCATGCCCTTGAGCTATAGGAAGGCCTGGAGCTTGTGCCAATAAGCCTTCCAGTCATTACCAAGTCATACCCTCTTGTCTGGGAAATTCAAGACACTCTGGGTGTGGAGGGAGGAGAGGGCGGGTCTAAAATCACCTCCTTCACAATTACTTTCGGCTGTTGCTCTCAGTTGACTGCCCCCCCCCCCCCCCCCCGCTCCCCTCCCCCCAATAAAGCCAAAAGGACAAATTGAATCTTTATTCCACCTGATCACCCTTTAGATACTAGAAGACAGCAATCACATCTCTCCTGGGTCTTTTCTTCTTAAAACTGAACAGCTCCAGTTCCTTTAACTGCTCATCATATGGTCTGAGCCTATAATCTAAACCACTGTGATGCCTCATGATGACTTTCTGAGATCTTGGCACAAAGAGGGGATCAAGGACTAACTGGCTTCCAGAGGATTTTGAAGGCAGAGAGGGCCCAAGCTGAGCTGACCAGACCTTGAGATGGCCGGGTCCAGAGCAGTGGTCTCAGGAGTGACTGGGTCCTTTGAAACATGCTACATGGAAGTCTATAGCCCCAGAGGTCCTAGAGCTGCCTCGAATTTGAGGGTGGGGGAGTATCCCTTAAGATCTCCCCATCAGCAAACTATACCATGGATTGTAGTCATTTGTCAGGCCCTCGGGGTGGGGGGGCTGGATGTCCCCTAATCAGGGCTCCTTCTACAGCCTCCCCTGCCCACACACCCTGGAAAAGCAGCAAACATGAAAATGCAACCATTATATACCCTCCTTTGCTCTCTCTCTCTCTCCTCATTTTCTTCAAACAAACTGGCATGCTGTGATGGTTTCATACTGGATGTCAGTCCAAAGCTGTGGTAATGATGAAGAAATGGAAGGGGGAGAGAGGAGGAAGAGAATGAAAATGTGTGTGTCTCTGTGTGTGTGTGTGTGTGTCTGTGTGTGTGTTTGTGTTTACCAAAAATACAGGACCACCAGCATTGTGTAAACAGAATGACCAAAGCCGTGAAGCCTGAGACCAGCCCACAGGTCCCACAGGTGACTGGCAGGTCTCCCAAGGAACATGCCCATGCTGGCACAACAGCAGCTCTTTCTGTAAACGATTGTCTTACCCTCTTTCTTCCCCCATGGATGTGCAGTGGGGTGAATTGATTTGGTCTTTGGGGTGATTTTGGCTTCCTTGGGCTGGCTGGTCCCACAACGTGGTAGGGCATGGTATCATTCTATAGTAGAGCTCAATGCCTTCTCCGTAATCAAATGGGGGGGGGGGGGAAAGGCCAAAGACCCATTAAGGACTGCCTCAGATCAACTTGATTGGGGCTGGGTTTTCCCATGCTCATGACTGTAGGGTCACTCAACTGGATCAGACCCAGGAACATCTGGGGCCTGCCCCAACATGGCCTTTTCCCGTTCCCTTTATAAATGCTCACTGTGAATAGGCTGAGCCTCGATGCCTCTTCTTTCTCTGCTCCTTCCCTTTTTTTCCCTTCTTTTCAAGAAAGTATGATTAAAGGGTTGGCCAGCTATGACTAGAGTGCCCCTTAAGGACAGTATCTGAAGCAGGGCTGGGGTAATATTAGGACATGGAGGCTTCAAACCATTGATCCCTTCCTACATCCTCTTTCTTCCTCACAGCCATGGCTCCCATCTGCAGGCATGGAGAACAGATCCTGAAGACCCAGATGTCAAACTGTTCTCTCCCTCTTTGTTAGGCCTGCGAAGGCACAGGATAACCCAGTGCAATGGGGAAGAGGAAACACAGAAAAGTAGGATCAGCAACACAATGGAGAACCAACCACAGCTCCAGAGACTCATCATGAATCTCTCTCTCTCTCTCTCTCTCTCTCTCTCTCTCTCTCTCTCTCTCTTTCTCCCTCTCTCCCTATCTATCTATCTATCCACATGTATACATACATATATATTTGGACATGACTAATGTGAAAATTTGTTTTGCTTGGCTATAATTTTTGATAAATTTTTTTTTCTTGCTTTCTTAATGGATGAGGAAATTCGGAACTGAAAATAAAATTGAATTAAAAAAAATAGGATCAAGCTGTCGGCCTCACCTCATATATAATAACCTCTACCAGGACAGGGACCAGTCGTCTCACACCTAACTGATGAGGATTGGGAGGCAGAGTGGTACAGTGGAGAGGGCAGCTCCTAAGTTGAAACCCGTGCTCTTTCTTTAGCTGTGTTGACCTTGTGAAAGTCATTTCATTCCTTTGGGCCTCAGTTTCATACATAAAGTGAGAGGGTAGATGATTCCAGAGGGCTTCTGATGGAACACACTGCCCACCTCCTGAAAAAGAGGTGAAGAACCCAAGGTTCATGATGAGATACAAGTTTTTGGTCGTGGCTAATGTGGGGATTTGTTTTGCCCATTTAGGAATATTTATTATGCAGGTTTTTTCCCCAAGTTTTGTGTGGGAGAGTGAATGGGCTCTAGCTGGTTATAGGGTTACCAAAATGGGGAGAAAGAAGAGAGGGTCATTGAGGCATTTTTTAAAAATGCACAGAAGAAAACAGAAGGAAGGTTTGTGAGAGATACAGAAGTAGAGGAGAGCTTTGGAAATAACATGAACTTTGTGTAGTTGGAGGAAAAGCTGCACACATAAAAGCTTTGTGGCTCCAAGCGCAATCTTTCTGTGCCCTGCTTTATATATGGAAATGCTCACCTTACTTGGTGTTAAGTTCAGAATTAAAAAAAAATCAGAGGGTTAAGCTAGATGATCTCTAAGTTGCCCTCCAAGTGTAGATCTGTGGTCCTATGAGATCACTGGGGGAAGAAGAAAGAGAACTCTCAGAATGACCTCATTGAAATGATGAACCATGGGGTATCCCATAAGACTCTCACCTTGCTTGTGAATGAGGGAGCAATGGATTATTGCCTTCTTCATTTTCCTTACTATGCCTGCCCCCTGAGAATGGAAAATGCCGTTATGCCCCACCAGATTAGCTTCCCCCATTGCTGAAAGAAACAAGCCAGATCCATCACTGTCAGGAAAAAAACAACCAAACCCTTTTATTGTGCAATCAGCTGCTTTCTACAGAAAATTCCTAAAAATATAGACTCTATAAAAACAATAAATCTGATATTTTTCTTCCTCCCTACAACTGAATCCAACCAAAGATTCCCACCCACCTCCATTCATTAAAAAGACTGGATACACGTCTGTCTAGATATCCACATATATAACACATATACATATGCTTCCACATGAGCAATATACATATACATTTCCATCTGTGCAATGCGTCATAGTGGAAAGACTGCTCCGTCTTGGAGTCCCTCCGGAATCCAATCTTGGCTCTGCCATTGACTAGCTCTGCCACCTCCCCTTCCTCTCTCTGGGCTCATTTGCTCATCTGCAAAACAAAGGGATGGGACCAGAGGAGCTCCAACACCCTTCTAGTTCTGATGGTCTACGTCACACAGGTGATGCTTGGAAAAGCTCTCATGTCAGAAATGTTTCCAGGTTTTTGAAAGCTCTCCATCTGGTCTCTACAGACCAGGGCATATATATCTGGATATGCAGACCAAAGTGGGTGTAGGGGAGTGATGGAGAAAGAAAATAAGCCATCTCTTATCTCTCTTCACTTTTGGAGAGTTGAGATGTCCCTTTCCAACCTTCCCCTTCTCTCTAGTTCACCCTCCCTTCCTGAGAAGTTGGGCTTCCAAAGCTGCCCAAAGGAGGCCACTGGCTGCATTAGTGACTTGCATTAACTTAACTCCTTGGATGGCGGATGACTGAGGTGGGTCCGGGAAATCATTTGGTAATTTGGGTAGACAAGGCAACATGGCCTAAATGTCTCTCTTCATGATTGGAAGTTTTAAAGTCATTGTTCAGACTAGACATGATTGATCCTTCAAGAGAGAACCTGCAGGTCCCAGACTTTAGCTTCTGAGGGTCTTGGTGAGGTAGATAGAACACCCTGTTTTGCAAGGGAGATGTGGGGAGAGGACAGAGAGCACTGAGAGACTGAATAGAAATTGGAGAAGCCTAGCTTCATTAATTCCATGGATATACTTATGTGGGAACCCTGTAATGACTTTAGTGACAATTGAAGACAAAGACCAACCAACCCCAAGTGGGTTAGGCTCTGGTCCAGACCTGGGAACATCAGAGCAGTCGCTCTGTGGCTAATGACAACAGCTTTGGAATGGATGAAAGGTGAGGGGCATAGTTGCCAAAAGAATCCAAATCAGTATCCATGGCCTGTACTACCATGATCTCTGGAGAGATATAGGGCCAAGGTGACAGGGAGATCACCTGAGGTAAATTGCTTTATTTCTCAGAAATGCAAGCCTAGCTCCTGGCATGGAGGGCCAAGGCTCATCTTGAGAGCACCCTTCAGGTACAGATCTACAGTCTCCTTACCACAAACACAGAACCCTGAGTTATCTTGGGAAACCTCAAGTCATCAGGAAGACCACATGCCAGGGTCTGCTCTGCTTAGTGGTCTGGTCACACCTCATTCCTGTGACACTTTGGGGCTAAAAAAGGCCATGCTCTGGGTGTCTGGATTCTCTCTGGTACTCTCCGATAGCCATCACAATGCCTCGAATGTCCAATAGAAGGTCCAGGACCACTCTTCTGAGGAGATAGAGATGAGGTCTATACAGGAATGGGGGAAGCCCATCCTGATTTGGGTAGAAGGGCAGAGAGAGTGATGAGAGATCACTGCTGATGGTGGCAAAGACAGAATGAGAGGCAGCCCACTCCTCAGGGATGCATCCAATAGCTTCCAAACTTCCAGAGCTCTGTGCCTATAAAGCGAGAGGTGGCACCTGGGGGGCAGCAAAGAACAAGGCTTCATCCATCCCTCGACTCCTTCTAGAAAGTCAGCCGTAGAGGCAGATGAAAAGCAAAGGTAGAGGGAAGAGGAATCTCAGCACAGGAACAGACAGGAGGGAGAACTAGGCTAGCTTGGAAGGTTCCCAGAAAGCTGCCTCCTCTCAGGATGTGAATCCTACCCAGGCCCCTCCCTAGGAAATGAAGCCCTCCTCCTGAAGGAGGCCTGGTCTCTTCTCGATGTGCATGCTGCCTGGCTTGGGCTCACCCCCTTACACAGTCTCTTGGCCACAGGAAGGCAGCACCCCAAGGCTCCTGGTGGAAAACAGGAACAAACAATGGATTATAAACTCAGAAGGGGGAGCTGGATAACCAGGGATAGCCTCGGTGGGTCCTGCAAGCAGGTGGAAAGTGTGAGGTAAAGGCCCTGAGGAATCAGAGCGAAGACAAGAGCAGGCCTGGTACCCTTCTATGGACAAAGCAGGACTCTAGGGGTGCCAGCATTTGCCATAGGACCTTCTCCTTGGTTAAAAGTAGTTTGGCAGGGGATAAAACCACACTATTAATGACTTTCCATCTCTCTCATATCTCACTCCAATCCTCCTTTCACATACTGTACCCTCTCCTTTGATTCTCAAAATGTATGTGTACACACTTACTTAGACCCAACTCTAGGTTCATATCCTTTCAGGCATGTCATATCAGTATGAGGCCAATTCCAGAAGTGCTGAAAAGCTCTCCTGACACTCCTTCCATGGTTCTTGGTCCTAGTAACCAACCCCATTCTTTCTACCACCTTTGGACACATATAGTTCAAAGGGTTTGGCCATCACAGAACCTCCTCAAGTCAGTTCCTTGGATGCCAAACCTCTTCACCAAAAAAGGAATTCAAAAAGAGCTCATTCCCTCCAGGGCCAGCTCAGCTCTGCCTTCATTCACCTGGGGAGGTAGGTGCTATCTTCCTTCATGGGGACAGCTTAAAGGGTAGGTGGTGGGATAAAGTTTCCAATTAATCATCCTGGCTAAGCTGGAAGGGCCCACAGGGAAGGAAGAAAGGAAGAAACCGAGCAACTTTAGTTAGGGGCATTTTCAGGGCCTACTTCAATATGGGACCCCAGGAAGACCTCAGTTGATGATTTGCTGTCCCTTGTGAAGAGTGGTATGCTGAATAGGGCAGGCAGCTCAGAGGCTGCTCAAACTTAGCACACAACTTTCCCAGCTTCCTTCTCTTCCTACTTGAACAAAGAGAACAGAGATTATGAGCAGAGAGTGGACTTATGGGCTCACCATAGATCCACACCTAAGGCTACCTTCTCACTGGGGCTCAGGCTGCTCTGTATGGCTTTCAAGGCAAGCAGAGCCATCATCAAGCCAAACCAATCATTGCCTGCATTGACGTGATTGCTTCAGTCCAGCGAGAACCCCCTCTCCCAAGATGGATTGAGCCCTGAGGGAATTCCCAGGCTGCCCATGGAGATCAAGGCAGGAAATGGGAGACCCCATCACCAGAGGGGAGTGGAGGAGAGGAACCCAAGTCTCCAGCAGAGAAGAGAGCTGCATTCCAGAGACAGAATTCTAAAGATGGTCTCATCACCCGGGGGGCTTGTGTATTTATCAGAAGAATGAAGTGTGGCCAGCATGTTCCTGAGGGTTACTGCCAGCATCAACAGGACTTTTTATTAAGTATCACTTATAAATCAAAGTGAAACCAGACCTGCATCATCAGCCCAACTGTGTGTGGGTGCAGCAGAGGACAAATGGGCACGGAATAGCATTGGGGAGACACCAAGGAAGTGAGGGGGACTACAATGTGACAGGAGTTACCCTCCCCTTTCCTTCCCCCTCCCCAGGAGAGAAAAATCATCTAGACACAAGCAAAGCTACTACTAGGAGGCTACTCAGGACTGGGAGCTCCTGGGCTAAGGCAGGGCCTCAACCTGGAAACCTGATAGTGTCTTCAAGTGTGGTGGTTAAAAGGGGGAGAGGGAGTCTGAGACAGGACCTCCCTGGACAGTGGAAAAAGAAGGCAAGGATGTCTTTTCCCAAATTTAGAGGAGGGACCGTGGTGCTCCTTTAGGGGGAGAGGGGCTGGAAGATCTACTCGAAGGACAGTAGGTCTGGGTGAGGTCCTTCATTGTCAAGGCTGGCGGTCCTTGCCCGAGGTGGAGGGCTGCCATCTTCCTGGGACTCAGTCAGGCCAATAGGACCCAGACTGAGTTTGAGGCCATTTTTTTCAGTGAGGCTCGGGGAGGAGGCCCTTCTCCACTCAGTCGTCCTCAGCTTGAAATCACTCTGAGTGTCCTTGTGGATGAGGTCTGGTACTGACAAGGGGCCCTCTCCATTGGGCAGGGTCTCGCTCCCTGGCACCATCTCCGTGGAACCCTCTGGTCCCAGGCTGTCATCGGAGACCAACTCTCCTAGGCTGGGCACCGTGGAAGCTGGCTCTGGGGGTGGCCCAGCCAACAGCTCCGCCCCATATTCCAGGCTGCTCACAACAGGCTGGGGTGAAATCAGCATGTCTTGGGGGCTCTTCAGGGCCCGAGGAGTGCGCTTCCTGGTCACAGGAGGAGGTGGATCAAGGCGGGGGAATGCTTCCAACAGAGCTGACCTACAAGGAAAACAATAATAAAGATGTGTTTTCAATAAATCTTTTAACTTACTAGTGTGTGATGTCTGGCAAGTGTTTCAACAATCTGGCTAGCAGCTGTTGTGGGGGTGAAAAACCAACACAACCCCAACAACAAGAACGCTACCAGCATGCTGCAAAAGCCCAGGTTCTTTTGATCTGCTTCACTAGGGAAAGCAATGTTAAGGTGTTAACAAGCTTATTTTAATTCAGCATACAAATATCACTCACTTAGTTCAGGGGAAAAAGCCAGCATCCTGAACTTCAGAGCAAATACAAACAAAGTGCAAACATCAACAGACAGACCTTGACTGTTTCCAATCCCAATACATAGTTACCAGAGATTGACAAAGTCCCAACATCTGGGTTTACGAGCTGGAGGGCTCTTAGCTTCAGCTTCCCGGAGTCTCTGCATCAGCGCGTACCACCAAGAGTGAGAACCCAGCGCAAATGGCTCTGTCTTCTCTTTTTATTCCATTTCAGACGTCATCAAACGTCATCTGAATGACCAGAACTTAGGCTCCTATATTTGGCTCTTGAGTTAGCACCTCCCCTTAGTACCCTGGTTGCTTCACACTCACATAGGCTCAGCGCCTAATAGGGGTTTGGGCCTGGGACTTAGCACCTATAAGACTCAATGAAATACACTGAATTAATCAAAGGAAACAAAAGCCAAACTCTTCAAGGGCACTTGGTTGAACTGAGTGCTAAGAGCCCATTTTGCCTACCAACACAGCCAGTGACTTAACATTCTGAACCCCAGCTCCCTGTCCCCTCACCTCTAAAACAGAGATAACAATTCCACTATCTACCCAGGGAAGTTTTTGTGAGAAAAGCCCTGAGAATCACAGGATTCAGAAATGAAGAGGTCCTTAGAAATCGAATCCTCATTTTACATATATGGAAATGGAGACCCTTGTTTATATAATTGTGAGCTATTATTCTCTTCCTCCTGCGATCCATTCTGCATACCCCTGCCAGAAGAACCTTTTTTAATGTACAAATCTGGCCAGGTCACTTGTCTATTCCAAAATCTTCTGTGGCTTCCTGCAGCCCAGAGTAAATTTCAAGCTCCTCCTCTCCTTGGAATTCAAAGCTCTTGGTGCCAACCTAGCTTTCCAATCTTATCTCCTATTACTCCCCCTTATATACTCTTTGCTTCAGACCGCACTGGCCTGCTCTGCCCCATGAGCCAAACTTGCACTCAAGGCATGTCCCCTGAGCACTTCTGTTCAGCATGACCCCAACGTGCCGCCCAACTTAAGACAATGTGGTCCAACAGAGAGTGAGCTATCCTCAAAGCCACGTCAGTTCTGGGTTCAAGTTCAATCTCTGACATATGGTGGCTATGTGACCCTGGAGGGACCACTGTACTTGGAGAATTACAAGTGGGCCAGAACCCACCCAAAAACAACCTCTAGCAGCATTGGCAAGTTCACAATGAATAAGGAGAATCTTACTGATGATGCCAGTGAAACCACGGACACCCAAAGGGATGAGTTGGGGCATGGTGACCCAGAGGAAGAAGGCACATGGAGACTATCTGGGAATTGAGTAAGAATTCCTGCCCTCCTCTTGGGGAGAGAGTGGGGAGGGAATCTGAATAAAAATAAATCTATAATTCAGAGGCTGCTTAGGCTCAGAAAAGCTCAGAGTTGGAATAGAAGTCAGTGATTATGCAGATTTGTAAGTGAATAAGTATTCATCGACAATGTCCCCAACAAGGGGTCATACAGCCTCCTATCAAGACTCCAAGTGGAGTCTTCAAAGGTTATCCCTTTCACTTTTGGAGAGCTTAATTGTTAGCAAGTTTTTTTCTTTATATAGAGCTAAAATCCACCTCTCTGCAACTTCAATCCATTGTTCCTAGTAAAAACAAATCTTGCCCTACTTCCACATAGCAAATTTTTGGATATTCAAAGTTAGCTACCCCTAAGCGTTCCCTCTTCCATGCTATACATTTCCAGGTATTTCTAATGACTTTTGTCTCATTGATCAAATCCTCTGTCTCACCATCCTGGTCACCCTCTCCTCTGGATTGTCTCCAGTTTATCAATGTCCTTTCTAAAATATGTTGCCTAGAACTGAACACAAAACCAGTGCAGATTACAGTGGGACTCTCTGAGAATCACAGAATGAGGAAGCATCCAGTCTAAACCACAGCTAAAATATAACACCCTCCTTGATGGAACTAAGTGTTTGTTGGCCCTTCGCTCGCATATTCCCATCAAGGAAACCCACTGCCTCCTGAGGTGGCCCATTCTAATTCTGGTAAGTGCTAATGATTAGGAAGTATTTCTTTATAGGAAGCCTTAACTGTGCCTCTCTATCCACTGCTCCTAGTTCTGGCCTTGTGAACTAAATGGACAAGTGTAATGACACCCATTGAAAATCAGCAATCATGCCTCCTCTACATCTTGTCTTCTCTAGGATGAACACCCCAGTTCCTTCGACCACTCCTTATATGACATGAACTTAAGACCCTTAACTATCCCGAGAGTATTCCTCAGGACATCTGCCAGCTTACCAATGTTTTTCCTACAACAGGGGTGCCCACAAATGAATGCGATATTCCAGATGGCCTGATGGAGGCCGAGTGCAGCAAATCTATTAGCATCCTCTTTGAAAATCAATACTAACCAGCAGAAGTGAAGCTCCCTTTAGGGAAATTTCTTTCTGCATTCCCTCATTTGCCAGGAGACCCAGGACGTCAAGTGATTTAAAGCAACAATAACAACAAAACAAAAGTAGTACTATACACAGGGGTTATGAAGGGGTGAATGCAAGCCTGATTGCTATACTGTAAACCAATATTTTTTGAACTACCAGGAACAAAGTTGGGAAAAGAAGCCAAGACAGATTTTCATGTGTAAGCACCTGAATGTTTGCAGAATATCTACTAAGAGGTAAAATGACCTTTACTCCAAGGCCACACAGCTGATAAGTCTTGGAGGTCAAATTTGAACTGGGGTCTTCCTGACTCTAGGTTCCACCCTCTAACTACTGCACCACCTAGCTGCCCAAGATTAAGGTGGACAGGGAAAGGATTTTAGACCAAGAATGGGGTTGTGTGAATGGAAAGAAGGGGATGAAGAGGACTTGCCACCTGATTGGAGAAGGAGAATGAAGGGGAGGGATGAGTCAAAGATAATTCTGAGGTGATAAACTTGGATAGTCTTGGGAGATGGTGGTGACCTTACTAGAGACAGGAAAATTTGAAGGAGGAAAGGATTTATGAGGGGAGGGGGAGAAAGAGTGAATTCAAGTCCCCTGACCCAGACAAATTATACAGTAGGCACTAAAAATAATCTTGTAGAAGTGATCACTGAGCCAATGCCAGGGATCTTGAAGGCTTTCTGAAAGATAGGGAGAAGTGATAGAAGAATGGAGATGGGTAATTCAAAAGGGGAGAAAGACTAATACCAGAAAACTACCTGATAAGCTTGAGGCTTTCTCTGGTAAAATTCTAGGCTATGTTAGTAAATGATGAGCGTACTTAGAAAAAAAGGAAGTGGTACAGAACTTGGATCTGAGAGTTAGGCCAACTGCCATTGGACAGGTGAGAAAAACTGAGGTTCAAAGCTGTTAAATGATTTATCCAAGGTCTCCCAGTAACTAAGTAGCAGAGCCAGGATTCAAGTGCAGGTCTTCATATCCTAAAATCAGTGCTCGTTTCGCTGTACGCTATCGGTCAAGGTAGGTTCACTAAAAGTAAGTCATGCCAGACTCAGCCACATTTCTTTTATAGGATCAGGCATTTGGGAAAATCTCTTGTCCAAAAATATGAACGAGATGGAGAAATTTATGTTGGAAGACCATACAATGGGGTGGATTCTTAACTCTTTGAATGGACCTACACAAAGGGTGCTGCCTAATGGATCCAGGCCATCTTGAAGGAAGGTGGGAAGCCTCCCTTGGGCTCCGTTTTCCACTCTGCTCCATATCAGTGACTTGAATGAAGGTGTAGCTGTCAAGGGTAGCTACTAAATTAGATGATATAGTCAAGATTCAATAAGACAAGCTGGAGTGATGGATTGCATCTATCAAGCTGAAAATTAAGAATGATAAATGGAAACTCCTGCATTTGGGTTGAATAAAACAACTACGCATTAATAGCTAGCATTTTATATAGTGTTTTGGGCTGACGTGATTTCATTTAGTCCATGTAGTTTAAGTGGTATGCTTGCCTTTTCCAGGGCTCTTCTTTTCCCTCTGGGACTCTGCATGGCCTGTGTCCCGTACCCAGAGTGCATTTTCTCCATATTCCTACATCTGAGAATCCCTGGGCCACCTGGAAGGCTGGCTCAGCCCATGGGCCATTTCCCCATGGGAAGCCTTTCAGATGAGTTCCTCCTTAAATTATCATGCATATGCATATCTATGTACACAGTGAATTCTGCCCTGTAAAATGTAAGCTGAGAGAAATTATTATTAAATAATTAATTTTTAATATTGGGGAGACCAAGGATTTTTCCCTTTCTGAAACCTTATTTTCTACTATGCCAAACCAGCATCTGAAAGAGACTGTGGATGGATGAGATTGCTCAAATCCCTGGGGTACATGCCTTTTGATCTTGGATGGGAGCTGTTGCCTCAACCAACTAGAGAACCTTACAAAGAGTTTAATTTAAGGTGAATTTTGGCCCACTGGGTTCCACTGGATCAGGTCTGAGCAGAGGCAGACCCCCTTTTGTCCAGATTGCCCCAGGCAGGGTAGTCTGGATAAGAAATAAGTCTCTTTGACCAAGACTGAGTGATCAGAGACTCTTCTTAGAATAAGCCCACCTCTCATTATAATATTCATTCTCTCATTACTTGTTAACCAGTCAGAGTTGATTGCCACCCTCAAGAACACTCACTATTCCAAGGGTATAATAAGTCTTGAGTGGGTTCCATGAGGGTGTCTTTGGCATTCGAGAATGCCACTGACCCCTTTTACCAACTATTGCTAGCATGATTAATAAAATGACTAATTACCCAAGAACCTATGTCTCTCGAACTTTTTACATATCACAGCTCTTTCATTCTCTTTTGTTCCCAGTGCCTAGATAGGCTGGTACATAAGGGTAGTCATTTTTGTTTGTTTGTTTAGACAGGTGATTTTATGGTTTTAGAAAGCTGTCAGGTGAGGACACCTCCTTTATTGGTGAAGATGATCAGTGTTCTGCAATTACAGCGTTAGAGAGCTGCCTGGGGGCACTGAGAGGTGGAGAGATTTGCCTGAGGTCACACATTCATGATGTGTCATAGGAAGGCCTTGAATCAAGGTCTTCCTGACTCTGAACCTGGGCCCTCAATCCACTCAGCCATGCTGCCTTTCTATAGATATTTTTTTTCCATTTTTATGGATGAGGAAACAGAGGCCCAGAGATGTTATGTGACTTACCCATGGACAGATCTAGTGAGTGTTAGAAGGCAGATTTAACCAAGTCTTCACCTACTGCACTGTCTCTCAGGAACAGGATAGGGGAGATGTGGCCAGATGGCATTAAATGTGAAATAGACTTCAGAGTTTTAGCGGAATGGTATCTCGGTTATGAGTTAGTGGTATGACAGAATGGCCAAAATAAAAGTTAATATAGTTTAAGCTTCATTAAAAGAGAGTATACAAGCAGATCCAAGATGGTGAAATAAAGACAAAACTCCACCAAACTCTCCCAAATTCTTCTCCAAACAACTTTAAAAAATGCTTCAAAATGAAATCTGGAGCAGCAGAACCAACAACAACAAAAAAAGAACAGGCTGAAACAACTTTGTAGGCAAAGACAACTTAGAAGGTTGAAAGGAAAGGTCTGTCTTACTGGGGTGAGAGTGGAACACAGTCCAGCACAGGCAGTGCTCCAGTAAGCCAGCACAGGCCTTGGGGATGTGTGTGACTGAATCTGCAGTCACGACTTCCAGAGCTCTCAGACCACAGACACCGAATGGGCTAAACAACTAGTCAGAAGGAGGTTACTGGAGACACCTTGCTGGCACTGTTGCCATGGACTCTGTTGCATGACCTATATACAGTTCTAGGTCACAGGCCTGGGTTGTAATCTCAGCCACAGGAGAGTGGGGACTCTGTTCACAGTTCCAGGGTGGGAAAGAGTGCATGTGGCCCTCACAATAAATGGAAGATGTTCAAAAATTCACTGAAGAAAACAACTCTAAAAAAAGTAGAATTGGCCAAATGGAAAAGGAGGTAAAAAGCTCGCTGAAGAAAATAATTCCTTAAAAATTAGAATTGGGCAAGTGGAAGCTAATGACTCTGTGAGATACCAAGAAACAATAAAACAAAGTCAAAAGAATGAAAAAATAGAAGAAGAAAATATGAAATATCTCATCAGAAAAACAACTGACCTGGAAAATAGATCTAGGAGAGATAGCGTAAGACTTATTGGTCATATTTCAAGAAATTATTAAGAAAAACTACCCCAACATCTTAGATCCAATGAATAGAATAGAAATTGAAAGAATCCACCAATCACGTCCTGAAAGAGATCCCAAAATGAAAACTCCCAAGAATATTATAGCTAAACTCCAGAACTCCCAAGTCAAGAAGAAAATATTGCAAGTGCCAGAAAGAAACAACTCAAATATTGTGAAGCCATAGTCAAGATCACATAATATTTAGCAGTTTCTATGTTAAAGCAGTGAAAGCCTTGGAATATGATATTCCAGAAGGCAAAGGAGCTAGGATCACACCAAAAATAACCTACTCAGTAAAACTGAATATAATACTTCTAGAGAAAAAAATAGACATTTAATGAAATAGAAGACTTTCAAGCATTCCTGATGAAAATACCAGAGCTGAACAGAAAAATTGATTTTTAGATATAAGACTCAAGAGAAGCATTAAAAGGTAAACAGGAAAGAGAAATCATAAGAGATTCAATGAGGTTAAGCTGTTTATACTCCTACATGGAAAAATGATACTTGTAACTCCTAAGAGCTTTATCATTATTAGGGCAGTCAAAAGGAGTACATATAGACAGAGGGCACAGGTGTGAGTTGACTATGATGTGACGATATCCAAAAAAAGAAAAAAATTAAGGGGCAAGAAAGAGGGATGTACTGGGAGAAGGGGGAAAGGAGAGGTAGAATTGGGTAAATTATCTCACATAAAAGAGGCATGAAAGAGCTTTTAGAGTGGAGGTGAAGATGGATGGGTGGCAGGCAATGCTTGAACCTTATTCTTATTGGAATTGGCTGAAAGAGGGAATAACATGCATCTTCAGTTTGGAATAGAAATCTATCTTACCCTACAGAGAAGTAGGAAAGAAGGGAGATAAGACAAAGGGGGAAAGGGTGATAGAAGAAAGGGCAGACTGGGGGAAGTGGTGGTCAGCATCGAAACACTTTTCAGGAGGGATAGGGTAAAAGGAGGGGGAGGAAGGGAGAAAGGGGAGGGAGGGAGGAAGGAATGGAGGGAGGGAGGGAGGAAGAGGGAGAGGGAGAGAGAGACAGGGAGAGGAAGAGGGAGAGGGAGAGGGAAAGGGAGAGGGAGAGGAAGAGGGAGAGAGAGAGTGAGAAGGATAAATGGGGAAAATAAGATGGAGGGAAATACATAGTTAGTAATCATAACTATAAATGTGAATGGGATGAATTCACCTATAAAATGGAAGTAGATAACAGAGTAGATTAAAAACCAGAATCCTACAATATATTCTCTACAAGAAAGACACTTGAAGCAGAGAGACACACAAAAAAAAGGTAAGGGACTGGAGCAGAATCTATTATCCTTCAGCTGAAGTTAAAAAAAAAAGTAGTGGTAGCAATCATGATCTCAGACAAAGTAAAAGCAAAAATAGATCTAATGGAAAAAGATAAGCAAGGACTACAACTTGCTAAAAGGTACCATAGACAGCAATTACTTAGCATCCCAGAAATTCAGTCAACAGGTATTTACTAAGGGCCTTATAGGTAGGTGCAAAGCACCTGAGGTGGGAGGAAACAAAGATGTTCAAGACATAGTACCTGTCAACAAAGAACTGACTATCCAGTGGGAGAGATAAGATATATACTGATAACAGAGCTGAAAGGTAAGATCTTAAGGAATTAAATGGATCCCTTTTTTAAGGCCACACAATGGTGTTTTCTTGGGTGTCATTTACCTCTTAGTCCTCTATTTCCGGGGTGCCTTGGGGAGTATAGAGAGTTCCTATTGAATGCCTTAAAGCAAAAGTTAAATGACCATTTGTCAGCTATTGGTTGGTCTGGATGGCTCTCCTAAGGTGCCTTCCACTTCTGAGATTCTGTAATTAAATAGAGCATTCTCAGATGTATAGATAGGAGATAGGAGCAGAGAGATACAGAGTCCTAGGACTTGCCAAGGTATTTCTCAACGTCTTTAGTAGACATCAGACCTTATTATTGGGGCTTCACCTATGAGCTTCAGGCTCTAATCTAGGAAATGGTTTAGTATCTTTGCCTACAAGGGAAAAGAAAAGAAAGCACAAACAAGATGGGGCTAGCCAAGTCAAGGAAGACCTAAGTCTATGACAACAGCTCATAATTACATTGCACATTACCATTAAAAAGCACTTTTCTCAAATATTATTATCCTCATTTTGCAGGTGAGAAAGCCGAGGTCCAGAACAATTAATTTAGTTAGAGTTAACATGCTATTCTGGATAGAGTCAGGATGACTAAGGCTCAAATCTGTCAGATACCTATTATCTATATGAATGTGGACAAATCACTTAATCTCAATGGACCCCCATTTTCTCCTTTGTAAAATGAGGGGGTTAAACTCATTTTCTTCTAAGGCCCTTTCCAGCTCTAATGCTACGATCCTAGGAGCTTACTGAAGGTCTCTTGGCTAGCATGTTATTGAGTCAGATCTGGAACCCAGGACTTGACTCCAAGTCCAGCTGGGTCTTTGTACTGCACCAAGATGACAATTAGTATGGTCCCTAAAGTTCCATCTTTAATCACTTCTTTAAGTCATAGCCATTGTTAAAATGCACATATTATCTGGAAGACAGGCATTAACTCAAAGTGGTTTTTAGATTAGCCTTGGTACAGAAGAGACCAGAGGAAATATAACATGGAAAAACTACATTTGTATGCGATCAAGGAGAAAGGAAAGTCTGGAACACATAACAGTACAGTGGAGATCCCTGGGGTTCAGCATGAGGCCAATAATCACCTCTTGGATAATAGAGACAAAATAATACAAAGAGAACAGAAAGGGCTCCAAAAACAAGATTTATTTTCTTCACCAAGCTGCTTAAAGTTGATCCTCCTACTGGAAAGGAAGGCCTGGAAAACATCCAACAAATTGGTGTTTTGAACCTACCTAAATGCCATCTCTCCCATGACTTTGTCGATCATTTCTATGTAAACGACCCCCAGATCTGTATATCCAGTCTCACTAATGAACTCCAGTTCCACATCACCAACTGCTTTTGGGCCATTTTGAACTGGACATCCTATAGGCACTTCAAACTCCAGAAGTCCAAGATAGAACTTATTATCCTACCCCTCCTGTCTCTTTCAAGGTTACTGCCATCTTTCCAAAGGAGTTCACAGCCTCAAGGTTCCTTCTTTACTCCTCACTCTCCCTCACTCCACATATCCAATCAATTGTCATCTTGCTAACTCAGCTTTTACAACATTTCTCACATCTCTCCCCTTCCTTCTACTCACAGAGCCATTCTCTAGCTCAGCCCCTGGTCACCTCTTCTCTAGTCTATTTCGCTAGCCTCTCCCCTCTCCAACTCATCCTCCACAAAGCTGCTAAAGTGATATTCCTAAGGCACAGATCTGACCATGTCGATCTTCTGCCCAATAAACTCCAGTGGGCCCCCTGATCCCTGAAGGATCACATACAAAACCCTCTGTTAGGCATTTAAAACCTTTTACAATCTAGCTCCTGTCTATCTTCCAGGCTTATTCCATTGAGACGCCGCTCTTCGTGCACTCTACAGTCTGGCCAAAGTGGTCTTGTTACTTCTTACGTATAACATGCCATTTCTACTCCTTTTCATACATGTTGCTCCAGGCCTGGAAGGCTCTCCCTCCTTGCTCCTCCTCCCTCCTAGAATCCAGAGTTTCCTTCGAAATTCATTTTAAAGGCCACTTCCTATGTGAGGCTTTTCCTGGTCATCCAGGCAGCTAGTGCCTCCCTGCAAAATCACCGTACATGTCTTCACATTGTCTTCCCTCATAGAATGTAAGTTCTTTGAGGTCAGGGACTGTTTTATTTCTGTCTTTGCATCTGCAGTGCCTGGCACAAAGAAGGCACTTAATTAATTCTTGTTGATTAATGCTGAGCTCGAGGACAAAACAAACAGAAAACACCTTTGGGGAAAACGTTATATATAGAAGGTGTGAAGTCTTTGGAGACCTTGAGCACAACTCTAAAAATCCTTCCTGATCCTCTTTTTGCTCAACATTTTGCTCAAAAAACTGAACCACATAATCACAAAGAAAAGATAGGGACAGCATGATATTGTAAGCTCCCAGACGACAAGATTGTGTGTGTGTGTGTGTGTGTGTGTGTGTGTGTGTGTGTGTGTGTCTTACATTCCTTATGTTTGCCTTGTATTACCTCACACGGAGCCGGGCATGAAGGCATTTAACAGCCCTCTGTTGATCAGTGGGAATACAGGGCTGCCCAGGACCAATCTAAAGCTCACCTTTCTTCTTCTTGCCACGTCCCTGGTGGAGTCTCATCTGGAGCAGACAGTGTGGCTCCGGCATTTTTGTTGATTTCCATCACTCCTGCAGTGTTCCCAAGGTTCACTGGCTCTTTCCTCCGCAAGAAATCATTTACCTTGGCTCCCACAGCCTTCCCCAGGTTCTTGAGGTGCTGGCTGCTGCCTACTCGGAGCCCTGGCCCACTGGGCTCCAGGGGACCCATGGCTGTTGAGCTGGAAGCAGAAGACTTGGACAGATGGGGGAAGGAACGGCTGGGCTGCAGCTTTGGTGTGGGCGCTGTATTAGAATTCTCAAACATGCTTTGGTCAACTGTGAACAGAAAGGGATAAAGAAGCAGGTAGGTAAAGAGTCAAGTGGGAATTAAGGAGTGAGAAGTGGTTTTTTTTGCCTAGACTCCACAGACCTCATCTCCCCTACTCGGCTCTTTATATCTACACAAACGATTCCCAACAAAACATTGCCCTTCCCCCACAATTTTTTCACCTTCTAAAAAGCTTTGGAAATACTCAGAAAGGAGCTAGCTAGTCTACTCTTGAATTCTTCTAAATCCATAGAATTGATATATGTGAAATAATCAGTGACTAAATCCACAATCTATATAGTAAGTTTAAAATTAATTTTTATCGTACCAGAGCTTATATGTATATATTATTATTGATTTGGACCTGGGCCCTCAGCAGGCTTCTAGTCTCATCATTAAATTTTCCAGGTGAGGAAGCTAAGGCCCAAAAAATTGCTCAAATTTTCACAGGTAGTAATACAATTGATTTGGGAGCTGTACCCAGATCCTCCCATTGAAGCCTCTACTTTCTCCATTGTACTGTGATCCTTCTCTAATGGCCTTAATCCACATTTTCAGCTCTCTTAATTTCTCTCAACCCTCTCTACCCTGAAGCTGGCTTTTCAGGAGAGAGTTGGAAACAGAACCAATTCAGGACATGTCCATTCACACCACCAGGCTCTTGGAAGCAGTTAAGAATTTAGAGAGGGATGGGAGACATTATCATTATACCACATACTGTCATGACCACTTTTATCTCACTACATGACTCATCACACAACTGGGTGATGGGATGGAATGGCTAATAAGGACAAGGAGACTTTTTTATAGAACTCTACCCATGTACCCACCCTATCCCTGTTTATAAGCATGACATAGAAAAAACATAGACTGTTCATGTTATCTGCAGTCTAGGGATTGACTGTTCATGCTTGTTGAGAGCTAAAGAAGAGAAAAACTGCAGGAGGTAAGAGTTTCAGAATCTCAGAGAAGCAACAGACCTCAGAGGCCATCTGGTCCAAGCCATTCCCCCCCCCCCCAAAAAAAAAGAAATTCCGTTTGGACTATCCATCTTCCAGTGAGGCACAGTCTACTGCTCATTCCAGTTTTACATGGCACTAATTCTTAGGTACGATCAGAGATTTTATCTACTATTGAAGATTATGTGGGCTTAGTGACTCTGGGATTAGTAACTGAGCCTGGGTAACAAATTTCCCTTCTCTGGGGATCTTTAAGATCAAGATCTGAGTTTAGCTGAATTGAACTCCTGCCTCTCAAACAGGAGAGGCAGGGGTGGGCACTGACAACCCCATCCTTCAAATGAAGAGAAAAACTGAGGGTTATGAGAAGATAAATCAGTGTTACTGGATTGTCAGTCTAATCATTGATTTTTCCCAGTAGGTTATACTGTTTCTGTGATCACTTGGTCATTCTAGCCCAGGAACTGGAGATGATTAGAAGTACAGGGATAATGCCTGGGACTCGAGGACTGGATTCTCCACCCACATATACTAAAGGGACCTTGTTCATTTCTTAAAGAGGAGGCTGAGCAAAGATTCTCTGGGATCTTTAACATCTCCTTTTTTTTGGGGGGGGGGCGCTGAACCTACTGTGACTTCCTCAGAGTTACCCATGTTGTGATAAATCCTTTGGCATGCCCAAATTCACAGCATAAAGCAGCTTTCTCTGCCCTAGGCTGGTGGATGGGCTGGGGTGCCCTACAGCTTTTCCCTCTAACAAGCTTCAAGCAGCAACATCCTGCCAACTTCCCTGGACAAACAAGTTCCACGTATCAAGAAAATTCGAAGGGCAAAGTGGCATAAAACTTCTTTTTTCTCCAGCAACAAGCAGCTTCCTACTTTCTACCCCTTTAACTCCTCCCTACCCTTGTCCCCTGAACTTGACTACTCAGAAAAATGGTTGGAAATAGAACCATTGTAGGCTCCATCCATTCACATCAAGCAATGGGGAGGGGACAGACCCTTTGACAAGAAGAACTCAGCCCAAGTCATCTCTGTGTGGGCTGAGGGGAAGCTGGCTCCATCCAGGCCACACACACTCTACATGGAGCATCACGATAAGTCTTTAACATCCTCCAGCACTAGAGCATAACTGCCTTCTAATTGTCCACATGGTGGCTTCTTCTTACTGGCATCATCACCCAATCTAATTTTTATCTTTAAATTCATTTCTTTCCCTACCCCTCATTTATTCTTACTTGGGAGCAAAGCTCCCTAGCAAGAAAACAACTCACTTAACTGCCTCTACCTAAGCCACCGCAAGCTTTAGTTTGAGACCCAAGGAGGCATAGAATGGGGCCCAACAGCAGGGTGGAGAAGCCAGAGAGTCTCCTCACCTTTCCTCCCAGCGTGGCTTCATCCTTTGAAGTTCTTCGAGTATTGGGCAAGCATATCTAATTCCAGGGAAGTACCTCAATACATACAAAACCCAATAATCAGAAAAGATTTCTGAGTTCTCATTTTGGATCGCCTGGGCCTCTGCTCCTCTCCCATAGACAGGGGTCTGCTTGCACATGATAGGTTTGTGTAGGACAACACTGTAGTCAACTTGGACCACTACATACTACCATTTGAAATTCAAATTCAGTTCAACAAGCGATTACTAAGCATCTCCTTAGAGGAGAGCACTACACTGGACAAAAATTAAGTTGTCCCTCAGGAAACTTATGTTCTATTGGGAGGGCTGTGGAGATGATTATTTTTCCCCCATTTATAAAAAAATGATCATTAAATAAAGCCCATTGTATATTATTTTCTAATGAGTTCGTATGTATCTATCTCTGTGTGTAAGTTCCTCCAGGGAAGGTCCTCTGTCATACTTCTTGGTAACCACACAGTGGGCATTCAAGTGTTTACTGAAATGCATTGATTCTGTGTGAATAATTGAGTTGACTGTATATTCTGGAATGTTCCAATACTCTCAGAAAGGGGGTGGGCTAGAACATGAGGAAACTTCTTTCTAAGTTCCTTCTCACTCCCAGAAACCCAGGAATCCTTTCCAAAATCATCCCTGGGCAAGTTAAACATCTGTGCCCTGATAGCCCTTCTGGAAAATCCTGGTAGGAATTATTTTTCCCCCAGTGGATTGAATCCCCCTCCTCTCATAGTGTAAGTGGTACCAAGCCAAGAGTTTCCTTGACTACAACCACATAGATAACCTACAATCAAATTTGGGGGGGTGGGAGAGAAGGCAGGGTACAGCAACAGCATCTTCTCAGCTAAGACATCCATGGGCATTGGCATGAATCAAGGAAGAGAACGTAGAACCTGGATCTCCTAAGATACAAGAATGCCTGAGACCACAGCTCCCCAGAGGCACAGGGTTCCTGTGAATATTGGAGGCGAGGAATGACTGAACCTGGGATCAGGCCTCCCTCCCCCGGCACCACCACACACAGCATGCACACACAAGGGCAGAGAAGGGGGGCATTCTGCAGCATGCATCACCAGGGTGGGGAAAGGGTATCTTACCTGACCCAGACAGGGGCTCGGAAAGCAGGCAGGAAAGAAATGAGAAAGAAAGAAACATTGTATGAAGTGACCAGTACAGGGAGGTGTCTTTTACTGCCCCTGAGCCTCCAACACTGATACGCCAGGGGAACGCCTCAGGCCAGAATGGGGTCCTACTGCCAGGATTGTAAGGGGAATCTCAGAGATAATCAGCTAAGTAAATGACTGGCTTGTGTCAGCTTTGCCTTTCAGCTCTTTCCTAGATGGGAAAATCTCCCCCATTATCTTTTCAAGTGTTTTTAAAGCCCTAGGCTTATTTTTGGTGTCAATGGTGGAAATTGAATGGAAAAAGGGAAAATGAAACCCCAGGTGCTCCAGGCCTCATCAGTATCACTTATCAAAATCTACTTATCATTTCCTAGTATGCAAATCACGGCATCCAAAAGTGTTCCATCTGGACGGAATGAGAGGTCATCGATTCCAACCCTTCCATGTGACAGAAGAGGACAATGAAGTCCCAAATGGGGGAATGACTTGTTCAAAGACACACTGTTACTTGGTGGCCAAGCGAGGGCTGGGATGTCACCCCCAACTCCGTTACTCTTTCCACTATACAATGATGCCTCGGATGGCCGTGTTAAGACAGTCCAAGTTTCCAAGGTAAGTCGAGACTCTTATTTCTACTACAGCTGCTTCTACAAACAGGGGCATTTATTATATTACACACCCCTGTGGTCTCAGTGAAGGAATGGTATTAACATCACATTTCTCTCACTACCTACCCACTAGTTAGGCACCCTGAAGAAATACAGAAAAGAAGACTAATTCTCCCTCTCTCTCTTACTCACTTTTCCTCTCTCCCCACAGGCAAGCCCACACACCTTTTCACAACTTGTCACTCCCTTCTCAGTAGGGACTATGACTTTTCCTAATGATATCTTCCCATCCTATGTAACTTAGCATACTGCCACACATCCTAACGGATGACCATGGTGACAAAGATAACTTGGAACAGGGTGCTTTATTTTTATTTTTTGAGGGTGGGTGGGGCAGGGACACAAGAAGGGAATTAATAAAGAAAAACAGATTTTTAGAGCTGGGTGAGAGGGCATTGAAGAGACCAGAGAAAGAAGAAGATAGGAGGACACCAAGGTCCTACAGAGACAATGTCACCATGATTCTTACTCTTCCGTGACTGGTAGCCATGATAAACACGAGGTATGTAAAAGTTACTTAGGAATGGTAGGATAAAATGAAATAATATGAATTTAGCATTAGCTTAAGGAAAGTGGGGGTATAAGCCTTTCCTTGACTAGCAACTGGTCTAGCCGTGCTGGCAAGTGGAATCATGTGACCTTCTTATGATGTCAAATGATCTCAGAATGTTTATCGCCTGGACAACACAACTAGCATCTAAGGAGGAAGAGAAAGCTATCTCCATAACTTACCAAGAGTCAGAACATGGAGAACTTCTCTCTCCTTAGCATTTCAGGACCACGGATCTCTTCCTCTGCCATGAATACTTTTCCTGATATTACATCCTCTCGAGCTACCAGCTTACCAGGTAAACTATGGGTGAAGCTGGGAATCAAGAGTTTATCTTCCTTTGGAGTATCTTATTGGCCCACAAATTGATGTATAAGACCAGAAAATTAAATTCAAAAGTCTCCAATTATTTATTCTTCTAGATGGGTGGTGGGTAAGGATACTTGCCATCGTGGCAAGTACCAAGTGGTTAACGTTTTGATTTCTATAGCTGGGGTGACCAAAATACATCCTGTCAATATTCCATGGATTTTTTACCCTGTTAGTCTGTACTGACTTCCAAGATGATACATGTATTTTCTTAGAATTGTTTACCACTGTAATCATCACAGTATGCTCTGGTTTTGTTTAGATAAGTTAGAGAAAAATCTAGCCTTTGAGTTCACTGCTGGGATCCTAATGTGAGAAAATTCATTGATATGGACAGAGAGGAATAAGGTTTTTGGCAAGCCAATGAATGGCTTTTTCTTATGTACCCCTTTGGATATACAAACACAACGTCTACAAGACTGTGAGCCAAAATCAAAATCTGCTATTTTTCTGGGAAACAAATGTAGATAAGCTTTCTACTTAAGCTTAATCAACTCCACTGGGTCAACAAGGTGGAACCCCCAGGACATGTACATTAATTCTGATCTCTGGTCATCTTTTTGACTATGTGTGGGGTCTTTGGGTCAGAGGCTTATCCTTAAAATCGTAGACGGGGTCCTCCATGTCACAGTATGGAACCTGTGGTTGTAACTCTTCACAATAAATTCTAAGCTCAGGAAAACTTAAAACCCCATAGTAGGGAGGGCCACAGGCACGACAAAATACAAGAGAAAGAGGGTAGACCAGGCAGAAAAATAATGTTGTTGCTTTTACCCAGCCTGGTCTTTCCTGTATCTCAATGAAATAGTCCTGTTCCAAAATCTAGAATGTCATTTGGAATGACCCAGCCTCACTGCACTGCATATTCATGGTGTCATCTCAGTCCCAGGAGGTCATCTGGCAAAGACAAGAACAAAGAGCCAAAGCAGAATCTCCCCTAAATCCCATTGGAAGTCCCAGAAGGGCAACTCTCCATTCAGCTCACCAGAGTGTTTCCTTCTGTCACTCAGACATCTCAAAGACTCCTGTACCTGGTGAGGTGCCCAGCCCTGCTCAGGTCCTGCCACCCCAGTACCAATGCAGTGCTCTTCGGCATGGGGTACACAACACAGTGTTCTCAGCAGGTGAGGTCTTCCCCAACCGTGTGTGTGTTCACATAGATATACCTGTGTTGATGCATGTATCCATATACATTTATGTCTATGAAATTGGAGTGAGGGGGCTGCTCTCATAGGGAATGGGTGTTGAGAAGCTTTGTGACCACATGCCATGCTTTCTGCTTGCATTTCTCTATCTAATCCCCTTTTCTTTAAGCCACCACCCCTTGAATCCCAGGGAGCAGGGCAAAGGGAAAAGGTTGGAGAGGGAGGAAAAATTAATTGGTCATGAATGTAAACATTCCCAGTGTAAATGCTGAACATGGAATTGTGTTCCGGGCTGCCTTTTGGGTGGTCTCTCTATGTCAGGCCTCAGGGGAAGGGTTATTTCCAGGGAGGGACTATCTCAGGAAGCAACAAGGTCAGTTTCCACTGGCCAGGTCATGCCAAACTTTCAAAATCATTTGCCCAAGGTTGTAACTATTTTGCCCCAGAGGTTGAACTGCTGTAAGACTTAACACACCTTAAGAAAAAAAAAAACAGGTTGAATGCCCTAGGTTGCTCTCCCAATTCCACCGATGCTTCTCAGATATCCAACTCACTTCCCCTCCTGGGGACACCCAAGCCCCAACTTTACCAAGCCCAGAGAGAGTCCCCAAACACTAGAGGCTCAGATTCAGCTCTTTTCTTCCCTTAATAGACTGTGCCTTGGGGGACACACCAAGCACTGAACAGCTGAGGCGAAATTGTACTATCTACCGGCCCTGGTTCTCCCCTTATAGCTACTTTGTGTGCACAGATAAAGAAAGTCACTTGGAGACCTACAGCTTCCCAGAGGTACAACAGGATGAGGGCAGGGAGGGCAGGGGGGACATTGGCCAGTATGAGGATATGGCCGAAAGCATTTGCTCTTCCTCCTCCTCCTTGGAGAATGCCTGTCCCCGGGAAACCACCAAGAAACCCAGACCAGGCTTGGACTCCAAGGACATCACATCCCAGGATATCCTGACAGCTTCCAAATGGCTTCCTGCCCAGCAGAATGGCTACAAATGTGTGGCATGCTGCCGCATGTACCCTACGCTGCACTCCTTGAAAAGTCACATCAAAGGGGGGTTCAAGGAAGGCTTCAGCTGCAAGGTATACTACAGAAAACTCAAAACTCTCTGGGGAAAGGAGCAGAAGGCACGACCAGGAGACAGGGTATCTACCACCAGCTGCCAGACTTTCAAGTAGATTTACAGCAGCCCACTAGAACAGACCAAAGGAAAATACAGGGGGTTAAAAACTATGTTATGTCTAAAGAAGTGAGAATAAATCAAAGTATTAGCCACAACCTTGTGCTGAGTCTGAGAGAGTGTCTAACCACATGGCAAATTCTCTGCCCTGATGATTAGCTGGGGAATAATACATTTAGGTTGACTTGGAACTGGTTGAAAGACTTAAGATCCCAAAAGCAGTCATTAAAGTGTCAATGTCACATTGGAAGTGGAGGTCTTTAGTGAAGTGCCCCAGGAGTCTGGGATTCACCCAGGACCCAGACTTTACCAGTTATTTAGATGGGCACAGATAGCACATGCATCAGATCTGCAGCAGACACAAAGCTGGAACAATAGCTAACGTGTTAGATGACAGAATTGAGACCCAGAGTGATTTCACCAGGTTAGGACAATGGATCAAATTGAATTAGATGAAATTAAATAGTGGTCAGTGTCAAGTTCTACATTACGAATTTAAAAAATCAACCACATAAGTAATGGGCGTAGCTAGAAACAGGTCTCGTAAAAGAATGCCAAGGGCTTTCGTTACTACAGGCTGAAGTAGGAGCCAATGGCATTTTATAGGAGTCAAAAGTTAGTGCAATCTTAAGCGTCCAATCTCTGTCTGTCTTGCTCAAACTATGGTTCTTCCATTCAGATCTTAGTGTTTCTGTTTCTAACCAGATCCACCCAATCTAATGGGGATTCCTGAAGGCTTCACATCTCCTTAGTAACATAGTTACTAGAAGACCCCTACTTTTCACTCAGGCCCTGTAGCAATCCCTTACTGTCAGGGCATGAAGGGAAATACTCATTTTTGTGTTTGGGAGTCCTGGAGGTAAATGAGGGTCTTAGGACTTTATGCTATCTCCTTCCAAGGGGGCAAAATCCCAAAGATAACTTCCTGGAAGATGTAATCAGTTGGATTCTCTTGCTTTTTTGTAAGGATGGGCCTCTCTTCACATCTTAAAGCACCTCTTAGAAAAGTGAATGAGGTGAGGAGGGGTATGAGCTCACTGCACTGGGAAAGCATGAAAGCCAACCAAGGGGGTGGGTTGCTGCTATTTCTCCCCTTGTGAGCCCCACAAGAGACAAAGTCCTCCACCCATTGTGGTCACAGTAGGGGAGAGGAGCATGGGGGAGGACAGGCCACGGGGAGGTTTGCAGGCTGCCTCTAGACTGTTTTCTCTCTTGGAGTAGCTTCCCAACACAGCCTGGAAGAGTTTGCCCCCTTTTAAATACAATAAAATTCACCTCCAAAGGGCATTTGGTTTTCATCTCCTTTCTCCAGTCCCCATTGCTGATTCACTTCCTAAGATGGCAGCAACCTCCTTCCCTAGGGCCAGGCCCTTCTTTGTCACAGACCTCTCATTCCCAGGCAGCCTAATGCAAGGCTGTCTTCATCTGACAATGCCCTAGGATCGTAGATCATTTTACAGATGAGGAACGTGAAGCTCAGGAAGATGAAGTGACCGAGGCCACACAGAGTCAGCAGCAGGATTTGAACCCAAGTCCCCCGACACCAGAGCCAGTATTCTTTCCACTGTATTATGCTCCTTATGGGACTTGGCGTCAAACGTCAGCCAAGGTTTTCTTGATTATAAAAGTCAACATGTATTATGTGTGTGTGTAATTACATGAACATGGGTATACAAACAGTGGATTGAGCTCCTGGGCCTGGAGTCAGGATGACTTGAGTTGAAATGTAGGCTCAAACACAGCAGCTGTGTGACCCTGGGCATATCACTCAACCAATGTTCGCCTCAGTTTCCCCATTGGTAAAATGGAGATAATAATAGCATCTACATCCCAGGGTTTTTGTGAAGATCAAATGAGGTAATTGTAAAGCACTTTGCACATAGTAGGAGCTTTGTGAATGTCGTTATTATGATGATATACAGGCATGCCTGTGCACATACATGTATTCATGTGTGTATACACACACATATATTCTAGATATACATAATATATATACATGCACACAAACATGCACCAATACTTGATGTTCTCTTACTCTCTCTAACCAGCCACCTTCCACAGATGAAGAAGGCCAAGACCTGGACAATTCCCCTTTCCCACAGCATCTGTTTCCTTGTCATTTTCCAACAGGATTCCTTATGTCCTGCTCCTGCCAAATCCAGTGACAGTTAGACAAAGGCTCAGCCTCAAATTCCATGAGTCTATTTTACAACTCGAATGTGAGGCACAGAACATAGGCCTGGAGGTGTGACTTACAGAAGGGACCATAGTGAAGAGCATGGGCCCAGGAGTCAGAGGACTTCAAATGAATTCAAATCCTGCCCCAAACCCTACTACTTGTAATACCTTGGGCAAGTTATTTAACTATCCAAGTGACTCTCTCTTCTCCCATGGGCTCAAGATCTATGATCCTATGAGCTAGCCCCGTGGTTCCAAAAGTGTGTGGTCCAGGCACCTCTGGGGGTCCATGAGGCCGGAGAGCTATTTTCACAATAATAAGATGTCTTAATTTCTTAAGTGGCAAATATTGGTAGATATAACCCAGAGAAACAAAAGTTCTTGGTGGAGGATCCTCAATAATTTTTTAAGAGTATAAAGGGGTCCTCGGTTCAGAACTGCTAAGCTATCCCATCCTAGGGAGACACTATCATTGATTAGGCGATGACTAGCAAGAATGCATTTCCTGACCCTAGGGACCAGCTATAGGACCTTGAGAAAATCATTTTTATATTTGCTCTAAGATCAAAATGATTCCTCATCTATGTTGCTCTTTCTCTAGCCCTTGTTAGTTGAGTTACCTTACTTAGTTAATATGGTATTAAGTTAATACTTAGTCACTTACCCTTTAGAAAGCTAAGTTTGAAGAAGACCCAGTTTTCTCATCTGAGAAATGGGGAGAATAGTACTTGCAATATCGTTGGGTCAGAGATGTACAGAGTCACAGACAGTCAGAGGTCATTTAATTAAAAAAAAACAAAAAACCAGGGATCTAAAACTGAAAGGGACCATAGATGTCATCTTATTCAAACCCCTCATTTTATAGGTGCAGAAACTGACTCCCCAGAGAGGTCAAAAGACTTGCCCAAGGTCACATAGGTACTAGGTAGCAGATTCAAGATTTGCATCCAGGGTCTGCTCTGTTCCTTTAAGCAGATATTTTGGGCTCCGTTTTTATTTTTTACTTAATATTGTGCCTATAATTTTGTGAGCCACCTCATAGTTCTTTTTGGCAGCAGGCAGGATACAAATGATAAGTAGATGGCATGTGTTGGCCAACTTGGCCTCTTTCTTTTTGAAGCAGAAACCCTAGTGGTTAATAAGACCTGTCCTACACTCCTGCCTGCAGGGGAGACAAAGAAAGCAGACCAAGGTCTCCTATTCTCCTCACCTAGTTTCTGCATAGTGGCCTTCAAGATACACAGTAACCTCTCGTTGACACAGTAAACAATCCCTGCTTCCCAAATTAGACAATTACACTTTTAGCAGGACAGCTCTATTGTGGTTTGGTATGGGTTTTCCATCTCTCATTTGTTTTGGGGCCACTTTGGGAAGGGGGACCATCACCCTTTCCAGGTGGAGGCACGGTCATTTGCCCCATCTGTCCACACACTTAGAATTGGCCCCATGTCTGGACTTTTCTGCTGAGCACAGGAGGGTGAAATCAGTCGGTAGTCAATGAGAACCCAGTCCTATGCAAATGTATTGAGTCTGCGGAATTCCTAGAATGATTTGAAATATTCCTTCTAAGCTAAGCCTGAGGACTTCTGTTATTTCTATAAGAACATCTACTAAATTAAGCAGATGGTCTCTGTTCTGTGAAAACAGATATCCCAATTCCAAGGTAGATGGGGGACGCATATAACAAAGTATTTTTTTCTAATCACACTGGTAACTTTAGATATCTTCCAGAATTTTCTGTTTGTTAAAATGGCAAACTTTATCTCCCCTCCCCCCACTTTTTAAATGTTGCTCAAGACATCAAGTTAAGTTTGCGAGTGATGGCGATGACCAGCGTGAGGTTGAGGGTAGCCTGGTATCATTCACTGGTTTGATCAGGCCACAGTGACTTAGAGGCTAACTATACAGCTGGGTGCTCAACCCTCTGACCATTACCCACATTTCAGCTCTGCAAAATTTAGACTGTAAATGAGCTGCCATTTACCTGAAAATAAGAGGCAGTATGATATATTGGCTGGCCTTGAAGTCAAGACCACCTGGGTTCACAGTCCCTGCCTCTGAAACATGTCTGTTACTGAGTCCATGGGAAAGTTACTTCACTCACCAGTTTCCCCCAGGCATCTGGCCCAGGAGTCAGAAGACATGAATTCTTATTCTGCCCCAAATCCCACTACTTCTGACACATGACTAAGTGTCTGTCTCTTCTCCCCTGGGCTCAAGATCTATGATCCTATAAGCTAGCCCAGTGGTTCCCAAAGTATGCAGTCCAGGGAATTCTGGGGTCATTGGCAAGATGCCCCCAGGCAACTCACTAAAAGTGTCCTTACAAATGAGCTCCGAATCAACTTCATTAAATGGAGGTTCTACACTGAAAGAAGCTTCCGCTAATTACATGGCATATGGGGACTAAGTTCCCCCTCCCCACCAAATATCCCCAAACTTTAAATACTTTACAGCAGATCAGAGCAGGAAGGAAGGGATCCTAGGTCATTTCAGCCAGTCTCCCCATTGCACAGATAAAGAAACTGTGGTCCTGAGAGAGGTGATTTACTTGAGGTCATACAGTGGGAGACAAAGGTGGGGTACAAAGTCTCCAATTACTGTGCTTATAAACAAATGGGAATAGGTGTATCATCATTAGCTTCATTACGAGGCTGGACCTACGGACTCAGAAAGCAGCCACAAACCTCAAAAGAAAGTATGCTGGTAATAACTGGGAATATTCATTAAACCTGAAACATGATCCCCTGTGATAATGTGATATGATTGTGGTACTGCAGAAACAGCACTGGATTTAGAGTCAAAAGACCTGAGTTCTAATCTCGGCGCTGCCACTGACTGATCTGTGGCCTTGGGCAAATCCGTTGACCTCCCCTGGCTCTAGTTTCTTCATCTTAAATGAGAGGCCAGGACATTTAAAGTCACATCCGGTTCTAAGTCAGTAATCCAATTCCGTAGACCTAGGAAATTCATTGCCATGGCCCACAACATCCCATAACTCTGAGGGGGGTGAGAAGGGCTAGCCAAAGGAGGATGAGTTTGCAAAAATGCTTGTGTGTTGATTTCTTGGATTCTGCAAGTTGATCAAGTTGAGCAGCAGGTGAGGGGCAGGCTTCGCTTCTATCATCTCCAAAAGAACCACCCTCATAGGATAGGAGTCACTCATCCCACATCTGCCCAGCTTGGGGGGAGGAGGTTAGGAAAGGAGGCAGGTAGAGCAGAAAAGTAAGAAACAAGAAGGGACAACAGAAAGAGACTTTAGAAATAAGAAAGGTTTATTTAGCAAAAGCCACTAGACTGGTGACAACATCCAGGGAGTAAGTGCACTTACATGGACAGAATAATTTCCCAGAGAGTCGAGTCAATAGAATTAATGAAACAACAGTTGTAGGAAAGGGAAGAAAGAGAAAAGGAGTGGGAAGGGAATAAATGAAACATCAAATCAACCCTCAAGAAAGCAAGATCAATAGAGAGCGGTAAGGCCAGAGAGAAGTTTTACAGACAGTGCTGAGACTAGCAGGAATATAATTACACATTTACAATTCCAATGTACAATTGAGGTGAGCAGAGGCTGTTTTTCCTTCCCTGGCCCCACAAGCAGCCCCCGGTGCAGCGAGTGAGCAGCCCATACTCCTAGGGGGTCTGGGAGTTCATAGCCTCTGATCATCCCTGATACAGGTGCTTTGCCCATACACAGCCACCTCCCCCAGCCCCATCCATATCTCCTTCACGAAGTTGCAGAACTGAAGAATGAAAGAGGAATAAGTTAGAGTAAATAGCAGGAAAGGAGAAAGGGGGGGGGGGCTCCACTGGGATGTAAAATGTTCCAGTTCTTTCCCTGTCTTCCCCAGCCAAGGGTCGAATGGCTAAGGCCACCTTGATGCATTCTGGCTGTGCCCTCCCTAGCTCTGAATCCAAAGACACACAGGGACTGCCACCCATTCTAATACATATGGGTGCTCATGCAGCTCATGCTACGAAGGATACCTGAACAGTTGCCATAGGAAACATCTGGGGCTAGCCTAGGGGATGGGAGGAGATAGGACAAAAGTGGACTAAACAAAAGGAATGGAAGTCCTCCCCAGGCCAAGAGCAAGATTCTTAAGCTTATTTTCCTTCTAGTAATAAGCTCAATCTCTCAGCCTTCTTTCTTGTTCTTCCTCTCATTGAAACGAAAGGTCCAAGAATTTATAGTCAGGCCACCCTTTCTAAGATAAGTGTTCCCAGTGGGGTGTTTAGGGTGTGGCCGCCACCTGGAACCAAACTCCAATCCTAAATAGTCAGTACCTAGCAACACCAACTCAACCCAATTTTAAATCAGTGGGATAACAGTTCTTTATGGTCTTCCCAACTGGACCATCAGCAAACACTAGAAGCCCAAGAGGAAGCAGGGGAGTGAAAAGGTCTTCATGGAGTCAGAAAGACCTCTCCCATGGAGTGAGATTGGCTCTGAATTTAAAGCCCGGTCGCATTCAGTACTAGACCTGCCTGCATCCTCCACCACCTCTATTTTGTCTATCCCTATTCCCCCACCCCCAACACTTTTCTTTCTACATTCTATTTGGTTTTGCCTTTGTCAGCCTATCTCTTGCCACAGTTGTCTTCTCTGTATCAACTGGGCACCTTCTTGTTCCATCTTTATATATATATTCTCTATGTATATACATATCTATAGTGTATATGTCCATATCTACACATCTACATACATACACACATGTACACCTTCAGGTACCTTGGGCCCTATAATAGGTCGCCTAAGGCCTGGCCTACCAACAAGAATTCCTCTTACCCAACAGGACAGCCTTGTCCGTTCCGCCACTGGCTTCACCTGTAGTTCCTGCTGGCCCACAGCAGGCCACCAACATTGTCAGATCTCCTCCCTCTACCTACAAGGCTCTCTGGTGAGCAAAAACTTGGTTCCTTTTAAGCTGCCTTTTAACAGTACAGGAAGTTAGGGCTTTGCAAACCAGATAGGGAGGGACCAAACTGGGCTCAATTTTCTTATCTTTTCGGTTCCTCCTGGGATGTTCTTCTTTTTTCCCATTATCAGGTAATTTTACCTAGGCCTAATTCAGTATTTTTTAAAAATACAAGTAAGAATAGTTCAGGGACAAGATTAATCCATTAGAACTATCTTAGAAGTATAATAAATGGAACAGAAGGGTATTCTGGTAGAATATAGGGGCAGAGCCAACAGACAATGGAAATCTTGCTCTTGGGTTCTTCCCACATACACAGGGAAGTTTGGCAGTCTTCAGGAGCACACAGAAATGTACAGACACACATAAACACTATCTCCAATTGAATTGCATCTGGTATGGTAATCTCTGAAAAGGAATATGGTAAAGTTGTATGATTTTTTTTGTCCTATGATTTGGACCATTGAGTCCAGAAGAAAATGCAACAGTTATATGTCTTCCTAATTTACAAAAGAAACCTTAGGTTGAACACATGATTTGGGACCAAAACATCCTTCCTAGGGACCAACCCCTTCAACAACCCTTGACCTCTGAGCCTGTAGCTTTGCTGTCCAAGATGGAGACAGAGTTGATTCCCTTAGGAAAAACTCATGGAATCCAATAAACCCAGTTTTCCTTCAGGCATTTCTAAATTCCCATTAAGAATAACCAGTGGCTGTCTCATTGGACAGAGAGGAGAATGGGGGCTTTTTCTTAAGGCTCCTCTACTAGTCTTTTACCATATCCACATCTCTGAGGTATTGGATCCATCACTCAGCCATTCTAGACAGGTGTGCATATGGACAGTGGTGATGTGGCTAACAATTCCTGACTCAAATGGGACAGCGCCTATTTGGGATTCCCATTGGCCAAAGCCCTTCCCAGCTACCAGTCAATGTCCATTTAACAAACTGAAAAAGCCCTATAAAACTGCCTGGAGGGGGGAGGAGATAGGAAGACAGGCTAAGGCCCCCTTAATCTCTGAGGACATGGCTTCTGTTGGCAGGACCCGTAAGTGTCTGAGCCACTTTCCAGCTATAATTTTGACGGGCATTGCCTTTTCCAGAGAGGGGAAAAAAGGAATCCCATACCCAAAGAAAGGACCAGTCTCATATTTTTTCTAAGACTCCTTCCCCTCCCTGTGGGCTTCAAAGAATTATATAAACCAAGACAGCTGGTCCTATAGGGAACATGCCACTTCGATGCTTACCCTGAGGAATAAAATTTCCTGTCCCTGTTGCCAGCACACTCAGCCCTCATATGCCTAACATTGGCTCCACTTTCAATGAAGACAAAGCTAGGCACTGAGTGACAGGCCTGATCTAGGAGAAATATCTGAGAAGATACTTCATCATGTGGCATCCTTCCTCAGTAGGGACTGCAGGAAGCCGAGGGGGCTGTTGTGACCTTATAGAATTATCAACCCAATGTATATAATACAAAAGTCCTTCCTACATGGGCCTGGCAGTTCTGGAGATGGCAAACCTCTGAAGAGATGTAATGGGGCCCAGAAAGCCAGCTCCATTTTTCACATCAGTGGAGAACAAAGTAATAGTTTGACATTAGGAATTATACCCTCTTCTTTTCTTTCCTACTCTCCAAAATTAAAACCCTAAAGCCTTTTGGGAAACCCCAAGCTTCTCTAGGCCCCATTCACCACCCCACTGGGCACAGAAAGATGTAACCCAGGCTGGTGGTGCTCCCAGTCTCCCTCCTATCACAGGCTGTGAAGATGACTCCCTCCTCACGTTGTCTCTGATGCCCTTCATCCCCAGAAGCCAGGCCACCACTGCTGCCACCTCCTACAGGCACCTACACTGCAATCTCATCATCCAGGCAATCCCCCAGCTCCTGCCTCTGCAGGACATTCAGCAGGCGGGGAGGCTCCTCCTGAGACCACGAGTCGCGCTCCTCGCTCTCGTCTGTGTTAGACTCATATTCCGAGGCGATGCCCGACTCTCGGAACTTGATGAGCTCCAGGCTGCCCAGGAGAGGCTCTCCCCCTGACGGGGTGTCCCCGGGTGGCAGGAAACGGAAACACTCCAGCTTCACCAAACAGTCGCGCCTACCTAAGGGGCTGCCCACTGAGTGAGCGAAGTCGGCCGAACTGGGGCCTAGCGGGGGCAGGTGGAGGTCCTCGGGTTTGGGGGTCGTGGGGTCGCAGAGCACAGGGAGGACGCCAGAGCGAAAGGTGATTTCCAGCAAGCTGTCTTGGGAACCCACTGGTGAAGGAGAGAAGAGGGAGAGGAGATTGAAGGTTAAACAAGTTATAGGCCTGGAATGCTACCATGCACCTCTGGGCCTTCAGGGCTGAGGCCCTTCTAAGCACTAAAAAGATCACCCTGGGAAAAAGGGTCATCCTGGGCTACAGGCTCTGGAGTGGCAAGACCTGGATTAAATTCTACCTCTGACACTGTACAATCTTGGGCAAATCCCTTTTTTCCTCTCTGAGCCTCAGTTTCCATAACTGTAAAAAGAGGGGGTTGGACTCTATGGTCCCCAAGTTCCCTTCCAGCTCTAGAGAGGATGTTAGGATTCATGGACCAGGTCCGCCAGAACAGTGTTTCCCAAACCAAATTATTCTGGTCTTAAAGACAAAAAAAAGCTAAATTCTCTATTTTTGGCCACTTTGCTCTTAGTGCCAAGGCCATCAGGGACTCAAGGAGAGAAGTCTGGGGAGTCAGAGAGAAGGAGGGAGCTGGGAGTGGGAGAATCCCAACACAGAGAGAAGAATAAAGAGGAGAATCAGTGGATTTTTTAAGCATAGAGGTCTGAAGAACTTGGATAGTAAGAAGTTTTCTGGCTTGGCAGAAATCTGCCAGGCCATCAGGGCATGATGGAAAGAGACAGTATTAGAGTCAGGATGACCTGGACTTAGATCCTGCTACTGACCAGGAGAAAGTCACAAGCTCTCAGGGTCCTTTTGCAACACTCTTAGACTGTGAAGTTACAGAAGAATTGCCCAGCTCTCCATCAGGGGAGGGAAATTTCACACTGGGAGTGCTGTACACCAATGAAACCAGAATTCCATGTGTCAAGGACTGTGGATTGGGAAATAGGGATGTAAGCCATCCTTCCAACACCAGAAAGGCTTATGAAACATCTGGCCCTCAATATACATGGCTCATTAGTCAGCCCAAACATCTTTGCTGAGTACAATCACAGGTGAGAAAGTCAGTAAGTTTGGGGGAGAGGGAAACGCATCACAGGACATGGGAAACAGAATTTGAGAAATAGGCTGAGAATCATTCTATCTAACTTGTATTTCATCAGGCCTGTGATGGTTAATTCCTGGGCTACATGTGGGCCAGTGGCTAAGGTGGTCTAGACTATAGGAATACTCTTCTAAACATCTCTTTTAAACTTTCAGTTGAGAAGCAACGGAAAGTGTTCTCTACAGCTTCAAGCATACTAGGGCACTTAGCAATGAATGGTTAGGCACTAGCAGCCTCAAAGTCCCAGCTTCTTCCCCTCTCCCCCAGACCCTTTCGATTGGAAGGCAGATAGAGGCTATGATGTAATGCTTTGAAATGAGGTTTCATTCTGGTGAGAAAAATCGGTGGGTTCAAAAACCCGCATTAATGTCCAGTACAAACTCATGGGTGTGTATGTATTAAAAGGAGGTCAAGTCTTCAAGTAAATCCAGATGACCCAGAGAAATGACTCTGGAAATATAGATATAGATACATATATAGATATAGATAAAGATATAGAAATGACTCTGGATCTTCTATACCACAGAAGCAGACCTAAGGGAACTTAATCCAGCTCACACCCTAATGGAGGAAGTGAGACATACCCCTCATATGATCAATCTCCTGTGAGCAATCGGGAAGAAAGAAAGCGGGAGAGCAGGAAACAAGCATTTGTTAAGAGTCTTCTCTGTGCCAGGCACCATGCTAAGTGTTTTACAAATACTATCTCATTTGATCCACTCAACAACCCCAGGAAGGGTGGTGCTATTATTATCCCCTGTTTCAGGAGAGGAAACTGAAGCAGATAGAGGTTAAGTAACTTGTTCAGGGTCACACATCTAGTAAGTGTCCGGGACTGGATTTGAACTCAGATCTTGATTCCAGGCCCAGCACTCTAGCCATTGGGCCATCTGGCTGCTTCTGGGAGGCAACATGGTAAAGTGATAACTATAATTAATAATAGCTAACATTCACATCGCATTTTAAAGCTTGCAAAGGCTTTAGATTTATTATTTATTTGATCCTTGAAACCGTGTCCCTATTTGGTACTGTCCCCATTTTTACAGATGAGGAAACTGAGGCTGACAGGTTTTAAAATGACTTTCCAGGGTTACACAGCTGGCAAGTGCTAACTCCAAGTCCAGCATTCTATTCAATATATCACCTAATAAAACATCTGAGTTCTAAACCCCGCTTTGCCAATCACTTGCTGTGAGATCCTGACTACATGGCTTGACTTCTTTCAATCCCAGTTTCCCCATCTTTAGGTGACAGGCTCCTCACAAGGTTTGTAAGAATCAAAGGAGAGAAAATACAAATAAACTCAGAGTTTCTTCTCACAACAACCTTGAGAAGCAGGTGAGGGAACTGAGGCCCAGTAATAACAATAATGGGAAAGCTAGGAGGTACAGTGGATAGAGCCCTGGGCTGGGGTTCAGGGAGACTCATCTTCACGAGTTCAAATCCAGCCTCAGAAACTCACTAGCTGTGTGACTTTGGGCAAGTCACTTAACTTGCCTCAGTTCCTCATCTGAAAAATGAGCTGGAGAAAGAAATGACAAGCCATCTTTGCCAAGAAAAACCCCAAATGGGGTCACAGAGAATTGGATACGACCGAAATGACTGAATAACAAATACCAGTAATAAGAGTGGGATGAAGAATTTGAGGCCAGATCTCCCGACTGTAAGCCCAGGACTATTACACTGCCTTGCTATGCCCTTAACCCACCCTAGGAGTCTGCCTTGTGGCAAAGCCAGCACATGAGCCAGCGGACGCTGGCTCACTCTGCATATCTCCCCCGGCTCCCAGCACCCAAGAGGCATTTCATAAGTACCAGGTGGCTCCATGGGGCTGTTGGTTGTTTATTTCAAAACTAGGGCTGGATCATGGGGCTGCTTCATTCCCTGCCTTTCTCAGGAAAGGACTTCCAGGGAGAGATGACATTTGGTTCTTGGTGCCTCTGATGAGCAGCCCTCAGGGTCTTCTTTGGCCCCTGGGCTTGTGAGTGAAGGTAGAGGGTGGACAGAGGGGCAGCAGAAGGGTCACTTACTGGCATCGTGTCCTGACAGTTTGAGCTCAAGCTCCTGCACTTGTTTGACCAGCAGGGAGATGTGCTGAAGCATATCCTTGTTCTGCAGCAGGAGCTGGTGGACTCGGGCCTGGGCTTCCAGTCGAGCCGCAGCCTCCGCAGCCAACTGGTCCTTCAGCAAGTGAACCTGCGTGGTGGGCACCGAGAGGGAAAGCAGAAAGAGAGAGAAGGGCTGGTAAGTCACTCAGTGAGCAGCAGTGACTCCTCCCCAAGAAAATAGCTGCCCTCCATATTAATTTGTAAGCTTCTAGGAGGCTGGGACTGTTTCATGTCTGCCTTCATATCCCCATGACCTAGTATAGTGCCTGGTATACAGTAGACACTCAATAAATGTCTGCTGATGAATTAAATTTGAGAAGACTTCCCAAGCCCAAGGGAATTGGGCTTAGAATCACCCTTCCCAGGGATACCTACAAATGTCTGGAGATACACCGCATCTCATATACCACTCTGTACCTCATGGCCAAGGTCTAAAATGACTCAGGCCCTTCCTCCAAGAAGCCTTCCCCAACTGCCTTAGGACACAGCAATCTTTCTCCTTCAGTCTCCCAAGGATTTATCTGTTTCCCTAATATGGTGCTCAGATGACTACATTGTTTTGAAACTTATATCTACCTCTCCAACAGATAGAAAACTCCGTGAGGGCAGAGACCAAAAGTACTTAATCCAGTTGTCTTACACATAGCAGAGAATTAAACATTTATCTATTGATTTATAGGCAAAGGGCTCTTCCCACTATTCTGGAGCTAACAAAGTAGAGAGCATTGGGGACTGGACACTATATCATAATAGACATCACAGCAGCGTTCCTGATGTTTAGCCTGAAGAAGAGAGGGAGCGGCAGGGAGTGAGGGAGCATGAGAACTATCTCTCTGTATTTGAAGGGCTGTCTTGTGAAACAGGGATTAGATTTATTTTGCTTGGGCCTAGAAGGCAGAACTGATTTGAGTTTCAACATAAGGCAGATTTAGGTTCAATGCTAAATGGAGCTTCCTAACAATTAGGGAGCATCCAAGGATAGAATGCGTAGCCTAGATGAAGGGGCGGTGTGTGAGATTCCTCTCCTATGGGTCTGGGGTCTTTAAGCTGAACCTGGGCGACCCTTGTCCCAGATATTGTGGCTGGGTACCTTCCCAGAGAGGTACGTTTACAGGGCACTTAGCTTTTGCTAAGAATGCAGGTGGGATCTGGGCATTTCGTATAGGTGCTTTGTGGGTGTGTGATTGGCTGGGTAGAGCTAACAAACATGGCAGCTTTTATGATGTGAAGGGGAGAGATTTCTGGTCCTCATCAGGGAAGATGGCAGGAAGGATCCCAAGGGGTCCTGAAGGAGAGGAATGAGTCTCCTGGATGCCTCTGAAAATTGAGGGTGAGGGTAGAGAGGAAGGCTTTTGTAGGCAGAGATGGAAATGGTATGAATGAGTCAATGCTAGGAAATTGAATGAAGGAACCAGTCCAAAAGTCAGTTTGACTAGAGGGAATGGTTGTCCTTGTGGAGGAAGGGCAATGGTGAATGGAGTAAAAAGAGAAATAGCAGCTTGTTTTAGAGAGGAGGAAGGTGAAAATATGGTGGAAACAATGAGAGGTGTAACAGCTCCCCAGAGCAATATAACAATTCAAGAAGTAGACGCCCAGGACTGCCCTAGAGGGACTTCAACCATACGTGGTGTTCTGAAGGGTTGGCGTGGTATCATAGGGTCATCGATTTTGAACTGGTAGGGACATTAGAGGTGCCATTTTATAGATGAAGAAACTGAGACCCAGAGAGGTTTCACACAGCTAGTAAGGTCACATAGCTAGTAAGAGTCTGAGACTAGATTTGAACTCAGGAAAATGAATCTTTCCTAACTCCAGGCCTGGTACTCTGTTCACTTCGCCAGCTAGCTGCCCCAAATTAGAGATGGATTGCCTATCTGCTATCATTCACCACACTGAGCTTGGGAAGAAATCATAGGGCTGGATCAAATGGTGTGACTAGGTTATTTCCATATTTGCCCCCTTCACAGCCTGTACATCCTATGCCTGGCTTTCCCCAAGGGTTTGGGACCTACTATGAGCTTCCAGAGAAGCCAGCTATCTCAATACATGGCTGCTCCTCTCCCTGCTCAAACTCAGCAACCCGACCTCGCTCTCGGCTCTCCTGATGAGAATCACTAATATGATTCAGTTTCCACTTTCCAGCTCCAAAGAGCCTGGCCCACTCCATCCCTGCAGCAGGAAAGTGGTGGCAGGAATCTGATGCTGCCCTCACTTTCTGTCCCTCCCTCCTGGCACTTCTAATAAATTGCACTGATATCAGCCAAGACATCTGCTTCACCTTTAAGGATTAACTGCAACCTTATCAGTGAAGGGAAAAAGATGGTGAGGGATGGAATGAGCTATGGTGAAAAAAATCAAAAAACACTGGCCCTTTGGCCTCCATGAATTGAAGCATAGAGTGAACTCTTAAATAGGATTGGGGAGGGGTGGGGAAGGGAAGCGAAGGTCAGCAGACCTATTCATCCTGGGGAATAGGAGAGTCTGGGACAGTGAGAAGAGCAGTGGATTTACTTGGGTTCAGATCCTGACTCAGCTCCTTACCAACTGGGGTCTCAGTTTGTTCATCTATACAATGAGACAGCCAGAGCAGATAACCTCTAGGCTCTGGCCAGTTCTCAATCCCATGAGTGTTTCCTCCTGCCCCCAGGGAAAGAAGCTGGCTTGTAGCTCTAATGCCCCTTTTTCCCTCCATGGATTCAGTTTCTGATTCTGGGTATGGCCATGGTCAAGTCATGTCAAGTGATTAGAACCACGGCAGTGACATACAAGTTTTCTGTGTTTACACAAGCCCAATCAAGGCAGGACTTTGGAAGAAAAAAATGAAAAGTTACAGAAATGCAGAAAGCCTTGGCTGTGTGACCTTAACTTCTCAGGATCACATGATTTTTTCATGTCTCCCTTAGACAGGCAGCTAGGTAGGGCAATGGATAGAGCCCTGAGCCTGAATCAGTTTCAATCTAGCCTCAGATACTTCCCATTCATCTCTTGGCAAATCACTTATTGGCTGTGTGACCAGAGACATTCACTAGCTCTGTTACCTTGAACAAATCACTTAGCTCTGTTTGCCTCAGTTTATCTACAAAATGAGCTGGAGAAGGAAAGGACAATCCATTCTAGGGTCTTTGCAAAGAAAACCCCAAATGTAGTCACTAAGAGTCAGACATGATTAAACAAGTCACTTAACCTCTGTCTGTCTCAGTTTCCTTAACTGTAAAATGGGGAATAATAGCACCTTACATGCCAGGGTTGTTGTGAGGATCAAGCTTAGCAAAGGATCTGACACATAGTGTGCAATTAATGAATCCTCTTTCCCTCCCTTCCTTTCTCTGACTTTTTATAATCTTTCTGTGAAAGTCACCTCTTTCTTCCTCAAACTTCTTATGGCACTTTGCCTTTGTCTCTATTTCATTTTCTTTTGTTATCCCGATTAGATCAGATGTTCACATGGACTATTTGTGCCCAACCTTCAGTAGAGCCTTCCAAGCTCATATTGGTCTGTTCAGCCATAGTCAGACACATTCTACCTTGACTCCAAACAGTGATGTCATTTTGGTCCTCTTCCAGAATGAAGGACAACAACCAACCAACCACTGAACTTTCTAGATTGTAAACTTTTTGCAGGTAGGGACTGTCTTTACCCTCTTTTTGTATCCCCAGGGCTTAGAACAGTGCCCGGCACATAGTAGGTGCTTAATAAATGTAGATTGAAATGTATGCTTGTCTTTTCCTCCATTAAACTGTAATCTCATTGTGGGCAAGATCATGTTGCCTGCCTTCCTTTTTGTGGGGACAGGGAAGAAGAATTTGGACTCATGATTTCATCAGTTTAAAGGAGTCCTGGTTTCAAAACTCTTTCCAGTAAGGCAGGTAAGTATATCTAGAACTTGTTGGTACAATTTGTAATTTTAGAATGGCCTGGGGGCACTGAACAGTCAGGAGTCAGAGACAGTCCTTATTCCAAGGGCCTCTGGACTTTGAGGCTGATCCTCCATCCACCAGAACACTCTGACTCTCCCTCTCCCTCTGGGGAGCAGGCACTTCATAGATGACTGGTAAATTGAACGGCAGAGCGAAAAGTGATCAGGCATTTTCAAATTTCCTGAGTGTGGAAGCTAACGCTCAGCCCAAAGACCCAGAGCTAACGAGCTCAGCCTTCTGTGCAGCTGCCGAAAGTGGCATCAGGCACAGAGCTCCAGCCTGACATTACTGTGGCACACACACCCCATAGAGGAGAAAGAAACCAAGGCACAGAATCATCTAGATTTCTTAAAACACCAAGGTCTAACAATGCTCTGGCTGTGCAAGCTTAGGTTTAGGAATGGAGCACTAAATTAGGAAATCAAGAGGCTTGGGTTTTATTAGCTTTCATCCCTAATTTATTGTCACTTTCGGCAATTTGCTCAGCCTCCCCTAGTTAGTTTCCTCATGCATAAAATGGGCACCCTATCCCACCATTTTCCTCCTTATCTCATGAGGCTGTTCATAGAATCATGGAGCTGGAGCTGGAAAGGACCTCATAGGCCCTCTAATCCCACCCACTCATTCTCTTTTAAATAACTGAGGAACTGAGGCACAGTGCGGTTAAGTCCTTGAGGACAAATAGTATACGCAACAGGCCAGATTTGAACTTGGGTCCTCTGACCTCAGGAAGGTAAGCACCTTCACAGCGATGACGAGATTAATGTCGAGCCTCCTGTATAGCATGGAAAAAACCTGCCTCTTTTCACTGTTCCTTTTTCCTCAAGTTGGATGTAGGGGGAAAGCTTCCTAATAATTACACCTATCCAAAAATAAAATTAGCTTCCTTGGGAGGGAGCAAGTTCTCCATCCATGGAGATCATTAAGCAACGACTGGATGACTGCTTGTTAAGCAAGTTAAAAAAGGGAATTTCTATTTATAGATCATAGATTTAGACATAGAAATGACCTTAAAGGCCCTCAAATCCAAACCCCTCGTAATAGATAAGGAAACTGAGGCACGCAGCAAGTATGTGCACAAGGCAAGATTGGAACCCAGGCATTCTTGACTCCAAGTCCGGTGCTCTATCTACCATATCTATGGTCTATCCTCCATCTATCTACGCTGCCTCAAGATTCAGGCTGGACCAGATGACCTCTGAGGTTCCTTCAAACTCTGAGATTTCATCAAATTTTCACAAAATTCTGTGATTTTATGACTCATGCAAAGTCATAGAATAAATTTCTGGGTGAGTCAGGAGTTGAATGATAATTTTTATACTTTGGGTTCTGTTTTCTCTCCATCAGAGGGCAATGCCCAAAGTCACCCCTCCCCCTTTCCTTGCCCCCCCAAGAAACCCCCAGCCCCAAAGGAAATAGAGACAAACAATCCACTCACTGTTAAGCCTACTTGCCCTGACTCCAGCTCCTCAATCAGAAGTGGGGGCCGAGCCAGGCTGGTGTTCGGGAGTGACAGGCACATGGAAATGGCAGTGGAGGGAACCAGAGCAACTCACCCCGCTCTAACCCCCCTCCCCTAGACACACACGGCAAACACATAAGCAAAGGCATCAGCCACTAGCAGACGGGTCATGCAGAAGGCAGGGGCCAAGGGGATGGGGGAGTAGGAATGAAGCTGCTGGAAAAAGCCACTGCCTGGAGCCTGGCAAGAACATAGTGGAGGGGTGCGGCCTTGAGCATGGCCACTCTAAATCTAGCAATGGCCCTCCCTGTCACAAAGCATTAAGAAGAACTTGTGTACTTGCTTCTGAAAAAGCGATAGGACAGGACAATGTTTTAGTAAGGGATACTGAGGTTCAGTAGCTTTCTTTTTATGTTCTAAGTCAGAAACTGGCAATCTTCAGACCAAACATGGCCTACTTAACCAGGGTCAATAGCCTGTGGTGTTCAGACTAGTGCTGAAGTGGTATGGAGTCAATCTGTGGTCATGCCGGTAGTGGCTCTGGCTCAAGACCTAGCCATGTCCTTATCCCTGTCCCCAGAATTTCTGGTTGTACTAGAAGCAGGAAGCTGTGGCAGCCAAGGAATGCTCATGCTGGGTCACAAGAGTGGGCAGAAGGATTTAGAGAAAGTGTTCTTTATTTACATTGAGATCCAACCCAGAAATGACTATAAGAAGTGGGTGAATACATCCTTAACCTACAAACATGGCCCCAGGCCAATATAGGATGGACCTGGGAGGTCTTGGATCAAATTAGACTCCTAGGCCTATACTCTAAAGCAGGGGTAGGGAAACAAAAATCCCCTTCTCTCCTACCTCCCCACTATGTTCATCCTTCACTCCTAGGCCAGAACCAGACAGGCCTATGTGGGCATTATGGTATATAAGGCAGTATGTGTGACTGACTGCTCTTAAGATCTGTGTTTATTGTATCTTATCCTAATCCCCAAATCCCACAGGACTGGTCTGTCTATGAGATACAAGGGAGGGTGATGGACCTCCCAGGATAAAAAGGAGAAAGAGCTCCATTTAAAAATATTGAGGTTAGAGTTTCGTTTAGAAACCTGGGGAAAGTTAATACCTTAACTGAATGAGATAGAAACCTTGAAATTTGGCAGCAAACGAATACACCTAAAAAACTAACCTAATATGAATGCCTCGCGCTGAAAACTGAAATCAGTTCCACTCATGAAGATATCCCAAGCATACTGGATTTGAGTTGTCTTGAATTAATAACTAAATAATTTTCTCCCTCTTCTCTCTTTCCCTCTCTCTGGGTGGCAATTGGCCAAGATATGAACATGCTAACAAACAATGTTTTCACTCAATTATTTCAAGTAGGAAATGAAAGCAAATGAGATACAAGTAAAACACTTTGCATGCCTTGAAGTGTTAGGTAAATGCTAGGACTTTAATGGGAAGCCTTCTTAGCCCTAGGTGTACAGAGCTGACAGTGATACCATGGGCACAAAGACTTCTATGCCATTCTTAGGCAGAAAACAAAGACTAAACCCAAGGTTTTCTTCCTCCTGGGACACCTGATATCTTTCGGGCATTCATTCCTCAACTCCACCAGAGATTCAAACAGTGTCTCACCAGGATCTGTGCTGATCTGAAAGGGCATCTCAGAGACCAAGCCAAGCAAACCCAACCCTGGGGAGGGAGATCTCTGGAAAAATCTGGAGCAGGGAGAGCTTAAGAGGGGCAGGTCAAACATCATGTCTGTTGTCTTCCTCTGAGATTTGAGAAGCTTAACATCTGACCAGGACCTTATGAGGCTGTCATTGATGCAAATGGTCCACACAATGTGAAAAAAAGCATCCAGCCACTCCTGGGGATCTGATCCTGACTGCTGGTGCTCATGACAAGCTACAAGTCATGCTGTCTGGCTAGTTGAGCACTCCGGGAATATTTCTCTCATTTTGGCTGAGATTCTGCCAAAGATAATTTCTCTTTGGCATTTAGCGGTGAATTCAAATTCAAATGCTTCTCCCATAATATTCACCATGAATATTCATCAGGTCCTTTCTTAGATAAATAATAATTACTTGGCAATTGACATGCTGAAAGGGAAAAAGAACACTCATGGGGAGAACTGATTCACATTCAATGTGAAACTTTAAAACGCAGCAAGAATGGCCTAACAGACCACACCCTGGATGGCTCTTAGTCTTTGTCCACAGGGGGAAGATGAGGCTCTAAAGGCTAAAATTCAACATTGGGGTGGCCAACTAACTCATCCACTTGACCAAAGATTTATTTTTACCAAATCGAGAGGTTCATTAATGAAATTCTCTCTCTGGTACTGGGAACACCATAAATCTCCTCCTGCCCCAAAGGTCCCCTATAGCAGTGCACCCCTAGGCTCCAACCCCACTGGAGGGTTGGTGGCATCAAGTGAGGGGGAAATGCCAATGGGACTGTGTTATAACAAGGCTTTCCAGGAACCTGGACAGCATCTAAGAGAAATCTAAATCATAACGAGCTCTATGCTGTGATGCTATAACCATGGTCCCAGCTTATCTCAATACTAGATACAGGATACATGGAATTGGGTCAGACAGTATTACTGTCAAAGAAGCATCCTATACCCAAAGGTAGGGAGAAAAAAAATTGCAAATAGTTTCTATAATAGCATCCAAAGTTTTTTCCCCTTCTTCCCAGCTGGGAGGAAGGAAGGAATGAGAATGTCTACCCCATAATAACAACGAAAATTCACTTTTCAATAACACTTCAAAACTTAAATATTCTTTGATTTTACAAAGAACCCTAAGAGCAGCCCACCATTGGTGCCGAGCTTGGCCTACTTTGTCCTCTCCCTTTCCCTAGGCATCAGCCCTCCTTCTCAACCTGGGCTCTGACTTTAAGTTGAATTTTTATTTTAAGATACAGATCTTAAGAAGGGAACCAAATTTTAAATTCCACTTCCAACAGTTACTGACTGATGTGAGGGTCTGTATTATTTCTCTGACTATTGTCACAATAGCTGAAGCTCTGATAATTCACTTGGATTCTGAGCAAGGCCTTCAGGATACAAAATGAAAGAATTCACTGCCTTCTCAAACATGTAGTAGTGGACAAACTCTATGAGTCTATTTTGTTACTGAAGATTCTTTTTTTTTTTCTGCCTTTATCATGAGTCAAAAAATGTAAACAAATCATATAATGATAGTCCTTAGAGAGCAAATGCCATCACAAAGGACACATAGTAGTATGGATTCTTTGGTTCTATCAAAGGCCACTTGAAATAAGTGGGTCATTGATTGGAGCCTGGAAAGCTTTTCATGAGATAAGAGTTAATGTCACCATATTGATTGTGTGTTTGACCTGTGTTTACATTTCCCTTAAGGTGTAACTCTTCGAAGGGTAGGGACAGGTCCCAAGGTTCCTGCCTTTCCTGCCTCCTCATCTACTTCTTCCCACCTTATAAGACACATTAATAAGGTATGGTAGGCAAGGAAGGGAGGAGCCGCATGCCCCTTCTTCCCTGGTTAGCTTGAGTAACATTAACTAACCATCTGATATCAAGCCAAGTCAGCCAAGCCCAGCTCAGAGCAGGGAGTAGATGGCAAATCAAAAATGTTTCTTTTTGTTTCAACCCCACCCCCTCCCCACTAACCCCCTCCCCAAAGCGATGAATGATGGAATGAGCAAACCCTTGTGGGTCCCTTAGTGTTGAAGCTGCCCCCAGAGCCCCCCCCAGGAAGGCTAATCAAGCCCATGAGAGTGGAGCCTGTGAGGTAGGGAGCAGGCTGAGGAGAACCTGGGCCACGGCCACTTGGGTCTGTTGCTGCTGCTGCTGCAGGAGCTGTTGGAGGAGTTGCATCTGGTGGTGGGTGGACAATGGGGTCCCGACGCTGGGCAGCTGTGATGAAGAGGGCAGCAGCATCTTGGGTGAGGCAGTCAGAATGTTCTCCTGGTGGTGGAGTGAGGCCTGGAAGAGAACCAACAGCAACACAGTGAGGAAGAATCACGGGGACATTCAATGGTCCTGGAGCCTCATCATGGCCTAGGGCGACCTTGGGAAACTGAAAGTGATGCCAGCAGAGGGCAAATTTTAGCAGGTTTTACCAGACCCAAAGGGCTTTGCTTAGGAACAGATGTTAGCAACCAACCAAGTCTATTTTCCAAGGACCCAACTATAGGGTACATCAGCTGCCTTCTCACCCTGGAACTTCTTTCAACACTGGAAGTCTTCTAGCCCTGGAACATCCCTCTGTTCTCTTGGGCCCTTTTCTCCCATTAGCAAGTTAGTCAATTAGCAAGTTAGTCGATAAACCTTTATTAAAGGTCTTCTATGTGCCAGACACTGTCCTAAGCACTGGGGGTATGGATAGAAAAAAAAAAGACAGTCCTTGCTCTTAAGGAACTTAATCTAATCTCTGATTGATCTTAATCTTAATCTAAACTCCTGGAACCTCCATTTTGAGGGTAGACCCAGACCCCGCGGCAATCCTTTCTCCCCCTTCCAAGTCTGCTTCTGGTTTTCAGGACTTTGTTACCATGCCTCTACATGGTCACCTCCCCCACCCCACACATACACTCTTCAGCTCCTTGTTGTGTTATCTTCCTCCATTAGGATAGCTCTATGAGGGTAGGGACTAGTGACCATCTTTTTGCCTATGTTTGTAATCTCATCATATAGTAGACACAATAAATTTTCATTGCCTTGCTTTACAGAGAAGCTGAGTTTCAAAAGAAAAGCTGAGGAAAATTTTTGGCCATTGCAACCCACAAAAAAAGAGAAACACAGCCCTTGGTCCTATGTGATCTCACTTTTGCTACTATAGTAATGGTAGTAGAGTGGCAGAAAAGGAGACAGAGGGTAATAAGAATCGCACAGCTTTTGGAATGTCTGTAAATATTAACTTAGCTGTTGGTGCTCCAAATGTGAGAGCACTGTCCAGTGAGTCAATATACAACTGGAGGAATTGAATCACATTAATTGAAGTTCTCATTATAACTCAAACCGGGAGAAATAGGAAAGTCACAGTTATGAGAAGATGGATCACAGGCTCTCCTTGGAGAGGCAGATAAAAGTGGACTTTCATTGTTCACCCAAAGGTAATAAAGAATTGTCATTTCATGGGATAGCTACTTATTTTCCCTTGCTGTGCTTGTGATAAGAATAAACATAAAGACTTCTGAGAAGAAAGCTACAGCTTTTGAATTCTGTTTCAAAGAATGAGAAAATTCTACGAAGAACATGAGAAGATCCTCCAAATCAAGTCAACATTTACCTGGTGACTATAATGCAAAGGAGCTAAAGGGGATGATGGCAAAAAAAAGTTGGAAAATATGGATCAAGATCAAGAAATGAAAGAAGCCACAGAAACTTCATGCTTATGAATCGTGAATGATTTATGCAAGAAGATAATCTAGAGAGACAGGATGTGTAGCAAGGTCAGATAACATCAGAGAAAATAAAAATAGTTATATTTTGATAGCTGAGAAATGATCAGTTTGGGAGTCATTTCTGAATCAATTGTCTGCGTATAGTAAAACCATCAATTTACTATGATAAAGTTCAACATCAACACTAAATTAAATGTATAAAGATTAGAAGACATGGCATATAACTTAAAAAAAAATCTTCGACCTGGCATAGTTAAAAAACTTATTGTCGCAAAAAAAAATTTCAAAAAGGAAATTTTGAATAAAGGAACAGACATCATAGGATCTTGGATGTACAGCTACGGGAGATCTTGAAGATTTCTCTAGTCCAACTCCCTCATTTTAGAAATGAGGAACCCAAGGCTTAGAGGTTAAATGACATGCCCAAAGTCACACAGATAGCAAGTGGCAGAACCAGAAATACAACCCAGGTCTTCTGACTCCAAATACAACACTCTTCCCACCAAAAGAGCTTAGAAAACACCTCAGAGAGAAAATACTTGATCTCCTTATCAAACACAGAGATATGATGGCTAAGGACAATATCAGTTCCTAGCCTGAGGATGTTGAACTATTAGAAGCCATGTTGTTGTTGTTGTTGAGTTGCGTCCAACCCTTTGTGGCCCCATTTGAAGTTTTCTTGTTAAAGATACTGGAATGGTATATCATTTCCTTCTCCAGCTCATTTTACAGATGAGAAAACTGAGGTAAACAAGGTTAAGCAACTTGCCCAGGTTCACACAGCTAGTAAGTATCTGAGGTTGGATTTGAATTCATGGAGATGAGTCTTCTGCACTTGAGGCCCTGCACCATCCACTGCACCATCTCACTGCCATTGAAAACCATATCACTTCACAAACCAAAGAGGGACAGGAGTTTGTAGAAAATTTGGCATGAGACCCAATTGAGTCAGATCATCATCCCAAGAGTATTCAAGGATGTAAATTTACGGAAGATACTTTGAAAGATACTGCATGTGAGCAATTATCTGGGTCTAGAACTGAATAGGACAAAACAAGAGGGATGGATTACATGCATTCGGAAAATTAAGTGCCATTTTTAATGCCCCCCAAATTACAAAAACCCATCCTTTCCACGATAGTAGCCTTTTGGTGTGGTTACATGGCTATGAATCAGGGAGTACTATAGTCATTAAGGAATCAATGTTTTGGGTTACCCACAGGCAATATAGAAAAGTATAGTAGCCATATTTTAAACTTTATAGTTTATAACTACACTAAGCCTCTTGGGATATCCTGTATTACTAATGATAAGCTGCATGTAAGAGGTGGCATCAAAGAGACATATGGTTGGAAATGGAGGGGGTCCAGTCACATAGTGAGTGAGGAAGAAAATAGATAGATAGCTTCCTTCTATACTTCATCTCTAAGTAATATTAAGAGACCAAGAGAAAGGTCGTTAGCATGTTGAGTGAACCTCCTCTATAGAGGATTGACAGGAGGTCTTGGACAAGAATAGCATAGCTTGAGAAGGTATGGATGCATTGTAGCATAGACTGTTGGAGACAGGACCCTTTATGATGAGATCAGATGTGTTAAATTGGTGAAGAAGTATTGGCATGTATGGGTGAGAAGCCAACTTGTGCTCTGAGAGCTGTTAATGCTACTCTCTTTACCAACAAATATCCAAAGTGGCCCAGAACAGGAGACTGATTAGGGGCTGGAAAAGAAGGCCTTGTCGAATAAACAACACAGTTGGACAATTATACTTTGACACTTTGGCAATCAATCTAACTCAGTGGGAGACAGATGGCTCATATCACTCAATCTCTTTACTGCTAACCATCCCCCTAATGCTGAGTCATTTCAGGCCAGAGAATCATAGAAATAATAGTAAAAAGATACAGGAGTTGGCCATGGCCACCATTATGGAAACCCAAATAGAAAGTGGGAGAGGGGGTAGGGAGAGGATGAGTCTGCTCCCATGCAATAATCTCCTGACTCTGACATATAACTGCAGCCTCCCTGAACTGAGACACCAAGCCCAGTGAGATTCATGTAAGAAGGAACTTGGGATTGTTTTTAGCATGTAGCTGGGGAAGTATTTTTTAAATAAATAAATGAGCTCATTAAAAAAAAAATAATTAAAGGAAAAAAAAAAGAAAGAGGCTGGGTCTGTACCCTGAGTTTGGGCCCTAAATATAAAAGGTGAACTGGGATGAAATCTCCTTTGGCTAAACTCAGTTTCCATCTGCCCTTCCACTTCAACTCTCTAATTCTCCCCCTCAATCTTGCTGGATACTTAATCATATGGAAGCTTTTGGCCATTTCATTATTCAGTGGAGTTGTAGGGAGCTGAGTTCTGAGGATGACCGAGGGTTGTGGTAGAAGCAGGAAAGAGCTCTTGGCCACTGTTGGGATGGTGGAAGAGGGGGAACCTTTTGCTTACCTTGGTTTCTGTGAGGGAGTCTCCTTCCTTCCCCACTGCATCAAGGTCAGTCACCCCTCTGCTGAATTCTAGGATGTCACTCCCTGGGAGAGGGATATCCACAGCATCGATGTCAGTCTCCTCTGCAGTGGCTGTGGAGGCCTTTTCAGCTCCAGTCAGCTGGCGGGCTACGGGGACAAGACAGCAGAAGTGAAGGGCCACCCCATAGCAAGGCTAACACTGTCACTGGTGGCTCAGTGATAGAATTCTCACCTGTCAGAGCAGAAACCAGGCCCAATTCCCAGTCAATGCAACAGTTTTGAGAAGCAGTTTGGTGTAGCGCAGAGATGCCAACCATACAGCCCACAGGCTGCATGCAGCCCCAACAGTCCCCAGTGTAGTCTGAACCAGATTAAAATGAAATTGGAAAATATTTAACAAAATAAATAAAAAATACAATAAAATGTGTTGCATTTATTTTATAGGCTTTCTTGGAATGGAAATTTATTGCTGTATATTCTTATGTCTTTCTGTGCACATGGCAATGCTTTTTTTTTCTTATTTCATATTTAAGTTTATAATATTTCTTTTTCTTTTCTTATTGTGTATTTAAACTTAAAATAAATTAATAAAAATACAATAAAACACAGATAATGTTATACTTTAAAACTAAGTCAATATGCAGTTCTCAAGGACGCTTATATAATAGTGGGCCCCATTACTGCCAGAGTTTGACCCCACTGGCACAATGGATAGAGTCCTGGACCTGGATTTGGGAAGACTTGGGTTCAAATCCCAACTCTGATACTTCCTAACTATGTGACCTTGGGCAAATCACTTAACCTCTCCAATCCTCAGGTTCTTCATCTCTTTTAAATAAAGGGGTTCACTTAGGTGACCTCTAAGGTCCCTTTCCAGCTCTAAATCTATGGCCCTAGGAACCTTACATCTGTACAACACTAGATACTTTTCAAAGCATGTGATTCAAGTCAGGTGGTCTTGGAAGGAAGATCTATGGATTTCACTTAAAAAGACATTTCTGTTCACTACCAGTCATGTCATTCATGGGAACTAAGCTTCTTTATACATAAAATGAAGATGCTGGAATAGAGATCACCGAAGTCTCTTCCAGCTTTACAAATCCATGCATAAACCATCATATAAGACCCTTTTCTGTTCAGATTTTGCTGCCTATAGGTACTTCTCTCTTGGGTTCATAGGAGCACAGATTTACAGTTAGAATGGAACTAAGTCAGAGATCATCAAATCCAATCTCCTCATTTTACAGACAAGGAAACTGAGGTCCACAAACATTAAGTGATTTGTCCAGGCAGTTGAATCTAGGTCTTCCTAATTCCAAGTCCAGTGCACCAACCACTACACCCCAGTGCATTTGTAACAACAATGCTACTTGCTGCTACTATGGGTTGTGTAAATCCAATAACACCAGCACACAGGAGGGCTGCTAGCACAGGTTCTTTGATCTGCTTTTCTAAGGAAAGCAACTTTAAGGGGTTAACAATCTCACTTTAATTAAGCATACATATATCATTCACTTAGTTCAGGGGGAAAATCCAGCACCCTGAACTTCAGAGAGTATAAAAACAGAAATTATAAGCATACATTATACAAACAGAGCAAATAAACACAAACTAGTTGACAGGCTTCTAACCATCTAACTATAGCAATACATACAGCTACCAGAGACAGAGAAGCATTGACATCTGGGTTTTCAAAGCCGGGGGTGGGGGGCTCCGCGATAGCTATCTAGAGTCTTGTCTGGTCAAATCACATAACACCCTTCCAGTGAGTGAGAGCCCCAAAACAAAATGCTAACCTCAGAGTACATATACCCCTTTTCAGGGTCAGAGGGTGTCACTACCATGTGACTCAAACTCATGTGACTTAGGCTTTTTTGTGACTTAAGCAGGTTATCAAAGACTCCTGATTCAATCAAAGACTCTTGATTGAAACAAAGGCAAGACTCAATCAAAGGCACTCCATTGCCTTAGTGCTGAGAAGCACTCAAACAAAAAACAACAAAAATTCCCACTTTGCTTGCCATTACATTTGAAAGCAAGACTCATCAAAGGTACTTGATTACCTCAGTGCTGAGAAGCCCTCCAAAATGAAAGACAAAAGGTCTCACTTTACCTGCCCTATTCAAACAAAGGCAAGACTCATTAAAGGCACTTGATTGCCTTAGCATTCCAAAAGAGAAAACAATTTAAAAAAATCCCACCCTGCTCAACATTACAGCATCTAATGTCAAACCCCATGGTAAGTCTCTCTTCAGGTACAGTAGCAACTGGTCAGTCAGTGAGTCTGTCTGTGTGAATCTGAGAATGTCTACAGGTTCTCTTACATAAAACATGCCCTAAGCCCCTGTGCCCTGGGAATTGAGGACACAAACCCAACAAAGCTGAACCAGACACACAAATATGAGCTGCTTCTCCCCACCCTTCCTTTTACTTCATCTAGAGAACCAGACTTCACCACCAGTCTAAAGTGTCTGCTTCATAGCACAAAGTGCTCTGTGAATTCTTCTGGTTCAAACCCACAAAGGCCATTGGGGGAAACATGACTGATATTCACAAAGTATTTAAACAGTATGTCTGGATTTCCTCCAGGCTGCTCCTGGGAACTGTGATGATGGGTCTGTTTAGGGCTTAGGATGGAGTTTATAGGAAGAGGCAACAGCTGCGGCCAGTGGAGCCAAACAGAAGGAGCAGGCAGCTGCTTCAGCAGCCACTTCCCATGCAGAAAGAGATATAGTTCTACAAAGAGGATGCTCTCCACAGAGAAAGGGGACATTAACAACAACTGCTATTTTTTTGGTTTTCCATCACCTTCATTTCAAATCTACCCCTTGTCCTATCCCTACCCAGAGAGCCAGCAACTATATGGAGAAATATAAAAGGGAAAAAGAACAAACGATACATCCCAAGTAACTAATCTATCAACTAAATTTGAGAGTATATGCCATGTAGCAGACCCAGGGCCCAAAGAAGGGAAGGAGGTCCATTTTCTCGTTCCCAGTACACAACAAATATTTATTGAATTGAGTTGAGTGTAGTCATAGTCTTGAAGACGAAGTAGGTCAGATGTGCTAGCACAAGCTGAATCTGTACCACCCTATGGAGATGCCAAGCCCAGGAAAATCTGAGGCCATTAGGATTACTGTTGAAGAAATGTTGATTTTGAAGAGAGACAACTTCAGATAAGTAAAAATGAATCGAGATGAAAAATAGCTTCTTGAAGGAAAAGTTAAAGAAGTGGGAGTCATCTAGTCTGGAGAACAGAAGGCTAAGGGTGACAATGATTCAGTGAAGTGAGGGTGGGATAATGAGGTGTGTAAGAAGAAATACTTAAGTGAAGAAGTTTAAGAAGGGTGGTTGCATGGGTGAAGATCAGAGATGAAAGAGAGAGAAATAAAGGTAACATTGCCATCAAAGACCATATGAACAGAAAGAGGATATAGATGAAAAATTTGGGAAACATTATCCAGGTTTTATCTGGAACTCTCTCCCTCCCAAAATGAAAGCAGCTAATAATTTTTAAAGAATTTTTAGGATTTTTTTTTTTAGGATTCCTCCTTTAAAAGGTGGAGAAATCAACAAGGAGAAATTTTAATTTGAATCTAACTCCCATTAACAAGAATAAACTGGTTTCTGGCAGGAGATAGGCAATAGTTTGGGGAAGGTGTAGAGTAGGAAGTAGGTCCTCCCATTTAAGATTAGACAGTTGCAGATGAGAAAGCTAGGCATGGCTTGACAACCACTCACGATCCTCCCAGATGAGATTTCCAAGAGTTCATAGGAAGGAAAGGTACATTCTGTGGGAAGACAGGCACAATAACACACTGTTGGTGAAACAGTGAATTGGTCCAACAATCCTGGAAAATAATTTGGAGAATTGCTAGAAAATTCCCTAAATTGGATATACCTTTGACACAAAAATATGCTTAATAGGCAATTACCTTGCAGAACTTAGCTACATAGAGAAAGATCCCATTAGTATGCAAACTCACTGAGGGCAGGAACTGTTTGGGGGTTTTTGTCATTAGGTATTCAATAGAGTCTTGCTGCTGTTTAAGTGGCTGATCAGCATCCAGAGATGGCACTCGCCTAGAACTGGAAATCAGGGCTCATCCTTCACAGTGTTATTCTTTTGCTGTTTTCTGTGTCCCGCCCACCCTGTTCCAAACTTCCTGTCTGCCTGACATCTCCAATAATGCATGTCAAAAAAAGAAGCTGCCAAAGTTGGGAGAAAAATTCCTAAGCATCGCTAGGGGCTGCTCTCTAATGACTGTCAGGAATCTAGGTTACCTTTGGGCTATTGCCTGTCAGTTTCCTAATATGAGAAGTATAAACTCCCAGTGTCTTAGGCTTTGTGAAACTCCTTTTACTGCTTTCAGATGACCTTTAAGATCCCTTTTTGCCTTCAGAGTTCATGGCAGGCCCAATCACATCCCTAGCTGGTGATAAATCCAGACCCAGATCTCAAGTGGTTTGGTTGTAAGTCTAAGGTTCCTTCCGTTGTTGTACAAGGACTAGTGTGACTCCACCTGAAAGGCAAGTCACTTCCTCTCTCTGGATCTTGGTTTCTTCATTTGTAAAATGAGATGATTGGCTTAGCCAGCCTCCTAAAGATTATCCTGAGAACCTTGAGCTTTTCTTTCCCCAAATAATATAATTTTCAGGCAATAATAGCAAATATTTGTATAGCATGCTTTAAGGTTTGCAAAGTGCTTTACAAATATTATCTCATTTGATCCCATATAACAATCCTGAGAGGTATGTGCTATTGTTATCCCCCCCATTTATACAAATGGATGCTAAAGTGATTTACCCTGGGTCACTCAGCCAGTAAGTGTCTGAGGCTGGACTTGAACTCAAGTCTTCCTGATTCCAAGACCAGTGCTCTATCTGCTGTTTCACCTAGACTTAATTTGATCTTATAATCACTGATTTAAAGTTGGGAGGGACCTTAATGGCCATCTAATCCAACCCCCTCATTTTACAGAGAGGCTGACTTGTACAAGGTCATGCACAACTAGTGAGTGTCCCAGCTGGGATCTGAACCTAGGACTTCTGTCTGGATCAAGACCTCGTGCTGTTCCACAGCTCTGCCTCTGCTATTCTCTTGACAGAGCAAGATATCACAAAAAGGCCAGGGCCAATGTGTGTGGAGAGGGTTGGATGAGAAACAAGACCAACCTCATTCATGGGAAAATAACTCAGAGAGTATCTCCTACTGACCATGGGAAAGAATATGGACTCTGCCCATTCTGAACAGCATATTATTACATAAGTAATAAATTACTCCCAGGCTAAGGAAAAGAAGCTCTAGGTCTATGTAATTGACCCCCAAATAATGTTTGTGTCCATGATTGTGAAGCAACCCTCCCTTCCCTTGGTGGAATGGAGGAAGGTATATGTTGTCAGACCTGGCTGGGATATTGTTTTATTTTGTTTAATTGTCTTCCTTTGAAGCAAGGGAAGGCAGGCTGGGGATGGATCATTGGTAAGTAAGAGAGGCACTCAAATACTTGAGCAGCTTGACTGATTAAATATTAATAATTTAAATATTTTAAAAGTAAGTTTCTTCTAAAGAGCTTGAGGTTTATCAAACTCCATTCTTTTCACACACATGCCCCCCGCCCCCCGCCCAACATACACACTCCAAACATGGACAGATTTTATTATGGGGGAATTAAATTTTTTAAAAGATGGTAGAAAAGAAGTGATTTAGAAATCTTTGTACAATACATCTCTATTCTGGACCTCGCACACTAGTGTTGACTAGAGGAGGGTAAGTAGGGCTCCTTGGGGAAATAGGCTAGTGCCTTAAACTTCTACAATGTTACTTGGGGAGAGGAAGATCCATTAACCCATAAGAACCATAGCCCTAGTATAGTGTGGTGGAAGGTGCACTGGAGTAGCTGCAGCTCCTAGACCTGAGCTCCAGAAGGACATATGGGCAGGCGCTGCCCAAAGGGACAAAACATGAAATTCTCCAAATGGAGAGACCATTCTAGAGATGGAAGGGGTGGGGGGAGGAGGGGAAGATTAAAGCAGAGAGAGGTATATAGGAAAAAGAAAGTGTACAAGGACAGAGATGGAGGAAGGCGGAGAATAGACAATCCGTGAAAGCCATAGACAAAGTCTCCTTTGGGTTTAACCATTCTTCACAACAAATGAATTTCCTCTGCAAAACAGAGGGACATGCCACTTCCCAGCAGTAGAGCCTTCCTCCTTTAGAAAAACACTTCATTAAATGGAAAAATCTCAAGTGTGGATGCATTAGCTTTCTGCAAAATTGTTCAAGGTCTCTGAATCTTAAGGTGCTGTGTATGAGGGAATTAAAGTCAATTCAATTTTATTCCATCCAATAAACATTTATTAAGAACTTATTATATGCAAAGAACCTTGCTAGGGATTTAGGATAGACAGGCAAAAACAAGGTCTTCCCTGGAGGAGAAGGGAAGCTATAAATGCACCGTGGCTACTAAGGAACTCAGTTGAGTGCTTTTGGGCTCGTTATCAGAACACTTAGCCTCCACCACTGGGAAGCCTTGTAAGCAACAACCTCAGAATTTAAAAGAACCCTCCAATCTTCCCATTTTAGAGATGATGAAACTGATACACAAAATGGGTAAATGACTCGCTCAAACAATTGTGACACAGTGGCAAAGCCAGGTCTGGGATTCAATTCAATCAATTTTTATTAAACGCCTATTTAAAAAATAGTCCACACTGAACTAGGCACTTGGGATAGACACAAAGACAAAAAATAGAAAAAAAGGAAGTAGTCCCTGTTCCCAAGGATACAATTTGTAAATAGACAAGTGTGTATCACACACACACATGTTACATACACAAAAATTAAATACAAAGTAATTTTGGGGAGGCACTAACAACGAGAAACATCAGGAAAAGTCTCTCATTGGAGGTAGTTGTTGGGCTAAACATTGAATGGAGTTGGGGCACCAAGAGGTAGAGCTAAGGAAGGAGAGGATAATACCTGGGCATGCAAAAAGGAAATGGAGTCATGGGTACAGGGAGCATCAAGAGGGTCAATTTGCCTGGACTGTGGAATGAGTGAGGAAGGACAGGTAGGTACTGTGGTGGAAAGAGCACAGGTCCTGGAGTCAGAAAGACCTGATTTCCAATCCTAGCTCAGACATTAGCTGTGTGACCCTGGGCAAGTCATGTATTTTCCATTTGCCTCAGTTTCCTCATCTATGAAAAGAAGATAATAATGGCACTCATCTCCCAGTATCATGGGGAGAAAAATGAGACATTAGTGAAGCAATCTGCAAACTTTAAAGCACTGTGCAGATGTTGGCTATTTTTATTATATTGTTCTTGTTCAGTTGTTACAGGCACATCTGACTCTTCGTGACCCCATTTGGAGTTTTCTTGGCAAAGATACTGGACTGGTGTGCTATTTCCTCCTCTGATTATAATCACTAGACTATATATTTCTTGAGAGCAGGGACTATGTCTTACCTGTCGCTTGCAGTTCCCCCAGTGTCTACCCAGCACAGTGCAAGCACTTAAACATGTGCTTGATGAATTATGTAAAGAACATTTGGATTTGGGAGTAAGGAGGACCCCAGATTTAGAGCTGGAAGGCAGCTTAAAGTTAATTTGGTCCACACTCCTTGTTTGACAAATGAAGAAACCAAGGCCCAGAGAGGTTATATAAAGGTAGTAGGTAGTAGGGTAAGAATTTGAACCCAAGTCTTCTGACTTAAAAAAATTCAGCGTCCTTTCTACCAAACTACAGTGCCTTGCTTGCCTAGAACTCAGATCTTTTGTCTCCCTCCATATTCCATGTGTTTTCCCTCATGCCACCCACTTCTTAGTTTTACTACCCAACAGAATATGTTCTAAATGCTCATTCAAAATGGGAGAAGATCAGTTAATGTGGTAGGGATGGTGGCCTTCTGGACCGTAGCTCTCACAATGCCCTTCCACCCTAATCTGAACTCTATTCCATTCCCGTTTTATTCTGTGGTTCAGTTGAATAGTCTTAATCTCCATGGAAACATGGTTTGGTGGCAGCTAGGTGGCGCAGTGAGTAGAGCACTGGCCTCCAAGTCAGGAGGACCTGATTTCAAATGTGGCTTCAGACACTTGACACACTAGCTGTGTGACCTAGAGCAAGTCACTTAACCCAATTGCTCTGCTTTCCCCCCTCCAAAAAAAGAGAAAGAAACATTGTCTGGCAAGTGTTCAGACTTCCTTGGAGAAACATGTTATATCTTAAATTAACAATTTCTATTTAGATATTACGAAATGAGTAGTGAATCTTATCTGGTCTAGGCAGATGTTTCTACATGTGGAAGTCAGGTATTGATTATCTTTCTATCTCTGTAATCTAGCATCATCACCACAGCCTTCATGAAATACTGTTTAGATTATACAGGGGTGGGAAATCTTTGACCTTAAGGCCACATGTGGCCTTCAAGGTCTTTGGGTGCGGCCTTCTGACTGATTCCAAATTTTACAGAACAAATTCTTTTATTAAAGGGATTTGTTCTGTGAAGTTTGGATTCAGTCAAAGGGCTGCACTTGAGGACCTAGAAGGCCATATGTGGCTTAGAGGCTGCAGGTTCCCCACCCCTGATTTAGAACTTCCTTGCACATGAAGACCTACAAGACACAGGTTAAATAGAAAATGGTCCCTATCTCCATCATGACAATGTAAGAAAATGAATTAATTTCCAAGGTCTTAGTTCTTTTCACTGGTTAACAAAAATATAGGCAATGATATTTTCCTGGTTAGTTACTATTCCATTCTCCTTCATCAGCATTCTCCATCTCCCTAATTGCCTATCTTATTGCAGAGATATTGCAAACATGAATTACAGTCACCTTCTTATCTGCACAAGAATCTGGGATATCTCTTCCTTTTCCACCAGTGGCTCAGCTTGGTTTCTACTACAAGAACACAGCACTTATCCCAGGAGAAGTTTATCACCGAATCTCATGCACAATGACTCAGCTTTTGATACTCTGCACCCTCAATTGCCTCTCTCCTTTTTGGAGGGCTGGAGGCAGAGCAGTTAACTCCTCCTCCCCCAGAGACTATACCCCATCACTCCCAAAGCCTTCCTCTACAGAAGGATCTGAACTTTGCCGGTAACTTTATTTTCCATGAGCTGTTCTGCTTGGTTTCATAGTCATGCCCCTACATGTGCTTAACACAGTTCTTGGCACATAGTAGGCACTTAATGTTGATTGATTACTAACTATATCACCAACAGTATTCCTCAGTCTTGCCCTGTACCCTGTTCTATCCCACTATTATCTTGTAATAATAGTAATTATATAATAATAATTATAGCAAGCATTTATATAGAACTTTAAGGTTTACACAGAGCTATACATATGTTATCTCATTTAATACAATAGCCCTGTAAGGTAAGGACCATTACTATTCTCCGTTTACAGATGAAGAAACTGAAGCTGAACTGAGGTTAAAATGACTTGCCCAGGGTCTGATGAGTACCTGAGGCAGGATTTGAATTCAGGTCTTCCTACTTCCAAGGCCAGAGCTCTTATCCATTGCACCTCCTAGAGGTCTCTTGTACAGATAAAGCTGAAACCTTACTAGGCTCATAGTATCTGAGAACTGAAAGGGCCCTTGGAGGTTATCAAGTCCAAACATCTCATTTTACTGATAAGGAAAGGGTGGTTCCTGGAGGTTAATTAACTTGCCCAGGGTCAAGCAGGTGGAATAAGTGGAAGAGTCAAGATTTGAATCTGGATCCTTTAATTCTAAATCCAGAACTCTTCCATTATTCTGTGATGCTTTATGGCCTTCAGCATATCCCACTATGAATGTCCTCAGCCTCCCCAGCTAGGATCTACTCACTTCTATTCCAATTTCTACTATTTTGGGGGGGAGGGGGAAAGATGGTTTCAAAATTACTTATCAGGGGAAAAGACTACCCCTGCCATTAATTCATCTTGAAACCCTTTCTTCCCTCCGCCTCTCCCATTGATACCTATGCTGTATAAATCTTGTCTGTACATAGTTGTAATACATGTTGGCCCTCTCATTTGATTGGAAGCTCCTTGAGGTCAGGCAATATTTCTGGCCATTTTTTGTATCCCAAGCACTTACCACAATGCTTGGCACACAGTAGGCCCTTAATAAATGCTTTTTCCCTAGACTAGAATATTGATTTAGCTTTCCCCCTTTTCTCCAGTCCTGCCCGCTCCTCTCCACTCCTGATTGCTCTCCAGAGAGTCCAACTCTTTAAAGGATTCCTCTACTCATGCAATCCCACCTACTGGGAACAATTTGAAGCCTTGGAGATTAAATCAAATTTTTCAGATATTCTATGTTAATATTAATGAAGCCTGCTGATCAAATACACAGCCTCAGGGTACTGGGTCCATTCCTTTTAAATTGAGAGATGGCATTTTTGGAAAGACAACTTCCTAGCCTTTTTTTCCCTTTCCAGTTTGCATTTTTCCTTCTCTGGGAATAAAATATGCATAGCTGACAATGGTGATGGGTAGGACTGAATGCCAAGAAGGGTCAAGCTACAGCTCTCTACCAACAAGACCACCACAGGGAGAAGGTGTCACCCTTGAAGATATATGAACACTCTGGATAAGGAAGAGTCACTATCAATCTTTTCCCACACAATGCAGTTCTGAAACTCAATCCCTATGGTTAGAAAGAAGCAAATGGGCTTTAATTCTTAACTGAATAAAGCAGCTTGTTGTGTGTGGGTCTATTATTTTTGAAAGACAATGGGACATATTGAAAGTAAGAGAATCTGTATTTTACCAATTACTTTTGACCTTGGGAAAGTTGCTTACCCTCAGGCCTGAGGTCCAGTAGGGGTATCTAAGCTAAGCCTGGTGTCAATATTATGAGGCCCCCAGAACAGGTGGCTGTGAGGCTGCCAAAGGAAGGGCAAACTAGTCCAAGTCAGAAGCTCTATGCACATTTTCCCACACCAATCAGTCTTGGCATCTGGCCTGTGAGTGGGCACTGCCACCATGCCTGTGGATACCTAGCCTCAAAAAAAATCACCCCAGAAAATCAAGACCAAAAAAACTGTTAGATTCTCAGAGCTTCAGTTTTTTCATCTGCAAAATGAGAGTAAAAATACTTATAATAACTATTTCTCACGAGGTTGTCAGGAAGCTCAGATAAGATGATACATTTTTAAACCACAAAATCCCATATGAATGCCAAATACTTGGATGTGAAGCTTACTAGGTAGCATAGTGGATAGAGAATCGCAAGTCTGGACTTGAGTGTGAATCCAGCTTCAGTTATTCAGCAGCAGTATGGCCCTGAGTAAAATTCTCTTACCTTAGTTTTCCCATCTGTAAAATGGGAATCATCATCGTCATCATCATCACAGAGTCTTTTGTGAGATCAAATGAAATAATGTATGTAAAGTACTTTGCAAGCCTTAAAGGGCTACATGAATGCTATTATAATTATCACTATGAGGTTCTCATGTTAATCTGATGTATGAATATAAGGAATCTGCCAAATTAATATAGGTTGCACACCTCCACTTCCCCTAACCTACAGCCCTTCACTCTTAGATTATACAGCTTGTAAAATAAGAAAAAAATGTACATATAAAAGTATATATATATATATATGTTTGTGTATACATATATGTATAATCAGTCCATCTTATTCCAAGATCAGAGTATAAGGCCATTTGCAAGACTATCTTATACAAAACTTTCTATTTGCTAAATACCTTAAGACATTTGCCCTTCATGCCCTACTTAAAAGCCTTTAGAGGTTTCCTGTTGCCTCCAGAACAAAACATAAGCTCCTCAGCTTGGCATAGTTAAGGTCCTCCATGGCTTTGACCCTGCCAGTCTCTCTAGTCTTATCTTGCTCCCTTCGTAGGCTCTACTGGTCCATACCAGCTGGTCTACTAGGACCCCAAACTCAACATTCCCTTCCCCACTTCATACAAGTGATCCCTGTGACTGAAATGAACTGATTTTCCTCATCTCAGTCCCTAAACCTTCATTTTCTTTCAAGTCTCATCTCAGGCACCATGACCTCTCTGAACCCCTCCCTGATGGATACTCCATTTCTCTTTGAATTAGCTGGTGTTTACCCAGCTGCATGTATCTGTATCCCTCTACCCCATGCCCTAGAAGGTAAGCTCCTTAAGGAAAGGGACTATTTCTCTCTGTCTTTGTATCTCCCACTTGTGCTACAGTGCCTTGCATCCAGCAGGCTCAGTTGAATTTGTCCTTATAGCACTTCTAAGAAGCAGGAAATATATGTCAATAACCCATTTTACAAGAATGGGGATGAAAAGGCTCTGAAAACACAAGTGATTGTTCACAAAAGTCCCCATTTCAAGAGAGAGGCAGAAATGAGAATCAGAGTCTGATTCCTGCCAATCTCGCTAAGTAACCCTGGGCAGTTTACTTAGCCTTGGTCTTCTGTTTCCTCCTCTGTAAAACAAGGGGCTTGGACTCAATGGTCTCTAAGGTCCCTTTCAGAATTCTGTGACTATGATCTATTCAGTTGTTGTCATTGAGTCTTGTCTGACTCTTAGTGACCCCATTTGGAATTTTCTTGGCACAGATAGTAGAGTGGTTTGCCATTTCCTTCTCCAGCTCATTTCACAGATGAGGAAACTGAGGCAAACAGGGTTAAGTGACTTGCCCAGGGTCAAACAGCTAGTAAGTGTCTGAGGCCAGGAAGCTGAGTCTTCCTGACTCCAGGCCCAGTGCTCTATCTACTGCTATTCAGAGTAGTAGATTCAAGTGGGATCTGGATAGACCAGGAGTCTTCATCTTTAGCAAAAACAACTCCAATCTAGCTCATTTAACTTTTTACCTGATCACCAGCCCCACCATCCCCATCATAATCACCAGTACCAAATATTTACTGAATGCCTAGAGTTTGTGGGGTGATGTGATTATAAAGAGGCCCCTCTTCTTTAAGAAGTTTATGACTTAATTGGGCTTTTCCCCAATAAGAACACAAGCTCTAGGAGGCCAGGGCCTTTATTTCACTTTCTCTTTGCTCATGGAAGGTGGTTGCTAAATGCTGCTTCTTTTCATGGCTTCCACTGGCCCCCTCAAAAAAACCAACCAAACAACCAACATGTAGACAAAATAAGCTCATCCTGAAGGAGGTAGGGGAAGTCCATTCTGGTTCTTGGGGGAACCTGGGATCTCTGGGAGTCAAAATGCAGGACCCTTATCATGCACTCCCACTGGGGTACCAGCTGGGTCCAGACAACAATGGGATGTGTAGAACTACATTAGTTAGAAACAGAAAAGACTGCTTGGGGAAGCTTAAATGCATGTCCTTGCTGGCCTGGGGGGTCATGATGGCAGAACAGTTCTAAACTTTGGCTATTGAACACATTCTCATTTCCCTGGGGCACGATATTTAGCAACATAACAGGCCTCACTTTCAGGAAGTTAATAATAACCTGATATTCAGCTTAAACGCCTTAGCTTGATTTTTCTTTAAACTCTTAAGATTTTAGTTCAGTCTCTATTGTCACATTTTGGTTTATTCCTTGATGCTTTCAAACTATAAAGGCTCAGACACATTACAAACCCCACATTCCCTGTGTACCTTCTGGCCTACCCTTGAACATGGGCAAGCTCTGTCTGTCTCTAGTGAATGGAGAGAAGGGAGGGAAGAGAGGGGCCAAATGGACCTGCTTTTTCATTCTCTACTCTGGCATGACATGATCTAAACCAGCTATACTGCAGCCATAATAAGCAATTCCATTTTCCCCACTGGGGAGAATCTTCTCATTTCCCATCAGCTGCTTTGCTTGACTTGGTTTTGACTCTTTGCCACCATGTCCCTGTACTAGGTACCCTTTGGCCACCACCCTTCAACCTCCCACTTTTCAACATCTCTTTTTGTGTTGTCTTCCCTTATTAGATCGGAAGCTCCTTGAGGACAGGGACTGTCTTTTTCTTATTTGTATCGCCAGTGCATAGCACAGTGCCTGGCACATAGTAGGCTCTTAATAAATGCTTATTGACTATTATTGACTACATGCATGAGTAAGACAAGAGAAAAACCAACTCTTGGAAGTTCTCATTAAGGCTTATGGAGCAATAAAGAAAAATAGAGAGCAAATGGTCTTCTAATGATCTTATCACTGCACCAAAGAGCTTTGTCACCCAAGTAGTAGACAGGGATTAGAAACCTCTGGCACATAAATCAAAGGTGGCACAGAAGGTGGGTTTGAGTGGCAAAATGTGCCTACAGCCCGAACTTTCTATCCTCTGGTCACTCGCTACGTCTAGGCCAAATTTCAGTCACTCTTTACTTCACTCTCCCACCAACTCTTTGCCAGTAGCCAAGTCTCCCTAACTAGAAACAATGCCCAGAGGATTTAACTCTCATTACAGGGACCTAGAACTCATGTCCTGGACTCCCACTGCCCTGACTGGTGGTTGCCTCAGTGACTCACTATATTTAATCCTGGGTTCAAGACCTTAATTCCCAGGGCCACTTCCGCTGAGAGTGTAATCAGTCAGTCAGCATGAACCTTACATTTGTGTCAGATACTGTGCTAAATGTTGGGGACCCAAAGAAGGCAAAAACACTGTCTCTGCCCTCAAGGAGCTCAGTCTAAAAGCAGAGGCTCCATCTCCTCCATGTGTTGCCCTTGTCCCCCTTCCAGGTGCTGAATTTTAGTTAAATCAATTCTGTCACTGCTCTTGGAAAGGGCGTGTCAATCTAACCCATGATGGTTTCACTCACCATCCCTTTAGCTTTTAAAGCCCAGCTATCCCTAAGAGATGATGTTCTTCTTAGTCATATATAAGCTTCCTGAGGGCAGGGACTCTCTTAGTTTTGTATTTGCGAATAGCAAGTGCTTAATAAATGCTCCTTTCTGCATTCATTTCCCAGAATAACAGAATCACACATTAGATGGTCTCTCTCAGGAAAATTGGTCCAACTGTTTACCTACATAACAATCCCTACCACAAAAACCTCATCAAGAGGACATTCAACAATGTTGAGCCTTGAACGAAGCATGTCCAAAGAGGGGAAACTTGTTAGTTCTAAGGGATCTCCACATGTTAGGAGGGCTGGCTCATATAAGGTAGGCTTCTAACCACCCACTTTGGTTCTGGTGACTAGCCTAGGTCCATACTCTTGGTTGTGATATAAATGTCAGCAACTCTGATATACCTATTAAATTTCACCTTTAACGGACAATAGACTCAGTGTCCTTTGTGGATCCTGACTTTCTTATCCAGTGTGGATGAAGCCACTGGTAGTGCAGTAGATAAGAGTGCCAGGCCTGGAGTCAAGGAAGACCTGAGTTCAAATCCTACCTCAGGCATTTACTAGCTGTATGATCCTGGACAAGTGACTTGACCTGACCTCTCTTTGCCTCAGTTTCCTCAACTGTAAAATGGGTATTAAAAATGGGTAATAGCACCTACCTCCCTGGGTTAATGTGAGGATCAAATGAAATAACATTTGTATGTTATGTATGTATTACGTAGCAAATGAGATAACATTGTAAAAGTACTATGTATCTGGCACATTATAGGTACTTTCCCTGTTAGCCATAACTCCCTGCTTGGTTTTATCTATAAGCCTACTGCCTATTCCTTTATCTAAATCATTGATGGGAATATCAAACAGCACGGGGCCAAGCAGTAGAAGGTACCTTCCAAGCTGCCATAATACTATTAACAATGACTCCTGTGGTCTGGCTACCAACCAGTTCTGAGGTCACACAAAATCTGATGATCATCTAGTTATATTTTTTTCTGTTCTGTGCACAAGAACAGATATTTTGTGAAGGTTTGTTAAAGGCTGGTAAAATCTAAATAAACTACATCTATAGCATTCCCTCTGATTTACCAGGTCATGACCAGTACACTAGCAATTGGTGATCACCAATTACTTTTCTCCATGTTCACCAACCTCTTTAATAATAAATTTTGGAGTCTTTTTCCCTACTCTGAAGAATGAAGGAATGAACGAATGAGAATTTATTAAGTGCCTACTATGTGCCAGGCACTGTGCCAAGAGCTTTATAAAGATTTTCTTACTTGGTCCTCACAATAACCCTCAGAGGTAGGTGTTATTTCCACTTTACAGTTGAGGAAACTAAGGCAGAAAGCAGTTAAGTTGACTGGTGGATTTGAAATTCATATCTTCCTGACTTCAGGCCTAGACTTCTATTCACCAACAATTTAAAACAATAAATTCTAGAATTTGTTCCCCACAGCACAGTGAAGTCATAGATGGAAATTGCAGAGAGAAATTACAGTTTTCCTATTTCTTAAAATCAAATAAAAAGAAAAGGCTTATAGAGTGAAATGCCTCGAGTTTGAAAACTCTAAATTCCAAAGTGTTTTCTAGTTATTTGTTTCCATAGTCAACTCTGTATTTGTTTTATCTTGGAATATGAAAACAAAACTTGTTTACAACCTGGGAAAACAAATTGTTGGGACTGGTCCAATCACTTTACGTCAGAGTAACTTGGAAGTGGAACATCCTGACCTCCAGGCAGTCATGAATGTCCTTCACCATCTTCTGCCCTGAGGCAGTGAATCAACAGAAGCCACCGTGTTTTCCCTAGGAGAGGCAGGCAGGCATCCCCTGATCTAAGATCATAAGACTGGAAAGGAGATTGGGTCTGGGAGGTCCTCTCATCCAACTTCACATTTCCATTTCATAAATGAGTAGATTGAGACCCAGACAGTTGAAGAGATTTCTCCAGTGTCACACTCTACAGCTGCAAGGACATGTGGGATGGTTAGGACAGTGGGGCAGGGTGGCAAGGACAGTCCCCAAGAGGGATTGCTCCCTGGAAGGGATTTTGGTTGTTCAGCTGTGAAAGAAGTGAGTTACTAAATCACTGCATGGCCCGCTCTGCGCCTGTCTGGGTGCTGGCTTCCTATAAGCTTGACTAGCCATGCCAGCATGCAGAGAGGTGGCAGGGGCAGGGGGGAGGGAGGAGGGAGAGGGCAGGGAGCAGCCTACCTGGATCCCCCGAGTTATCACTGTTCTTTTCACTCTCTCCATCCTCTTGTCCATCTGCATTCTGCTGTGTGTGCTGCAGGCTCAGCTTGTGGCACACCTCAAAGGCTTGGCCCACTGTCCGGACAATCCGCATAGCTTGACTCTAGGAGACAGAAGGGAAGAGCAAGTGAAGGATGGGGAGACCCCACTGATCAGCCACCATGGTGGGGAAAAGACAAAGTGGGAAAGGGCCCACTGGAAAAAGTAAGAGAAATTAATAAGAAAGACAAACACTAACAAAGACCTGACTGTCCAGGGTCAAAGGCCCACTTATTTCACATCATGGAAATACCCAAGATACGTAAACATGTATGCAGTCATACAAGGGAGAATGGAAAAAAAGAGAGAAAAAAGAGAGAGAAAGGAAGGAAGGAAAGAAGGAAGGAAGGAAAGAAGGAAGGAAAGAAGGGAGGAAGGAAGGAAGAAAAGGAAGAAGGGAGGAAAGAAGGGAGGAAGGAAGGAAGAAAAGGAAGAAGGGAGGGAGGAAGGAAGGATGACACAGCACAGTAGAGCTTTCTATGGTCCAGACATTACAAAGACAACATCACAGAGCCAAGAAGCTCAACCATCCAATGAAAATGGAAGACACCGCATACAAACTGATGCTGATCCATCTGTTGATCACCTAAGTATCTGTTTTGCCCTGGAATGATGATTATGAGAGCTTACCTACTGTTTAAAATATGCTTCTCATATTATTGTTTAGTCATTTTGACTCTTCATGACCCCATTTGGGGTTTCCTTGAAAAAGAGACTGGAGTATTTAGCCATTTCCTTCTTCAGCAAACAGTGGAAATATCTTGGACAGGTCACACAGCTAGTAAATGTGTGAGGCTGGATTTGAACTCAGGCCCTCCTGACTCCAGGCACGGCACTCTATCCACTGCATCACCTAGCTCGTTTTTTCACATACTTTTTTCTTATTTACTCCCCATAATGGCCCCGTAAGGTGTTGACTATTTTTATCCCCATTTTACAGATGGGGAAATGGAGTTTCAGGGAGGTTAATAAGTAAATTGCCCTAGGCCACACAGTAATGAAGTGGTAGAGATGAGACTCAAAGCTCTCTCTCCTCCCTCAGAACTTTTAAAATGGTTTTTAATAAATGTATCGCTAAATGAGTAGAGAAAAGCATGGTGCTGGGACCCAGCTTTGGCAAGGCCTTCTCAGACCCAAACAGAAGGCTGTGCTCTGGGGGACTTAGGATATGTTACTTCATCTCTCATCAATCGTGAAAAGATGCACATAAAGCCAAAGACAGGGATTTTAAGACCCAAGCTCTACTTCAAAGCTTATGAGCTGCTTTGCTACCCAACGTCAAACATGAGCCAAGTCCCAACAAGAGACCCTGCATCTGGCTGCCCCAAGGATTCAGCTCAAAGGGATGCTGTTGTTCAGTCCCTTTTCAGTCATGTCCAGCTCTTTGTCACCCCTATTTGGGGTTTTCTTGGCAGAGTGGTTTGCCATTTCCTTCTTCAGGTCATTTTACAGATAAGGAAACTGAGGCAAACAGGGTTAAGTGATTTGCCCTGAGTCACACAGCTTGTAAGTGTCTGAGGCCAGATTTAAACTCACAAGGAAGAGTCTTCCTGACTCCAAGCCCAGCCGCCTAGCAGCCTTAAATGTTTAATAACCACAGATGTTCTCCTTTTCTCAGTTGGAAGCTCAGTGACCTAATTATTAGGTTTGGTGCCTGACTCGCACCTCCACCTGATGCCTCTGAACAGGTGGTCCCAGGGGCTCTTCCGTGTACTTACTTTTCTTGCAGATGGTATGAAAGTAGACTGGAAGGGGCCAGAAAATGTCCTGTTTCTTCAGCCTCACAGAATCAGATCATATGATTTAGAACCAGAAAGACATTAGAGGTCATATAGTCCAAACCCTACCATTTTACAGATTAAGAAACTAAGTCTGAGAGAAATTAAATGACCTGCCCAAAGTCACTTGGGTAGTAAGCAGCAGAGCTGGCATTCAAACTCAGCTCCTCCAACTCCACTTTCCACTGCCCCATCCTCACTTTTTACATTTCCTTTCAGCACTGGTTACCATCCCCCCATTTCATTTTTAATAAATTTCAAATACAAAGCAGGTCACTGGGGGCAGCTAGGTGGTGCAGTGAGTAGAGCACCAACCCTGGAGTCAGGAGGACTGAGTTCAAATTCGACCTCAAACACTTGATGCACTTACTAGCTGTGTGACCTTGGACAAGTCACTTAACCCCAGTTACCTTGCCTTCCCTCCTCCCCCCCAAAAAAAAAAGTAGGTCACTAAAACTCCCTGCCCTGGCAAGGGAAAACTCTCTACATGGAACTCAGAGGCCAAAGGCCATGTATGGAACAGACAATAACCATGTTGCTCAAAACATTTATATTTTTCTTCCTTCACGAGAGCTTTTCCAAAAGACAAAAAGAGGGGGCCTTTCTGGTTGCCCCAGTTTTCAGTCTTCTTGCACCCACTTTTTATATGTGTTAGCTCAGGAAAATGTAAGCCTCTTGAGGGCAGGGACTGTCTGTTTTGTCTTTGCATCACCAGTGCCTAGCACAGTATTTGACACATAGGAGACACTTTAAAAAACTTACCCATTAATTGCTAAATCTGTAACCTTCTGGAGGTCAGTCTCATGAAGAGAAGCTCCCACAGTGCCCTTTGGTTCTGACAGAGGAAGCATGCCAAGCTACAGTACATGACATTTTTTATATAGCGGCAACATGCTTTTTTTTTTTAAGTATTAGTTCAGATTGCCTGAGTTTGAACATTCAGCACAAAATGGGTTCATCTGATCCTATACTCCAGCTTCTCTTTAATGCAAAGGCATTTATGCTACAGAGTCTTTCGACAGTACTGAATTTTTATGTGCATTGGAATATGGGAGCATGTTTTATACATGGCTTCCTGCGTGTGAATGCTGAATGGATGCCCTTAGCTTTCCACATAACAGAATGGCTGCTGCCTGCTTCCTATCCCAGACTATTCTTGGAAATCTCTTTCCTCATCCCAACATGAGTGAGGTCCCAAAAGCGAACACAGGATTAGGAGAGGCTGTTGCTCTCCCTCCCTGGGGCTGTCCAATGTTTGGATGGAGACTCTGGCTCCCGGTGGCTGGCTCTGGCCTCACCTTTGGACTTGAATGTTTAAACAAAAACATTCAGCTCATGAGCTTGGGCCTGTTGCTTAGTATTTAATAGGCCAGGTCTTCAGGAAGAATTGCCTTTACAAAATTTCTATTAATACCTGTTTTAAGTCCTCTGGGTCATAGTGGAGCGAGGGCTCATTTTTCCATATCCTCAGAGATCTTTGAAAGCTAGAACTTTAAAGCTTTGAAAACAGCCAGGAGCCAATGGAGATGAGTAAGAGGGGTGACAAAGAGAGGTGAGTCAGGTGATGCCGGAAGGCAGCCTCTCCACCCCAAGTGGTCCTTATGCTTTAGTCTCTTTCTCCTTCTTCTCCCTTCCTCCCTTCCTTCTTTATCTCTCAGAGTCTTTACCTCTGTACCACTCTGCTTCTTCCTTCTACTCCCTCAATTTCTGTCTCTCTACCCATCTCTCTCCTTCCTTCTGTCCATTTCTCTCTCTCTCTCTCTCTCTCTTTCTCTCTCTCTCTCTCTCTCTCTCTCTCTCTCTCTCTCTCTCTCTCTCTCCCTCCTTCCCTCCCTCCCTCTCTCTCTCTCTCTCTGTCTCTCTCTCTGTCTCTCCCCTCCTCCATCCCCCCCTCACTCTCTCTGTGTCTGTCTGTCTCTGTGTCTGTCTGTCTCTCTCCCCCTCTCCTTCCTCTCTGTGTGTGTCTCTCATTTTCTTTCCCCCCTCTCTTTCTCTCTGTCTCTGTCTCTCTGTATGTCTCTGTCTCTAGATTCCATTTTGCTTCGCAGGGTCTGGCAACCTGGATCAAATTTCCCATGTAAAAACCATTTTCTACAAGAAGCAGCAATGTATTTGTGGGCCTGAAGATGTCAGGATTGGATGGAAAGTGGTGACTTTGATGTTTTCAGAGCTAGGAGCTGAGTGCCACTCAATTGTGGGTAGAGATCCAAAGCTCTTGGGAACACCAATGAGAAGCAATTTGGTGAAAACGGGGGTGTTAGGAAGGAAGATGGGTTAGAACTTTTAGCCACTTAGCTCATGTCTCACAGAGTCTCTTCTTCAAACCATTCGCCTATTCATATAAATGCAGACCCCTTAGGCCTTCCCTGTGCATCCCTGAAGGCAAAGATGCAGCTATTTGCCATTTTTCGTGGAAGGCCAAATTGTACATATCTACTTCATGATGCATGGGGGTTGTACCTCTGGGATTCTCTACTTCTTTTCTTTCAGTAAGCTGCAGGCCTTGGCCTTCAGGCTTGAGCAATGAATTATCAGAGGCCACAGGGGACTAGGGAGAACAGAAAAAGGTGTGGAATGTTTACTGACTTCAGGTAATGCCTGTCCCTCTAGCTCTACACGGGAGCAAGCGTCATTATAGGAGGTAGAAAGGACATGGAAAAGAAGGCTTATCACTCAACAACAACAACAAAAGTAGCAAGTATTCAGACAGCACTTTAAGGTTTGCAAAGCTCTGTACATACACCATCTCATCCCCAGAACAATCTTGGGAGGTAGGTACCGTCATCATCCCCACTTTACAGGCAAAGAAACTGAGACTGAGAAATGTTAAGTGACTCACCCAAATTCACACAGCTAGTAAGTGTCTGAGGCCAAATTCAGGTTTTTCTGACTCCAAATCCATCACTCTATCCACTGTGCCATCTAACTATCTTGGGTCTGGGTTCTAATCACGCCTCATACGTAAGTGTATGAACGTATAGCTGTGTGATCCTGGGCAAGTCATTTAGTCTTGATGACCTCAATTTTCTCATCTATAAAATGAGGAAAATAGAATTTACCTCACTGGGTTGTTGCTAGGATTGAATGACATACATATGTGTGTACAGATAGATATCCATCTACTTACACACACACTACTTTGAAAACTTTGAAGGGCTATACAAATATTAGCTGCCACAATGTACAGAGGGCACTGAACTTGGAGTCAGGTAGGTCTGAGTTAAAATTTGGTCTCAGATACTTCTAGCAGTATGACCCTGGGCAAGTACCTTAGCTTCTGTCTGCCTCAATTTCCTGATCTGAAAACATGAGAAAATAATAACACCTCACAGGGTTGTTGTATAAAATGAGAAACTATCTGTAAAGCGCTTTGTGAACCTTAAAGCATTGTGAAATGCCACCTATCATCATCATCATCTTCTTCTTCTTCTTCTTCTTCTTCTTCTTCTTCTTCTTCTTCTTCTTCTTCTTCTTCTTCTTCTTCTTCTTCTTCTTCTTCTTCTTCTTCTTCTTCATCATCATCATCATCATCATCGTTTAAACCTTTTTGCTTAAGGGCCCTGAAGGGGAGTCTACCAAGGCATCTGAACAAACTCAGAAAGCAGACGTGGAAAGCCCAGACTGAAGGACAGTGAGGTAACATGTTTCAGTATCACAGATCAGAGGTTTTTAGAAAGAACTGGGCCTGGATGTGTGTCTAAAGACAGCTTAGTGTAGAGGCCAAACATTATAAAAGGCAGAATTGGGTGCTATAGTGCCGTCCCCATGTTGCATAGTGGGCACATGGTGAACTTTTAAGGTTTTTGGCATTATAGTGAATTTGCTGCAGAAAAATTAACAGGCCAGAGAGGTTGTATCAACTCAATTGTCTAAGGGGATATGAATAATGACGGTGGGAGAATAGAGGTAGTCATGGAACTCCAGTCAGATTGTGGGCAGCAGAGCAGATATCAAATTTTGACAAATTGCAAATAAAATAAGAAAAAATAATATTGTAGTCTTTGGGAGTTCTTGCTGCCTTGGACACTGTATTAAATGAGTGTGGAGTGCTGAATTTGAGGAGGAAAGAAAGGTTTGTTGAAATGAGAATGTGGCTATCTGTACTCCAATAAACCATCTCCTTCTTCCTTCCTTCCATCCATCCATCCATCCATCCTTCCTTCCTTCCTTCTTTCCCCCTTTCTTTCTCTTTCTCTATCTTTTCTTTCTTTCTCTTTCTTTTTCTTTCCTTCATTCCTTTCTTTCTTCCTTCTCTTCCTTTCTTTTTTTTTTTTTTTTGACTTTTTGGTCTTATTCCAAATGGCTGCCTTGGGGCCCTGAAATACTTTGTAACCCATACAGAGCTTTATACCATATGATCTGGTCTTTTCAGTTTCCAAATATGCAAAGTAGGGATAATTATATAGCCTATTCTGTCTAACTCACAAAAACGCTTCTGTAGAGGAGGAGGGGGACTGCTTTTTGCTTTTTTTTTGGTGTGTCCCCATTGCTTAGGACAGTATTGGGTATAGAACAGATGCTTAATAAATGCTTCTTAAAATGAAATTAGGTTCTTTACTTTCCTTCCTCCCTCTCTCCAATCTACCAGTTACCAAGGCTTGGAGAGTCTTCCTCTGTAATACCTTTTGCACCTTCCCTCTTCTCTCTACTTACATGGCCACAGCCCACATCACCTTCCACTTGGATGACGGCAATCACTATTATATTAGTTCTCCTGCTTCAGTCCCCTCTCCAATTCAGCCTATAACTGTTGCCATAACAATCTTCTAAAACTCACGTCCCACCATGCCATTCTTCACATTCAAGAATCTATAGTGGCTCTCATCATATCAAGGATCAGTCTAGATCCTCAGCCCAGCATTTAAACCCCTTCCCAGTCTGGCTCCAGTCTATCCTTTCCACATCTATTTTATACTACCACTACTGCTGCTGCTGCTTCTACTGCTGCTACTGCTACTGTTGATACTGCTACCAATGCTACCACTACCACCACCACCACTACCACTACTACTACCACTACTACTACTACAACTACCACTACTGCTACACACGCAGAGTACATTCCAGTTAAGTAGACTTGTTCTTCTGTGAACTTGGCATTGCATCTTGGACCACCACATCTTTGCACAGGCTGCCACCATGCCTAAAATGGACTTCTTTCTTACCTCCCTGTCTTAGCATTCTTCAAGGCTGGACTCAGGTACTCCTTCCTCTAGAAAACTTTTCCTGCTCTCCCTCACTGTTAGTATTCTCTCTCCAGCTTTCCTTCCTCAGATTATCTCCTATATTTATATGTATTTACTTACCCATCCCCCCCATCTCCAGTAGAATATAAGTTCCTTGAGGGCAGGGACTTTATCTCTGTACACTCAGTGCCTGTCACAGTGCCTCAAACACTTAGTAAATGCTTCTTGAATTTTATGTATTCGAGTCTTTCTGAGTTCCTCAGGACCAGAGAGGAGAAGCAGACTATAGTGACCAGCCCTTTTTAGGTTTAGAAACCTCCTCATCTGTCATTGCATCAAGTTACAAATATGGCAGTGTCGGAGGCTAGATGTCTTTAAACTGCCCCTTTTCCCACTAGCATAGGAATTAAACAGATAGAAGTAGATGAATATTTTCCCAAAGTAACTTATCCAACAATTGCAAACTAAGAAGTTAGCACTAGGCATTGGTCAATTTTCAGGCTTAAAGCTACAATATTCATTGAGCAGCTATTAATATGACAATATTAGGCATCAACTTGAACCCAAGTTGAGAACTAAACTGGCAAGCTGGGAGCTTGCTCTCTCTCTCTCTCTCTCTCTCTCTCTCTCTCTCTCTCTCTCCTCTCTCTCTCTCTCTCTTTCTCTCTCTCTCTGTCTCTCCCTCTCTCTCTGGCAGGTCACCTAGGTAACCTCAACCACATAGACATATGCACACACAAACACATGCCTCCAAAGTTCCCACAGTCTCTAAATTTCATAACAGATAAACACTAACATTTTCAGTTGCCTAATATTTAGAAAACAAATGTGTTTCGCCAACCATCTCTTTGAACAAACCCATTGCCAAAGAGAAAACCTGGGTTTTAGTCATGGCTCTGTTACCAGCTAAACTGCCTGTGTGATCACAAGCCATTCATTTCATCTCCATGGGCTTTGGTTTCTTCATCTGCAAAATGAGAGGGATCTGATAGCCACCAAGGTGGCTGCTAAGTTCTCTTATTCATAGGATCACATATTTAGAGCTGGAAGCATCCATTAAGATTCTCTGGTCCCACTCTTTCATTTTATTTTATTAATGCATATTAATTTTTGTTATGAACCTAAAGTCAATAAAGTGATTATTTCCATATATACAGTGGAACACTAAAAAAGGATTGTTTGTCAAACTATAATCTCCATTTCATACAACTTGCTTTAAAAAAAAGTACATTATACATTCCATGCATTATCTTTAGAACTGTCCTGCTTCCTTCTGAATTTCTTTCTGTTCTCTTTGGTGCATTTAAAAAATGTTTCATTGACTTCCTTTTTTGGGATAACAATTGCTAACTGATCCTTCTCCCCCTTCCTGCAGCTCTTCAATAAAAAAGAAGAAAAATCTTTGCAAGAGATAAGTAGAGTTGAACAAAAGAAATCTATAAAGTGGCTACATTCAAAAATCTTTCTCTTTCTACCCCTTGGGTCCATCTGCCAATAGATGGGCAATATGTTTCATCATTGGTCCTCTGAAGACATGGCTGATCAGAGTTCTAAAATCTTTCAAAATTGTTTTTCTTTACAATGTTCCTGTTCTTAAACTGTTCTCCTGGTTCTGCCTGTCCCACTTTACCTCAGTTCAGACTGCCCAAGATTCTCTAAAAAAAAAATGTCTCTTTCATCATTTCTTGTGGCACAACAATAATTCATTCCATTCATATACCACAATCCATGCAGCCATTCCTGCTCTCTGCCTTTCTCTTTAATTCCTCTTTCTGGATCAGGAAGTTTGTTTTGCTTCTGATTATTCCTCCTTAATTTATTTCCTTGTTGAGTCTGATGTATTTCTGCTCCAAACTGTTTGGGTTTCTGTATATGTGAGGTTCAACAGTTCAGATACAAGTGGCTCCTCCCACTCCACATTTCTGAACACTTTTCTTCTTACACAGCCCAATTATGACTACAATTTTTTATTGTATGTTATGATTACTATTTGAACTGGTGAAGTTTTTAGGCTTTTGATGGAGTATGATCTGATTGTCTCTATTCAGGTAGCTATCTTGGTCAGAAGTCCCTTATACAGATGGCGAAACTGAGGCCCACAGAAATTGAGTTTCCCAAGGTCACATGGGTATTAAGTAGCAAAACTGGGATTCAAACTCAGGTCTCTGACTCTAAATTCTGTCTCTCCTGGGGATAAATTGCTCACCATCCAATGGTTCTCGCAACTTGCCTTTTCCTTCACATTAGGAAAAACAGCAATCAACAGAGAACAAGTGCCAGGATTTGAGAGGAGGTGCAGTGTTTGGATAAGAAACATCCCGGCCCTTGATAAGACACATCCAGAGGTTGCCAGTGACTTATGCTGCTCTCTGATTGTGATTTGTTCTAACACTCCAAGGATCTATAATTTTGTAGTGAGCAGTATTTCCTCTATTGATGGAAGTCACAACTCCTTTTAAAATTTATTAAGAATTTATTTAAATTTATTAAGAATAATGACAACAGCTACCATTTCTGTCCGTTTAAGGTTTGCAAAGCACTTACCATACATCACCTCATTTGATCCTTTCAGTAACCCTGTGATATGGATGCTATCATTATACCCCTTTTACAGACAGGGAAACCAAGACCAAGGAAGGTTGAATCATTGCCCAGGGTCCCACAGCTATTAAGTGTCTGAGGCAGGATATGAACTCAGGTCTTTTTTGACTCCATGTTCAGAGCTCTACCCACGATACTGCCCCAGCCGCCTGGTCTTGAAAGTTGGTGTGAATGATCACCCTGCATAATGAGCATCTCCAAAGCTCATGAGGTTTATTCTTGGAAAACAGACCTATTGTCCATTTCTAGGACCATGATTGAAGCTTGGTAACCTTGAAGCTTACTAGGTCTTGCCAGAGTTCATGCAGCACTGACAGGGCCTTTGTGAATCCAGGGTCATGGCTGTGCCAGGATGAGGTATGGGAAAAGGAATCTGCCTTGACCCTCAGCCATCCCATGACCTTGGTTACCACCTATGGCCTGATCTTTGAAGGACTGTGAGATTGCCGAGGAGTCTCAGGCTGGACTGGGGTGGGGTAGAGTGGGTGGAGGCTGTTTTCAACTTGTCAAAGTTCAGCAGCCCTCAAAAGTGTCCTCACTGAAAACAAAAACAAAATGGTTTGTCGAAGCCAAACCTGGTCGGCCTTTTTCATCTTAGCAGTCTCTCTGATGGATTTCTCACTAATAAATATACATTATAAGTTTTAAAAACAAGCCCTTCCCTCTGAAATCTAGGCCTGGCTTCTCTCTCTTAGGCCCTACCAGGCAGGTGATTAATCCCTTAGTAGAATAATCATTATCACTGAAAATCCACTGCCAACTTAAAGCCAGCTCAGCAACCACCCAGCTGCTCCTGCTCCCCCACCCCCAATCTAGCAGGAACAGCATCACCAGAGGAAATGAGCTCTCCCCACCCAAACCAATTGAGTCCTGATTGCAGGCCAAATTATTTCAAGGAGCTGCCCATGCAGATAATAGAAGAGATTATTACGGCTGTTATTAATCACCAACACTTCACGCACTGATGCTCTGATAAGCAGGAAATGACAAGCCCTCTTAATCAGGGCAGGCGGCTGCTGCATCCTCGGTGGGCCAGGATTGGAATGACAGGAGGGCACCTTCCACTCTGGGCTGAATGACAGGGTCACATATAGCACAAGCTACACAGCTTCACAGAGGCAGCTTAATCTGAGGCAGCAAGTACCCCCAGCTTTGTGCCATCAAGGTCAGAGAGAACCTGTAAGGTGCTCATGCCATCTCGGGCTTCTGTTGTGCCCAGGCAAGAATCCCACCTACCCTGTCTTTCTAACACTGGTCACATCTGACGAGGCCAAGGTCAGCCTTAGCGTGTGATCTGTTCAGTAGAATATGCACCCTAATGAATCAATGCCTTTTAAACAACATGAAGTCAGCAGGGTAAAATAGAAATGGCCTGGGGTTTTTAAAAAGTAGGAGGATTTGTGTTCAAATTCTCACCCTGCTCCTTGTGACTTTGGGTAAGGCACTGAAACTTTCTTAGCTCATTCTCTTACCTGTAAAACAGGGGTAGGGGTGAGGAGGGATCATTTCTTTTTTTCTTTTAGACTTAAATACTAAAACTTAAATACACAGTAAGAAAAGAAAAAGAAACATATAAAAGGGAGATCATTTCTTTTTTTCTTTTAGACTTAAACACTAAAACTTATATACATAGTAGGAAAAGAAAAAGAAACATAAACAGGGAGATCATTTCTAACATCCTTTACAATTCACTCTTTCCAAGTTTCTTCCAACTCTTCCCCTCCCCCAAGTCCTGTTAGTACCTTCCCACTGAGATTCCATCCCATTTACACTGTAACAATTTTGGTTTTATGTGTATTGTCTCCTCCTTTAGACTGTGAGCCCCTTGAAGGCAGGTTCCACATTTCTGCCTTTCTTTGTACCCCAGTGATCAGCACAGTGCCTGGTACACCGTAAGCACTTAATAGGTGCTTATCGACTGCCTACTTTGTAGCTAGAAAAACTGGGATTCAGAGAGGAACCTTTTTGTAAGAGTGGTATAATCTAGTCCTAAAAGCACAGGACTGGAAAAGACCCAGACTTTTATCCAAGGACTCCCACCCATCCACCATGTCACATGAGGCACTTTGCTTAAGTCCTCTGTGCCTTCCATCTCCCATACTCCTAGTAAGTAGAACTTGTATTTTCTTTGAAAACAAGACAACAAATATCAGGGCAGTTTCTGCTCTTCAGAGGATCAGTGGGCTCCACATTAGTCATTGGGCAGCTAGATGGGCCAATGGTTAGAGCACCCAGGCTGGGATCAGGAAGACCTGAGTTCAAATCTTCCCTCAGACTCTTACTAGCTGTGTGATACTGAGTGAGTCACTTAACCCTGTTTGCCTCAGTTTCCTCATCTGCAAAACAAGCTGGAGAAGGAAATGGCAAACCACTCCAGCATCTTTGCCAAGAATGTCCAAATGGGGTCATGAAGAAAGACATGACCGAGAAGTGTACAACAAACAACAGGCTCCAATAACATCAGAATGGCTACAGCTGTTCTACACAGTACAGGGGTTGGGGAATAAGACCATTAAACACATTTAAGGGATTTCCACTAGGGTAAGACTTGTAATAAAAGGAAATCTATTATATGTCTCCTAACAGGTGTTGTGTAACTGAGTTTTTATTTGAATATTATCTGTCTAAGAGCTAGAGAAGAAATCTAGCCCAGAGTTCTACCTGTAGACCACAGTCTTTCTGCAGAGCCATCCCTGGGTGACACATTTCTCCTAGGGCCTGTACCTCCTCTAGGTCACTTCCTCACCTTCATGGCCCATAAAACATCTTCTCTCACTTGGTATTTTTATCTCTCCTGAGGGTAAGCTCCCCTAACCAACAGCACCTTAAAAATGAATATCCGGGAAAGCTCGCTCCCCACCCTTCCCTGATTTTCCTTCCATTGTTTAACAATTTATTTCTCTTTCCCATCCAGGACACCGGCCCTCACCATCACGAGGGCTCTACGACAAGGCTCCCTGTTGGGGCTACAAACAATTCACTCGGATGCATGGCCACTGGCCAAGCAGGGCCTGGGAAAGCCAACTTCATGAAGAATCAGGACCTTGTTAAGGTGCAGGTGAAGGAAGAGGAAGTCACACGGAGTAGGACTGATTGGCCCCAGTGCTTTGTGATAGATGACCAATCGAGGGGAGAAACAGAGCGCTGCCTCAGGTCTTGAGGTAAAATGAACCCTATATTCTGGGCTGGCCTCCAATATTTAGGGTGAGGCGGGCAATTTCCAAAGACTTGGCTATTAGCTGAAAAAACGGGGATACACCCTTGCGCTCCTTTTTTTTTTTTAAGTACTGCTCAATGTTTCTGAGGCAGGACAGGTGCTCACAAAACTGTTTGCCCTTAGTTTGGCCTCTGTTAGAAAGTCTACTTGCTCTCTGTGCCTTCCCAGCCCCACCCAGCAGGATTAATTGATAAAGCCATGAAAGCAGTAACAACACTGCATGCTTCATCCCATTACAGTTGGGGGAGGGGGTTGTGATCACCAAGGGAGAAAAAATGGTTTATAGTTAGAACTGGAGAGGACAGAATCTAGCCTCTTCATTTCACAAATAATGAAACAAGCTAAGAGAGATGAAGTGATTTATTTAAGGTTGGTCACCCAGGCCAGGATTAGAACCCAGATCTCTTAAATCCTAGGTTGGTTCAAGTACCTAGCCAACAGGGTTGTTTCCTGAATGTTTTTAAATTTTGTTTTTAAGCTGGATGACTGATGGGTAGGCAAGAATAGCTCCATGGATGCTGTCACTTATTGCAATGCGGAGATTCCCAGTCCAAAGGAATTATTTAGGAAGACAGGGTAACTGACTCACCCAAAGTCACATATGAGGCTCCTAAATCAAGCCTGAGTATTCTGTGTTCCAATTGCCGAGTTGGGTAAGCCCTAGCAGGCACAAAAGCCACATGCCCTGAACCCAAGCCCTGGGTTCAAATCACAGAACAAGGTTCAAACGTCACCTTAGGAAAAAATCCTTAAAACTCATCTCAGCCTTGTTCTTCCACCTGTTCCCAATGCAGAATTCTTTTTAACAGTCTGTAGCACCACTGAACATCCCTATGTAGGGTTGTGTTGGTAATTATTTAACAAGCAAGCAGCTCTCCAGAGGTGGAAAAAATCATGTATGTGTGACACCCTTTTAAGTTTGATCTGCATAATTAACATTTTTCTTCATCATTTTCTTAAATCCAGACAATCAACAAAAGAATAAATCAAGCCTTAATTTGTAGCATTTGCTGAATTTCTGAGGTGTAAATACATTGAAAATTTAACAACTAGCAGCTAGGTGGCACAACGGATAGGGCCTGGAGTCAGGAAGTTCTAAGTTCAAATCTGGCCTCATACACTTCCTAGCTGTGTGACTATGAGCAAGTCACTTAACCCTCTTTGCCTCAGTTTCCTCATCTGTAAAATGGGCTGGAGAAGGAAATGGCAAACCACTCCAGTATCTTTGCCAAGAAAACACCCAAATAAGGTCACAAAGAGTCAAACAGGACTGAAAAAAAAATGACTAAATAACAACAATGACCTGGAGTAAGATAATTAACCTGTCTGCCTCAGTTTCTGCAACTGTAAAACTGTAACAGCATGTACCCCACAGGGTTGTTATGAGAATCAAATGAGATATTTGCAAAGCACTTAGCAGAGTGCCTGGCATATAGCAGACATTAACAAATGCTAATTCCTTTTGGCAGGATAAGAACATAGGATTTAGAACTAACAGATCATTGATCCCAAAGCACTAATTTTACAGGTGAGAAAAATGATGCCTAGGTGCCCTACATCTAGCTGTGTAGAATGGAGCAGAGCCAGGATTCAAGCCAGGGACTCCTCCTCCAACTCCAGGCCTTTCCAACTAACTCACACTGCCCTTCACAAACAGACTGGATTGAAGATGACTTGGGGAAGGCTGAGGCAAGTCAAATGGGAAATATTCAAGAGGAATTTCTGCTGTGTCTGACAACCTGCCTTTAAATCTCGGGAGCCACCAATAATGAAAGAAGGCAATGCGGGACTGGGCTTACTCTGGACACACGGGAGGACAAAAATAATAATTAAAAGAACTAATTAGAACATTAGCTCCACCCCTCCCCCTTTACCTTCTTCTTGGACTTAAAGACATTACACCTGAAGATGTTGCTGGAACCATCTCTGGCGATGTAGCTGAAGATCTTTAGATCCTGAGAATCGTGAGAGACGTAGAATATCCTACAAGGAAAATAAACAGAAGTTGATTAAGGAGAAGACTGCAGTTGAATATCCAATACCTCTAGCTACACGCTGAAGACTGAGCCGGATAAGGCCTGAGAGAAGGCCTGACTCCCATAACAGGAAGGAAGGTCAGGCTGAAGCCTGACCACAAGGAATGGAACATGACAGAGCTGGGGGAACAAAGGGAATTAGTAACTGACCCTCAGCTAGTTAACTTTTTCCTGATGATTTGTGGGAGAGGTGACAGACTAATTTATTTGTAGGTGAACAGATTGGGGAGAAGCTGGATTACCCATCAAAGAAAGGAGATAGAAATCAGTCACAGGATGTTAGAGCTGATACAGACTTAAGAGATAATTGAGTCTAATTCCCTCACTTTACAAGAAAAGTAACAGAGGCAGCTAAGTGGTACAGTAGAGAGAGCACTGGGCCTGGAGGCAAGAAGATTTGAGTTCAAATTTGAACCTCAGACATTTACCAGCTGTGTGACCCTGGGCAAGTCATTTAACCTCTGCTGGTCTTGGCATCTACCTTATTCTGAGGATCAAATGAGATATTTGCAAAGTGCTTATTATGTAAGCATCTGGCATATTTGCTGTTGTTCAGTGATTTTCAGTCAAGTTTGACTCTTCGATGACCCCATTGGGGTTTTCTTGGCAAAGATGCTGCAGTGGTTTGCTATTTCTCCAGCTCATTTTACAGATGAGGAAACTGAGGCAAAAAGGGATAAGTGACTTGCCCAGGGTCACACAGCTAGTAAGGGCCTGAAACCAGATTTGAACTCTGGAAGCTGAGTTTTCCTGACTCCAGGTCTAGCACTCTATCCATTGAACTTAATGTTTAAAAAAACAAAAACAAACTGATTGGGGTAGGGGGTGGGGAGGGGAAGGGTTGGGACTTACCCAAAGTTACAAACCAATTAGTAGCAGAATGAAAGTCAGGCCAAATAGAAAGCATGTTCGTTAAGAAACAGACTGTAACCCAAGCAAACGGTGTCACAAACTAAGTAAAGTTTACTCTCCTTTCTAACTTGGGGAGGGAGGGAGCAGGGTGAAGGGAAACAGACTAACTCCTGTCTGGGACACCTAGTCCCCAGTTATGCAGTTAAGGAGTTGACCGAGTCCTTACAACTAGGGTGCCAGAGAAGCAGCCATCTATGGCAGGTTACCCAAGTCAAAAGAAGGAAGTGCGTTCCCCCCCAGGCTGAGGCAGAGCCTGAGAACCACAGAGCCCCTCAGTATTGCAACTCTGCTTCCCTTTCCCACTCTCTCAGTGAGTGTCCCTAGTGGCCCTGCCACCTTGGGGGCTAGCCTTGTTTATTGCAAAGAGAAAAAAGTGAGATCTTCATATCCTTCAGTTCAATGAGGCTTTTAAAGAGAGCTTTGAGAGGCTGTTTATATAACAGGTGAAGTCAGAATGCCCTCAGGCTGCCTGGCCTGGCTCATTCCCCCCATCCCCCCACCCCCCAATAGGGGGAGGGTTTGAATGGCCATGGAGTTGTCCTCAGAAAGTTCAGGCCATAAATTGCTTCTGTGACAAAGCCATCTGTCTGTGTGCATTTCTCTAAGGCATTTTCCCTCAATAATAAAGCAGGACATAACTTATTTTTAGAATGATAAAATAGCCCCCTTGCCTTTATATAACCTGACAACAGAGAGCCAAATCACAACCAGAGAGAGAAAGTTAGGAAGCCCAGGAGCCTCTCAAAGATGGCGGGTGATGACGGGTGGAGAAACACACTGAAGTCCTGAAAGGGAAAAGGGGAATGGCCTCAACAGCCAAGGCCAACAGTTTTCTGGTGCTTCTACTCTGCAGGTTGCCTCCGCTAGCTTTATGAGTCACAGAACATAGTAGGGGAAGGAGACAAGCATTTATCTATTAAGCTCCTACTATGTGCTAGGAACTGCACTAAGCACTTTACAAAGAGACTGAAGAAGAAAACTTGGGGCTTTTATCTTGGCTTGGGAGGTGGATGCACTTACAAAGTCACTAGGTCTGTGTAGCTCCCATCCTTCCAATGTTAACAAGAGGACCTTCCTAATTTATGACTCTGGACTTTGGGATCAAAGACATGTTGAGTGGCTGGTGTTATTATTTTTGTTGTTGCTGAGTTGTTTAAGTGATACCCAACTCTTTGTGACCCCATTTGGGGTTTCCTTGGTAAAGATACTGGAATGGTTTGCTGTTTCCTTCTCCAGCTCATTTTACAGGTGAGGAAACTGAGGTAAACAGGGTGAAGTGACTTGCCCAGGGTAACACAGCTGGTAAGTGTCTGAGCCCAGATTTGAACTCTGAAAGAGAGGAGTCTTCCTGAACCTATCCAATGCACCACCTAGCTATCCCGTGTTATTACTAGTCACCCACAGTGTGCTAAGTGCCTGCATATGGGCTATATATTTCCCTCATGAGAAGGCAGATTTAGTTCGTTCAGGTTGCTTCCCACACATAGAACTACTTTGCTTGGTGGTTTTTAATTTATTATTTTTTAATGCCCCAAAGACAGAGACCTAGATTTAAAACCAATAAGAGAGCTATGAGCATGAGCTGGCATATCTTTGAGAAAGAGAGGTTCTGAAAGCATGTACCTAGTGGTTGAGGGGAAGCCGAGGTTAATCTTCAGCTTGGGGAACAAAGGGTATTTTCAGCTAAGCTGATGACAATCTTTATATGGGGACAGCCATTCTCCCTGATTCAGAGATCTCTGGAGGCTGCTCTACTATGGCTGAATTTCAGAAATAGTATACTTCGGTATTAAAAGCAAGCAATCTCTAACTAAAAAAAACCCACATCAACTAGCTGGTTTAGAGAAAATTTCCATTAAAAGTTTTGCCTGTGACCTGCCTTGTCATCAAACTGCCCTCCAGGAGTCCTGGGAATCAAACCCAAGAGCTCTCATGCCTCAGGCCACATGGCTATCTTGGGATTGTAAAGAGGGTAGGATGTAGGAAGGGATTTCTAGTCTTCATGATTCTCAAACCTCATGTCACAATGAATATGCTTCTGTAACGGTGAGTTTCCAAAAATGAGAGCCATGACTTGACACCAAAGGGTCAGCTAATTAGAGGATGTGAAGGTGGGTCATATCCAGGGATGTGCTGGTAAATGGTTAATGACTGGTTCTCTAAAGGGGAGAAAAAAATGTGTCTGCAGAACACACTTTTAAATTTAATCGACATCATTAACATTTTCTCCATCACCTTCTTCAGTCTAGACAACCAACAAAACAATAAATCAAGTTCTGATTGGTAGCCACAGCCAATTTGTGAGGTACTAATGCTTATGCTTAAAATTTAACAAGCAGCGACAAGTGGCATATCTCATCCTCCTAGCGATGGCCAACACTGAAGTTTGTTTCTATCATTCCTCGACACTTCACTCCTCCTTTTCTTTGTGTACTTCCCCTTCCTCCCTCCCCCATCTCCAGATTGGTTCTGCTCCTCGTCCCTCTTCTAGAACCTTCCACATCTAGCACAGAATGTTCTGTTCTAGACCCTTGCATACCCCCTGCAACCTTGCTAATTGGATGGCGCCCTTCCTGAGGCACTGCAGGCAGAAAATCAATCAGAGGCACTCGTATATTAGGAGTCCCTGTCTCTCTTTACAAACCTCTACTTTTAATCTGTTTCATTGATGACCCAGAAAGAGGTTGTTCCAGCCTCTCCCAAGCCTGTGAGGACTCTCTGAGTATGACTGCATAGCCAGAAATGTGTATTGTCCACTGCCCACTGCCCTAGAGTTACGCCCACACTACCCTTGTGTCAGGGCTGATTCTTCTGATTCCCAGCACCAGGGTGGGCACCTTAGTCATGGAGGAGATAGCTTCCAGCCCCATTGAGGGAGGTGTGGGGATGGGGTTTGGGTCACTTCTCTGATGAAGGAGACAGGACACTAGCCATCTCTCCCACTGTTTAAGAGGTATGATCAGGTTGGGAGCACCAAGACCAAGAAACAATCTCTGCAGAGCTATGGTTGAACTACCTTTCTCTTCCCACTGTGACTGCTGCACCTCAGGTCTGGTACCTTGTTATCTCTGCCTTCCTCTTCTGTGCTTCCACTCTTGGGTGTCCCCTTACACTTCAAGCCTTCCCTTGTGTGTGAGCTAAAACAAAGGCCTTCTGCTTTCGGCATCAATGGCCAGGCAGCCCAACTATCCAAAGCAGCTCCACCAGAGCAGGACCAGTGCTCATTCAGCCTTTGTGCAACCTTTCCCAGACTTATTTCCTAAGTCAACAAGAGCACAGATATTTATTAAGCACCTAAGGCAGTTGATTCTCTTTCCAAATAGCTCTAAGTGTTAGAAAAGTTATTTGGAATATTGAGCTAGAACCTAGCCCCTAGTAGCTTCCATTGACTGGCTCTCTCACTTTGTCCTTTGGGCTTACACACAGTGAGACTGATATTCCCATATGACAACCCTTCAAATATTTGAAAGTGGGAATCAGTTCCCTTCTAAGTATTTTCTTCTCCAGGCTACACGTATCTATACTTTCTCCAGGCACGTTTCATCTAACACGGTTTCCAATTCCATTATGAACCAGTTGCACTAATCTAGACACATTCCAGCTTTAGAAAATGTCCTTCCTAAGTGTGGTGCCCAGACCAGAATCAGATGCTCCAGAAGTGCTGGGACCAGTAGAATGAAACTCTTACCTTCTGAAATCCACACCCTCTCCTTCTGTAACTGTAGCTTAAGGTGACATTGGCCTTTGGGGCACCAGCTTTGCATTGCTGGCTCTCACTGAGCTAGCTTTCAGTGCAAACCCTCAGGTCTTTTCATAATAACTGCTGTACATTTGTGACTCTCTGGGCTTTTACAGTCAAATCTAAGTGTAGGACTTTATATTTATCTCTATTAAACTTATCTTGTTTGAGAAAGTTAAATAAATACCAAGCCCTACTTTTCCACCTAGTAGACACCTGCTGCAGTAGATAGAGGGCTGAGCCTGGAGTCAGGAAGATCTAGGTTCTAATCCAGCCTCAGATATTTACTAGTACTGTGACCCTGAGCAAATCACTTTAACACTGTGTGCCTCAGTTTCTTCAACTGTAAAATGAGAATAAGAATAGCCCCTAGCTCCCAGGGTTGTTGTGAAGATCAAAAGAGAAAATATTTGTAAAAGCGCTTGGCAGAGTCACTTAACAAATCCTTCCTTCCTTCCCTACTAGAGTACTACTCTGGTGAATAATCATGGATCGGCAATGATACTGCTTTCCTCAAGGCTATGTCTACCAGATCGTGGCAGGTCCTACTAAACCAGAGAGGTTTGGGGCACAGACCTAGCAATGAACTTTATTGTCTATCATCTGAGCTCTGGCTAAGTTGGAGAGGCTCATCACCTGAAACCTTTCCAGCAGGTAATTATCATTCTTATTATCATTCTTTGTGCTTTCTGGAGGTGGGAGCAGGGATGCGGCAGTGATAGCAATTCACAAAAACCTCACTGAGGGGTCACAATCTGTCAGCAGAGGGAATAACTGTATCGATTTATATTGTTTGTTTGGGCCTATAATTCTACCCTCTCATGATTTGAGGGGACCTCGATTCTATCATCCGGCACATTAACCATCACTACAAGCTTTACATCACTTGTTAATTTGATAAGCATGTCATCTACGTCTCCATCCAAGTTACTGATGCATGTCTTCATTGAAGTCATTTAATCAGAATATTGAATGGAAGAAAAACAAGTGTAGAGCCTGGGCATCCCACTAAACACTCATCTGCAAGCCAGCATTGATTCATTAATTACCACTTGTCGAAATGAATTTAAGTTGGAAAAAAATTCTCATCGGTCTGTGATGGCAGGGCCTACCTGAAGGCAGAACGGTTAGGACATAACCTCTCGATCCACAAACCGACTTGAATCTTTCGATTTAATCAAAACAGGGAACAAGTTACTGTATCTCACTAAAGGCCAGCCAGTGAAGAAGCCATCCTGGGTTTACAGAGATCCTGGGTAGTATCTATAGCTCCATCACCTACACTATTCTTTAGTTGGCTGGCTGGGGATGAGACCTTATATTTCCTCTCCCACATCCAGACTAGATTAAGAGAAGAATTTGAGCCCCATGAAAAAAAAGATGGATTTCTTTCTTAGAGTGGTTCATTAAAGAGGGATTTCATCCCTCTCCCATAAGTATCTCCTATTTAATTAATTGTGTTCTGACTGGCTTTTAGAGCCTAGGCAGACTGAATTTAGAGACATCCATTTCTGGAAAGAGCTACTAATTAATGTTCTTAGGAAAGAAGACATTTGAAGTAATTCAACAAGCTTTTAGTAAGCATCTACTCGGGCAGGGCACTGTGTTAGGTCCTGGGGACAGAGGAGAGTTCCTTCCCTCAAGGAGCTTAAGTTCTCTTAGGAGGTGATCACATGTGGGTACATGTATTTGGATAGATAAGTACAAGTTCATTTGAAGAGGAAGAAATTATGACAAGGCAAATGAAAATGAAAGGCTATGAGGAAAAGGTGATACCTAAATTGAACCTTGAAGGAAAAAGGAGATTCAGGGGGAGGGGGCTTAAAAGGTTAGGAGGGTGTACATTCCAGGCGAGAAGAAGACAGGCTACAAGTAATTTTAGTTAGGAGGAGGAACGTATAAATGGAAGTAATTTGAAATCAATCTGAGTATACAGGTGGGAGCCAGACTGTGGAGGGCTTGATATGGTACCCTGAGGAATTTGTAACTTACCCTAGAGGCAAGTCACGCATGATTTTTGAGCATGGGAATGACACGATCAGATTCCTGCCTTAGGATATTAATTCACCCTCTGTAAAGTGGATGGGTTGTGGAGGAGAGAGAATGGATTCAAGACAACTGATAAAGAAGGTACTCCAAGGCTCTGCAGAGTCTGCCACAGAATAAAGACTGGGTGAAATGAATAGTTGAAGCCAGAGGTGACGTTGGCCTGAACTGGGGTGGTGTTTGGGGTAAGATGATGAGCTCCATTTTGTTCATATGGATGTCCAGATGGAGAGGTCAAAGGGACATCCAGCAGGCTTCTGGTAAAACAGGACTAGAATCTAGAAGTGGGATTAATAATAATAGCTGGCACTTATATAGTTTACTATGTGCCAGGAACTGTACTGAATGCTTTACAAAGATCTCATTGGATTCTCACAACAGTCTGGAGAGGTAGGTGTCATGACCATTTTTAAGATGAGGTAAAGTAACCTGCATAGGGTCACACAGGTAGGAAGTGTCTGAGGCTGAATTTGAATTCAGATCTTTTATACTCTAGGCTCTCTATCCCCTGGGCCAACCAAGATGAGGGCAGAATATGCTAGACTCAGGAGCTATATGCACAGAGGTGATAATCCTATGGGAACCGATAAGATCAAGAGAGACTTTAGAAAGAGAATAGGTGATGGACAGGTGGAGCCAAGATGGCAGGTGGAAAGTAGGAACTAGAATGAGCTCCCCGACAAGCCCCTCCAAAAACCTATAAAAATGGCTCTGAACCAATTCCAGAACTGCAGAACCCAGAAAATAGCAGAGGGAAGCAGGGCTCCAGCCCAGGACAGCCTGGATGGTCTCTGGGTGAGATCTGTCTCGCATAGAGATGAGAGCGGAGGGGAGTGGAGCAGAGCAGAGCCCAGCGTGCGCTATGCGGGCCAACCAGACCAGGAGCCGGGTGGAGCGTGCCCTAGTACCCTGAATCAGTGAGCTGCAGCAGTTACCAGACTTCTCAAGCCACAAACACCAAAGACAACAGAGAAGGTTAGTGGGAAAAGCTGCGGGAGTAGGAACTACAGCTGCAGTTGCTTCCGGCCCCAGGCCCACCTGGTGGGAGGAATTAAGGGGCGGATCAGAGCAGGAGTGAAGAGCCTGCTGAAGATCTAAGTCCAGTCCGGGTTGGGGGTTCTTAGGGAAGGAGGAGTGCTGGTGTGGCAGAACTGGCACATCCCCCCAGGCATGGAACATAGTTCTCTTAACTCTACAAGCAGTCATACCCTGCTGAAAAACTCAAGGGTCAAGTTAGTTGGCTGGGAATATGGCCAGGCAGCGAAAACGCACCTAGATTCAGTCTCAGACTCTGGAATCTTTCTTTGGTGACAAAGAAGACCAAAACATACAGCCAGAAGAAGTCAACAAAGTCAAAGAGCCTACAACAAAAGCCTCCAAGAAAAACATGAACTGGTCTCGGGCCATGGAAGAGCTCAAAAATTAGTTGGAAAAGCAAGTTAGAGAAGTAGAGGAAAAATTGGGAAGAGAAATGAGAAGGATGTGAGAAAACCATGAAAAACAAGTCAATGACTTGCTAAAGGAGACCCAAAAAAATAATGAAAAATATACTGAAGAAAACAACACCTTAAAAAATAGACTAACTCAAATGGCAAAAGAGCTCCAAAAATCCAATGATGAGAAGAATGCCTTGAAAGGCAGAATTAGCCAAATGGAAAAGGAGGTCCAAAAGACCACTGAAGAAAATACTACCTCAAAAATTAGATTGGAGCAAGTAGAAGCTAGTGACTTGATGAGAAATCAAGATATTATAAAACAGAACCAAAGGAATGAAAAAATGGAAGACAATGTGAAATATCTCATTGGAAAAACCACTGACCTGGAAAATAGATCCAGGAGAGATAATTTAAAAATTATTGGACTACCTGAAAGCCATGATCAAAAAAAGAGCCTAGATATCATCTTTCAAGAAATTATCAAGGAGAACTGCCCTGATATTCTAGAGCCACAGGGCAAAATAGAAATTGAAAGAATCCACCGATCGCCTCCTCAAATAGATCCCAAAAAGAAATCTCCTAGGAATATTGTTGCCAAATTCCAGAGCTCCCAGATCAAGGAGAAAATACTTCAAGCAGCCAGAAAGAAACAATTTGAGTATTGTGGAAACACAATCAGAATAACCCAGGATCTAGCAGCTTCTACATTAAGAGATCGAAGGGCATGGAATATGATATTCTGGAGATCAATGGAGCTAGGATTAAAACCAAGAATCACCTACCCAGCAAAACTGAGTATCATGCTCCAAGGCAAAATATAGACTTTCAATAAAATAGAGGACTTTCAAGCTTTCTCAATGAAAAGACCAGAGCTGAATAGAAAATTTGACTTTCAAACACAAGAATCAAGAGAAGCATGAAAAGGTAATCAAGAAAAAGAACAAGAAAAAGAAATTGCAAGGGACTTAATAAAGTTGAACTGTTTTGTTTACATTCCTACATGGAAAGATGACATGTATGATTCATGAGACCTCAGTATTAGGGTAGCTGAAGGGAATATGCATATATAGATATATATGTATATATATGTATATGTGAGTGTGTATGTATATATGTATGTGTGTGTGTATATATACACACACACACACATATATATATATATATATATATATATATATAGAAAGAGAGAGAGAGAGAGAGAGAGAGAGAGAGAGAGGGAGAGAATGGACACAGGGTGAGTTGAAGATGAAGGGAAGATATCTAAAAGAAATAAAATCAAATTAAGGGACGAGAGAGGAATATATTGAGAGAGGGAGATTGGGAGAGATAGAATGGGGTAAATTATTTCTCATAGAAGTGGCAAGAAAAAGCAGTTCTGTAGGAGGGGAAGAGAAGGCAGGTGAGGGGGGAATGAGTGAAACTTGCTCTCATCAAATTTGACCTGAGGAGGGAATACCATACATACTCATTTGGGTATCTTACCCCACAGGAAAAAAGGAGGAAGAAGATAAAAAAAGGGGGGATGATAGAAGGGAGGGCAGATGGGGGTGTAGGTAATCAAAAACAAACACTTTCGAAAGGGGACAGGGTCAAGGGAGAAAATTCAATAAAGGGGGATAGGTTAGGAAGGAGCAAAATATAGTTAGTCTTTCACAACATGAGTATTGTGGAAGGGTTATCCATAATGATACGCATGTGGCCTATGTTGAATTGCTTGACTTCTTAGGGAGGGTGTGTGGGAAGGGAAGAGGGGAGAGAATTTGGAACTCAAAGTTTTAAAAACAGATGTTCAAAAACAAAAAAAAAAGTTTTTTCATGCAACTAGAAAATAAGATACACAGGTAATGGGGTGTAGAAATTTATCTTGCCCTACAAGAAAGGAAGGGAAAAGGGGATGGGAGGGGAATGGGGGTGACAGAAGGGAGGGCTGACTGGGGAACAGGGCAACCAGAATATACGCCATCTTGGAGTGGGGGGGAGGGTAGAAATGGGGAGTAAATTTGTAATTCAAACTCTTGTGAAAATCAATGCTGAAAACTAAATAAGAAAAAATTTAAAAAAAAAAAGAAAGAGAATAGGGTCCAGGGCAGGGCTTTAGGGGACATAAATGATGAAGAGGCAGAAGATGAATGATGCAATCCAGTCCCGAGTCAGAAGAAGCAAATCTAAAAGAAATCATGGTTAAGGAAGTGAAGGGAGGAGAAAGTATTTCCAAGACAGGAGTGGTTCACACCATCCTAGGGTTCAAGGACATCGAATAAAATGAGGAGCAAGAAAGCAAGGGGCTGAGAACTGAGTGGGAGAAAAGCAAATGAATATAGATGATTCTCCTCTCCACCCCCCTCCCATCGATCTGCTCTCAAAGTGAGAAGAGATGAAGGATGGTGGCTTGAGGGGATGTCAGGACCAAGTAAGGATGTTTTTTTTTCAGCAAAGAAGTGATTTAGCAATGATCTTAGGTAGGTTGAGGACAGAGATGGGTAATGATTTGTCCCTTCTTTTACTTGATCTCTCTCTATTAGGATGCTTAAGACATAAGAAGACATCTTCCCAAAAATAAAACAAAAAATTGATCCTATTTGTCTGAGGCACCTTTGCTGCAGTGTATCTTTCTTTTTTGGAAAATGAGATTTTTAATGCTCAACAAAGGGAGCAGGGTAAGTCTTAAGCAGGAGAAGGCAGTCAATTGACAATAGCATATGTGACCATGATGATAATGACAACCTCTCCCACATCCCACCATCTCACAGGTAGTTGGATCCAGCACCCAGTTGGCCAACCATCATATGTTCACTGACTATCTATTGTTTCTCTTTGCCTGTAGGAAGTCAGGGGTACAGTGGTCAAGCACACGTTGGATTGGGATCTCCAGCTGAGGCACCAAGGCTTCTAGAGTTTCTTCCATACTGAGGGTCCATCACTGGAGAAGCCTGAAGCAACATGGAGGGGCCTAAAGAATTAATTCCAAGGACCATAGTGGTTATTGGGAGGTACAAACACAATGGTAGCAGTTACAAGTGCACCCCCTGCCTTGGACAGTTTGGGCACCTGGTCACCAGCCACAGCAGCCTCTCCTTCTGGATACTTGGGGAGTTAATGGTTAATGACAGCTATCCTTTCCTTCTAGTTCCCCTACTCAAGCATTCTTCCCACACCTCACACAACTGCCACAGTCTGCTAGCTCAGTCAGCAAGTCAGCAGCTGGGTCAGAAAGAGGCTCTCAGTTTTGGGGGATCTTTGCCCCATCCCTAGGCCCCCATCCTCCTTGGCGTACTCTAGACCTGAATTCAGACTCAAGCCTAAGCATCTGCTGGGCTGATGCAATCGATCCAATCCAATCTCGGGTGACACCACCAAAAACACATTTTACTTTGATTACCAAGCTCTCTCAAATTGAAAGGGTTTTCGATGTACAGCTTGACAGATGTAAACCTTCTCTCTTCCTTCTATCCTGCACTTACCTCCATAATTAGGAAAGAGATGTGATAAGCCTCTGAGTCACCAGAATTCTCTTCTGCCAAACAAAGCTACCAGTTTTTTTGGTAGGTGCATTCTGGAGGAAGTAAGGGACAGGAATTCTGCTTGATGTGACCCTGATTCTGGGACCTGCTGAAAGACATGGTGCCCCTTCATACACAAATCAGGGGGATGGGGGTCTTTGGATGAGAGGGAACACTTAGGTAGGTAATGTCATATGTATCTATAATGACTTAAGCCTGGCATAAAGGGCCTCAAGCATTCATAGTGGGTGCTCAATAAATATTTGTTGAGAGCTGAGTCAGGAAATCTAGAGTGTGTTCCAGGTTTTGTCTCTAGAGCTAGCTTATTGTCTAACCTTAATGAAAGTCCATCTAGCCTTTCTCTGCCTTGGTTTCCTCACCTGCCAAATAAGAATAGTAACCATTATTAGCCATTTCCATCAAACTGGGTACTAGTAAGATATCATCTTTTGGGTATTTTATTGACTGAAAGGCAATATATTATAGTGGATAGAAAACCACCGACAAGCCAGGAAGACTTGGGTTCAAGTCCCACCACACACACACACACTTCTGTGTGTACATATATGTATGGATGTATATATATGTATATGCACACATTATATATACATACACATACACCCTCTATGACAACCTCTACGTACCCCAGGAAACTCTCTTAAGACTACAAATTTTAGAGTAGGACTAGAGATAATTTCCTCACTGAAAGTTCTTGATAAGAGTGAAATCAAAGCTCTAGTGTAAAGAAAAAAAATCTGATTCTCTATTAAACTGTAAGCTCCATAAGGCCAGGGGCTACGTTTTATTTAACCTTTGCAGGTCCCCCAGTACCTGGCAAAGTACACACAGTAGACACTCAAATGTCTTTTGAATTCCTCTTCTTATCCCTTAATATATATTCACATAGATGGGTCCTGTTCTTCTACCTTACAGAGATGTTATAAAGATAAATCATATGTATGTATGTGAATATGATATATTAATAATATATAACATAAAATATGTATTATATATATTAATTCTATATTATAGATGGGTTGTATAGAATTCTATATTGTATATGTATTATATAATATAGACTCATATATGTATATATACATGCATATCTATATATAAAATATATATTTGCACATACATATGAAAACCCCTCCAAAGGCTCAAAGATATACAAACATGAGTTATTGTTATCTGACCTCATACTGCTCCCACCTTTTTCCTCTTCCTCCTCAGCTCCTGAGTGGTATGGTAGAGGGGTCACTCCCAACCACTCCTCTGATTTTGGAGCATAGATCCTAGATTATGGGATTTCCTAAATGTCCTGACTGGATGTCTGGATCTCCTGGTTCTGTCTATAATCGTGTGCCTCCACTACCCCAGACACATGCACGTTCAGGTGAAAGCAGCCTGCCTCCATTCCTGATGAAGATGCACTATGGCTCCCAAACCCAACTGCAGTCCAGAGCCTCAGGCCTCAGGATGAATAGGAAGCTAGAGCAAGTTCTAGGTTTGGCCCCGTGCCAGCCGGTGTCAGCACCAACTCACCCTAAGGGCCCATAGCTTTAAGCATGTCATGATTTTTCTTTTGGGAACCTGGAAAGCTCATTGCCTTCCTTATTCCAAATCATAATCCCTGACAGGGAAAGGAATAATAACTCTAGGCAAAAAGGCTCATGGGTATGCATCGCTTCACTGTTTATGAAGCTCTGTACATATATTAAAAATGGTTGCTGATATCTCATCCTCAAAACAGTTCCACGAAGTAAGCAATACCATAATTCGTCTTCTTTTTTTTATAGAAGAGAAAGCTAAGGGCTCAAAACAATATAATTCGTGGGCAGTGAGGTGGTACAGTGGGTAGAGCAGGAAGACCTAAGTTCAAATTCAATTCCAGATACTTACTAGCTGCATGACCCTGGGCAAGTCACTTGCCTTCAACAAAACAAAATATATATACTTTTATTTCAAATTTAGCATTTTCTGTCCACTATGACAAAATGACTCCAGATATTGCTTCAATTTTTCCCTTCTCATTTTGTTGATTTCCTTCTGCTGCCAGTTTGGTGTTCTAGTCCCTGCTCTGCAACTTCCTGTGTGACTCAGTTACATTTTCAGAATTATTTACCGTGTGGGTAAGGGGGTCACAGTGAAATAATGAGACTCAGCTGGCAAATCACTCATCTGCCTGATTAATTTACAACCGTGTCTCGTATGTGTTCATAAGGCATAGACCAAGTTCATCCAGCACTGATTAAATCATCTCTTTTTCATGCGCTTTCTCACTCTAAAAGAATCAGTGCCATATGGATTCCCTGAGCTGGGAGAGGCCTTAAGAAACGATCTACTTCATCTCTTTGCCTTCAGGCATGTGAATGACCAAACTGTAAAGGAGAAGAGATTGTCTTCTTCTTGAAGCCCTCCAGGGACACAGGGTTCACAGCTTCTTAGTTCATTTCTAGCACTTTACCCCCTCGGCTGTCAATGTTTTCTCTTATTCAGACGTGGAGGAATGACCCCACTTTCTTATCTCTTCCCTTCCAAAATCTCTTTGTATACTTCAAGACTATAACTCCTCTCTTTTCTAGTTATGGGTCTCCCATTCACTATAATACTCTCTGCATTTATGTGGGATACCACCAGGCTTGGCCCCTTACATGAGCTTTCCTGACTCATCTCCCCTCTCCCTACACTTAATGATGGAGATGATCAAAAAGGCTGAGAAATAGATTTCCCTTGCCATTGTAGGTCTCAAGAGGGGAGAAAAAAAGGGTGGAGTAGGATAAAAAAATATTTTGGATTGATGCCTGAGATGAGTTCCCAGTCTCTGTAGGTGTTCAAGAAGTTGGATGACCATTCACTGAGGATACACTAGAGGGAAGTCATGTACTGGTGGGAGATTGGACAAGATAATTATAGGCATCTAATGATGCTTAAAGGAAAGACTTGCATAGATAGCAAAACATTCAGTCTGGATAATTCTCACCACCTATTACTGGCTCTATACCCCATGATCATGGATAGAAAGATGGAAGGCACCTGAGAAGCCATCTAGTTAAGACACCTTTGTTTTATAAATGAGGAAAGAGAGAACCCGGGATGTCGAGTGACTTGCCCGAAATAACACAGAATGAGTCAAAGATGGGATTTGAACCCAGGTTTGATTCATTCTGCAGCAGTCATAAGATCATTCAAATTCCACACATCCTCTTCCCAACACTCTGCCAAGTCCCTGTGTCTTCACGCTTCTGAGGTGAAGTGTCTACTGACACCTCCCTTTTCAGTTTTTGTAGAAGTACAGTATGACCCTGTTTTTGTTGTGCTATCTGACGTCATGGCGAGATGATTGGATCCCTTCTTCTGGGTTCAATTCCCTCAAATCTTTCTTCCAGGATCAAATACATAAATAGTTCTATTCATTTTTCAACAAGTATGGAAAGCCCATTTATTTTACAAACTCTATTTATAAAATTTCATTATTAATTTTATTTTTATTAGCTATTTAGTAGTAATTTTATCATTTTTTCTATCCTATTTTAATTACTTTTAGTATCATCAGTGATTTAATATATATTTGTATTTGTTGTTTATTACTAATATCAATAATATTATTTAATATTATACTACATATACATGTTTGCTTTACCTTTTCAAGAAGGATTCTAATAGGACTCATTGAAACCTCTAAGGAGTCACACCATGATACGCTTGGTACTGGTGTACTATGATACAATTTGTCCACTACCTGTTACAGCACATGGTGAGTTCTATCTGTCAATGAAGAAAAAAGAGGAAATGATATGTTGCCCAGGCTTTCTAGGAATTAAGATATTCCTGCTTTGGGGGCAGAGTGTGTTCCCTCAAGGTGTTCTTTCTTCTCCAATTCATATTTTTCTTGGAGGCCTTTGATGTAGGCTCTTTGACTTTGTTGACTTCTTCTGGCTGTGTGTTTTGGTCTTCTTTGTCACCAAAAAAAGATTCCAAAGTCTGAGTCTGAATCTGAGACCGTTTTCACTGCCCGTTCATGTTCCCAGACAACTACTTGACCCTTGAGCTTTTTGTTGGGGTATGACTGCTTGTAGAGTAGAGAGTACTTTGTCCCAAGCTTGAGGGGCTGTGCTGATTTTCAGAGCTACTTCTACACAGCAAGCTCTGCCACACCAGTGCTCCTTCTCCCCCAGGAACTGCCAACCAGGATTGTAGCCCAAATTCAGGCTGGGCAAAGCAGGTTTTGCACTCCCACTCTAATCTGCCACTTAATTCCTCCCACCAGGTAGGCCTGGGGTGGGAGGCAACTGGAGCTGCAGCTCTGGAAGCACCCTCAGAGCTGCACCACTTCCGCTGCTCTTGGGGCGGTGAGCCAACAGCAAACTCTTTCTACTCTGTCCCAGCAGCTTTTCCCACTAACCTTTTCTGTTGTCTTTGGCATTTGTGGGTTGAGAAGTATGGTAACTGCCACAGCTCACTGATTCAGGGTGCTGTGCGCCCGGCTCCTAGTCTGGTTGGTCCTGGTCTGGCCTAGGCGGGGCTCTGCTCTGTTCCTCTCCCAGCTCCATGTGATAGACCCTTCCCCAGCGACCATCCAGGCTGTCCTGGGCTGGAACCCTGCTTCCCTTTGCTATTTCATGGGTTCTGTAACTCTAGGATTTGTTCAGAGCCATTTTTATAGGCATTTGGAAGGACCTGGGGGGGAGCTTAAGTAAGTCCCTGCTTTCTGGCCAACATCTTGGCTCTGCTGCAGTGTTCTTTCTTCTCAAAACAATTACAAACCCCTCTCCTAGTGCTGTAGCTGCTTCTATACATGGTGGCTCCAAGGGCCACCTGGACAGAAGGAGACAGTTCATATAGCCCTCCAGAAGGGTTTAAGACCAAAGGGAACAACTTGGGAATTAGTGGATTGGCCAGGGGAGGACACAGAACCCTGGAACCTCCTCCAGAAACAATAGCTATGCTTCATCAAGGGAATGTAAGTGACCTGAGGGCAGGGACTCTGTATCCCAGTGCTTAGCACTTAGTAGGTGCTTATTAAATGTTTGATTACCTAATTTGGATTTGAATAACCCCTCTTCCCTCTCAAGAAGTTCCTTCAAATGTCTTTTCTTCTCACTGTATTCGAGCATAGAGGTCCAGCTTCAAGACTACTAACCAACTTATCTTCATGAGATCAGAGAATTTAGATCTGAAAGGTATCTCAGAGATCATGTAGTACAAAGGCCTCATTTTAAAGATGTGAAGGCTGAGGCCTCAATAGGGGAAGAGACTTCTCCACCAAGGTAGGTATGAAGCAGAGGTGAGCACTGACCCCAGCCCTTCTGACTCCAAACTCAGGGCTCTTCCTGTACTCACTCCCTTCTCAGATGGAATGTTGGAGTTGGGAGAAGTTAAAAGATGGCAGAATCAAAGCTCAAAGGTAGGTGACTTGTCCTAGCTCATGTAGCTAGCAGGTGACACCAGGACCTGGAGTTCAGGTCATAGGATTGTGGATTTAAATGTGGATGGAGCTCTGGAGGCTCTCTAGTTCAAACCCTCTTTGAAGATGAGGTAACTGAGTCCCAGAGAGTTTAAGCAATTTGCCCAAAGTGACCCAAGTTGTTGGTGGCAGGTGGGATTTAAACCCAGGTATTCTTACTCCAAATCCTACGACCCATCTACTGCACCGCTGTTCTCTCATTATGATGTGCTGAGTAAGTGAGATGGGGAGAAAGGACAATATAATTTCTCAGTTAAGGAAAGAGATTAAAAACTCCATGGAAAAATCCATCTTCATTAACCCTCAAGTTGCCCTTGTCACCTAGTTCTTTGCTAATTTTGTGTCTACAAACAGAATGAAAATAAGAACATTCAGTTTTTAGAGGAGGATCTAGGCTCACTATTCCAGTGGAGCAGGAAACTCCCAGGTGAGAAAATTCCCTTCATCTATGTAGATTGACACTTAATAGCTCAGAGATTTGCCCAGGGCATTAAGAGGTTAGAGGGATTTAGCCAGGAGTCACATAGCTTGCAAGTCAGAGACAGAATTTGACCCTAGGCCTTCCTGACTTCAAAGGTCAGCCCTCAGTCCACTATGCAGTGTGGCCTCTCATCAAGAACAGAGTGTAAAGAGAGAATCTCATGGCCTGGAGGAATTTCAGGCTTGTACTAATTGGCCTTGGGCAAGGCACTAAATCTCAGTTCCCTCTAGGAAAATGGGGATAACAATACTTTCACTAGCAAGCTCAAAGAACTTTTAGTGAGGAAAGTGCTTTACAAAACAAAGCATTGTAAATATCTTACAACAATAATAAATAATAATAATAATTCACGTGGGTTTTCCTAAACCAGCACAAATGTGGTATTATATAAAGGGGATGGAGGAATAAGGGAAGGGGTGGGTGAGGACAGCCAGTGAAACTAAAGGATCTCCTGGGATCAAGTCCATCAGCAGTTATGGTTTTTGTTTTGCATTTAGTTTGTTAAATCCATCTTCCTCAGTATGACAAGTTTGATTGCTTCCTTGGGTCTCTGTCCTTCTATCTCTGAGCAAAGGCAATTGGAAAAATTTGGCTCATGTGATCCTGCCAAGAGAAAGCTTTCTCCCTGGGATTCTTTTCCTCCCTTTTCTTAAAAAGAAAGAAAGGAAGGAAGGAAAAGAGAGAGAGTAAGAGAGAAAGAGAGAGAGAGAGAAAGAAAGAAAGAAAAGAAAAAACAAAACAGATAGGAGCTGCTGCTACATTGCATTAGATCGACCCTTGCCTAGAAGGTCAGTCTGCTCCTCTGGATGGTGATGGGCTAATAATGTACCCTGTTAGCGACAAATGACCATATTCAACTTGAAGTTTTATGCTAATGGGAGACCCAGCACTGACAGATAAATGGCATCTACAGATGATCCTCATTTTGTCCACTCAACAGTTGCCCTTCTACTGTTCCCCTGTTCCCTCCTCTTTTTCCCTCTCCCTTCAAAGAAGCTTTTACCAGAGCTGTTAGCAAGAAGCAAAATGAACAGATTTACCACTTAATGTACCTTCATTTCCTCCATTTACTCTCAGTGCTCATGAATTAGGAAGAATCTGAGCCAAAAGGCTGACAGTGAGGGGGATGAGGCAAAATAAGTCAGAGGGCTGGATGACCCACAAAATGGGATAATGAGGCCTCCAGTAATGGAGAGCTCACTGTAAAACAAGGGAAGGGGGAAGGCGGGGGATACATGCCAACCAGAGATTTTCAAAGGCAGGCTGACCAAATGGATTGTAAAATGGGAAGAACCTGGACCGTACTCATGTCCCTACTAGTGGATCAGAGTAAGTCTGAGTAAACCATTTCATTTCCTTGCAACTCAGTTTTCCCAGATTTGATCTGATTTTGCACCCTTGCTATTTGTATACATATTAGTTACCCTGCAAGGCTATATGGTAAGTGCGGTAGAATTGGAGACTTGAAGGATACCTTACATACAGGTCATCTAAATGAAGAGCCCCTCAATGAACCCAGCAAACGGTTATGCATTAGATGTCACCACTTGAATCTCCTGAGTAGCAGGGAATTCACCAGCTACAGAAGCAGCCTGTTCCATCCTGGACAACCTGAACTGTCATGAAGACCTTCCTTAAAACAAGCCTAAATCTGCTTCCTTGTAACTGCAACCTAACTGTGCCAGTTCTGCCCTTTGGGACAAGAGAAAACAAGTTAATTCCCTGTTCCATGTAATGACACTTCAAATATTTGACAACAGCGATCATATTCCCTTCAAATATTTTCTTCTCCAGGATTCATTTCCCCAGTTCTTACAATGGACAGTTGGTGACCCGGTTTCTAGAACACAGTCTGACCACAGCAGAGTGCAGCAGGGTTATTACCTCCTTCATTCTGGACATTGTGTGCCTCCATTAATACAGCAGAAGACCTCATTAGCTTTTTTGGCTTCCCTATGAAGGGCAGGCCCCTGACTTAGACATCAAGGTCAGTGATTCTCATCTTGACTGCCTATGAAGCCAGCCCTTGGCCACTGTCTTGAACTAACTTACATACCAAGGCCAGGATTGAGCAATAATTTATTAAAACACAGCTTATAATATAGAAATGACAAGCTTTTGGCTGGGGATGGAGTGTATCTAACAAGGACTTGTAAGAAGGTACTTGTCACTGTCATTATTACTGTCCAATCATATCCTACTCTCCATGACACCATTTTGGGTTTCCGTGGCAAAGATATTGGAGCGGTTTGCCATTTCCTTCTTCAGCTCATTGTACAGATGAGGAAACTGAGGCAAATAGGATAAGAGACTTGCCCAGGGTCACACAGCTAGTAAGTGCTGAGGCCAGATTTAAGGATTCCTTACTCTAGGCCCAGCACTCTATCCACTGTGCCACCTAGCTGGTCCTTTCACTTGTATTTATCTTGCAAATATCATCACGAGGACTTTGCACTAAAAGGGAAGAAATTGTCCATGTATACCCATGAAACTAGAAATAGAATCAACAGTACAGGAAGAAGAGCAGCTGATACATATATACATATACATATACACATACATATACGTATATACATGTATACATACATGTATACATACATGTATACATGTGTATATATATAAGTTCAGGAAAATTCAACTTCATGGTTCTTGCTGAAACTTGGCAGAATAGAACTAAGGACAAGTAAAGCTTTCAATGGATATACTATATTCAAAACAATAAAAGGTAAAAGGACAGTAGCATATTATATTAAGTATATTGACATATACTCAAGTAAGGAAATCTTGGTACCAGAAGAGGGGAGCAGGATGAAGAACAATGGAGAAAGAAACATTAAGCTATATTATCACCAAGTGGCACTATAGATTATCCGGACAGAAAGAGGAGAATAAATGCTAAGTCTGGTACAGGGAGGTGATATAGTAGTGTTGGGGGACTTCAATTATTCAGACTACTGCTGGAACTCTCTCCCTTTCTGCCAAAAGTAGAATATCTCATTCATTTTTGGCTTAACTTAATGAAATTTCACCTAACAAAAAGTGGAGGAACCAAGGTGGGAGATTACTGTTCTGTACTAGATTCTCATCAATACGGAGGAATTCCATGCTGGGGTGGGAGTGGGAAACTATATTACCTTAGAAGCTCTGAGAAGAGTAAATCCAGGCAGATTCTGATATGCACCTTGGCTATTTGGAGAGGAGACTGCCAAGATTTGGGGCATAAGGATTAGTAGGATCTCATAGACAATTCCACAAGGAAAGTTAGCCCATGATGAATAGGAAGCCTTCAAGAATGAAATTCTGAATAAACAAAGAGAAACAATCCTAATGAAGTAGAAAAGGAGGAATTGTCTAGAGACACTTAAGTCACTGCACAGGGAATTTTTCAGCCAACTTAAAATTTTAAAAAGACAGGAAAAGAAAAAGCAAGGTGAATGAATGGAAGGTGAATGCAAGAGCGTGATGTGGTCCTGTAGGAACAGTGTCAGGAATACAAAACATGCTGAGATTGAGGAAGAAAGCCTTTTATTGCATATTGGAGAAAACAGGAGGATAAAAGAAGTCACTGGACTACTGCTATGTGTGAATCAAATGATAATAATGATGATGGAGAGAAGGCAAAAGGACCTACTCATGTCTTATTCTGGTTTTGCTTCCTTGACCAAGGAGAATCATCTTGGGAGTACAAAGGACAAGAACAAAAATGGTGAAAAGAGAGTTGAAACCCAAGATCAATAAGAATCTATCACTACTTTTAGACTGTGCTTAACTGCCTTTGATAAGTTCAGGTCATCAGGCTTAGAATAAAAACATTCTCAGAATTTTGAGGATGTGACTGCTGAACCATCAAGAGTGATCTTTGAAAATGATGGAGAATAGGAGTGATGCCGCATGGTTACAAAATGGCAGATGTCCTGATTTAATTTTAAAAATTAAAATAATAAAATAAAATAAATAAAAATAATTTTAAAAAATTTAAAAAAGCACAGAGTCTGTAAACCATGGACCGGTGATCTGATTTAATTCCTGGCAAAATCCTAGAATATAATACTAAAGTGATAGTGACTATGACCAGAATAGTAATGAAGAGTCCAATAACCACTTGAAAGGATTTCTTCAATGGAGTGTTTTAGGAATCTGTCCTTGGTTCTGTGCTGTTAAAACATTTTTATTATTGACTCAGATAAAGGCAGAAATGGCATGTTAACAAATTTACATATGAACCCAAATTTACATATGAACATGTTGAATACAAAAGTCAACATTCAAAAAGATCAACAGGTGAGAATGACTGACTGAATCTAATTAAGATGAAATGTAGTAGAGAGAAAGCCAAAGTCTTAGGCCACTGATCAATTTGTACAAGTGCAGACGGGAAAAAGATGATGAAAAATCAGTTCAGCTGAGAAAAAGATCTGGGGCTTTTAAAGGACAGAACATTCACTGGAATGGAAAAGCATTTATGAAGTGTTTACTACATACCAATGACTATGCTGAGCATGGGAAATATAAATAAAAAATTTAGGTAGTTCCTGTCCTCAAGGAGCTTACATTCTAATTAGGAGAAATAACCAAGAGAAGTGGATTCATGTCCATATTTGGTTCAAGTCTGATAGAAAAGCCAGAGAATACTAACACAGAAAGCAATAGGGCAGATGGCAAGGGCCCATGAACCTAGGGGAATAAGAGCAGGGTAGATGACTCCTGATTATGAGGATAGGGGATGGAAAGGTCTGAGTGGAGCAGTGATCTAGCACCTCTAGTAGAGGTGCAGATGTCGGGGTTAGCATCCCTCTATCAGTGGGTGTTCCTCACTCCATAGGAACTAGGCAACGGGGCCAATGATGACTGTGCTAGGGATGATGATTACTAACCACCAGGGAGTTTCAAAAGTAGAATTGGTTGAATCAGGAGGTGTGTGTTCCCTCGCTAGAGGTTTCCAAGTAAGATCTGGATGGTCACATATCATTGTTATAAGAGATTCTTTTTCAGATATAGTTTGGACATGACTAATGTGGAAATATGTCTAATTAGGACTGTGCATGTATAGCCTATATCAGATTCCACGGCATCTTAGGGAGAGGAGAGGGGAGGGGAGGGAGAAAAAAAATTTGGAATTCAAAATAATAAAAATGAATGTTGAAAACTATCTTTACGCATAATTGGAAAAAATAAAGTACTATTAAGTACTTTATTATCTGATGATTTACTTTATTAAAGTAGTATTAAGTGGGGGGAAGTAAATAAAATGCTTAAAAAAAGGAGAGGTCAGTCAGGTCTAACATTGTTCAAAATGGTTCTGGAATAGAGAGTTACTGAATCAGTGTGTCACAAGTACTTGTTGTCTATGGGGGAGATAACTGGACTCTTTGGGAAATAAGAAGACCATACCATAAGAGAGCAATCAGGTTTCATCAAACCCCTTCAGATTTATTGGCATCACCATTACTGGAATGCCAATGGACACTGGCATCAGAGAAGAACGCTCGTGGAGAAGAACTCAGCCAAAAGCCGGGGGGAAATGAGACTGAATTCAGATGTACCACTGGGAAAATGGGGATCCAAGACAATCCCAAAGGACTCATGATGAAAAATGCTATCCACCTCCAGAGAAAGAACTAATACTATCTGAATACAGACCAAAGCATACTATTTTCACTTTCTTTTTTTTAATTCAAGCTTTCTTACACAAAATGACTAATATGGAAATATATTTTACATGATTGCACATGTACAACTTAGATAGCTTATCATCTCAAAGTGGGGAAGGGAAAGAGGAAGGGATAGAATTTGGAATTTGAAACTTTAAAAAAAAGAATGTTAAAGTTGTTTTATGTGTAATTGAGGGAAATAAAATATTATTTTAAAAAAAGATATGGGTTGAAACAGCTGCTTTCGGACATCCCAGAGGGACTCAGGTTCTGTGATTCTGTATTGCATTAGTGGGGCCAGTCAAGTGAGTGTATCCGCATTACTTTGCACTGCATTCTCCTCTCAAGAGACTTTCTAAGCAGTCTGATAAGCATCAGTTATGGGAAATACAATTGCTATGTTTTTCAGACGGAGAAAGCACAGCATCACAAAACATCAAACCCTTCGCTGGGTTTATAGCAGAACTCCAAGTTTCAAAGGCTCATTAGATCATAAGTTGAAAGAGACCTCAAAAGCCAACTAGGCCAGCTCTCTGATTTGACAGATGAGTAAACTGAGTCCCAGTGAGGTTCAGGGACTTGCCAAGGCCACATACACTGTAAGTGGCAGAGCTGGGATTTGAACCCAGGTCCTGTAACTCCAAGTACGATGCTTTTTCCATGGTGCCAAGCTGTCTCCTGGTCTGTTGGACAAATGTACTTGACCGTCCCCTCCCACCCCAAACCTTTCTCTCCTCCACTGTGTAATCATGATCTGCCTGTAGACAAGGTTTAATTATGTGTGTGAGGTTTTCCCATTTTAACCTAATTGGATCTTCTATCATTATTAGAATTAAAGATGCTCTCTCAGGCTAGGTCCTGTGGGACCTGTCGCAGTGACTTCAGCTTAATCAATCTGGTGGCTGTCCACAGGTCATGCTGTGGAATGTTCTCCATTTCCCCTCCCTTCTTACTTCTCTCCCCCAAACTACAGTTTTTCTGGTGGCTCTGCTCTTTATTATATCAATTGATTTATCAACAAGCATATATTAAATGCCTGGTTTGTGCAAAGCACTATGCTGGTGGCCAACCATTTGGGAATGAGATTCTCTGAGCCTCACGGGGTAGGCCCTCAGATGGTAGACACCTCATTCACCTCTGGACCTGTACTGGAAGCCATTACAACTTATGCTTGGCTGGCTTCAACTTAGAGAACACAGGGTCATCTCCCGGCCACCATTAGTCATTAGAGTAGGACTCTGGTGTAGGCCATTGTCCATATTCCAGTCTTTTCAACTGCCCTTGGCCATTTATCTTTCTATTTCATCTAGGTCTCTTTTTGTTTAAAGAGTAATGGCTATGAGATTGTCTGAGTACAATGGGGTATTATAAGCTTTGGACAACAGACATATTCTTAGAATGGAAGGATCCTGTATAGAGAGGGCAAGCACCTCAGAGACAATATAGTCAGGAAATTGAGGGAAGCTTAATGATTCACCCCAAGCTCTCACAGGTATTAAACACCTCAGGTGGTATTTGCACTCAGGCCTTCTGAAAGATTGGATTTTTGTAAATTGAATAATCTTTAGATGTGCTAGAGCAGGAGGTTTTTAACTTGGAATCTGTGAAATTTTAAAAAAATATATTGATAGTTATATTTCAATATAATTGTTTTTTTCTATTATTCTATATTTTATTTTATGCATTTAAAAAGACTACTCTTGGAAGGAATAGAGAGATCTCACCAGACTTCCAAGGGTCCTGTGACACAAAAAAGATTAAGGACCCCTGCACTAGGGCAGAACCCAAATGTTTGAAGAAAACCTGGAGAGATTTTTTTTTTTTTGTAAAGCAAATGTGTATTTGCAAGGCCAACATCTGTTTAGATGACAGCATCAATAGGAGTTTGCTCATCGAGGAGTGCCCTCAGTTTACCTCCAGCTCTCTCTTACGGCAGCTCTACCTCCCCACAAGCTGCTATGCCCACCTAAGGATGCTGCTGGCGCTCCCTGATTGGGAAATGCCCAGCCTGGGATCGCTGTATCTGGAGGAACCTCAGTCACGCTGCTCAGAACCCTTCCAGTTCATTCTCTGGTCTGTTTCACCTCCATACCAACCACCTTCTCCCTCCCTCTAACCCCACCAGTGTCCAGTTCCCCCTTTATAGTTTGTCTTCCTCTATGAGAATATAAGTTCACTGAGAGTAGAGACCACCTGGTTTTCTTGTTTTTGAATAACTAGTGCTTGGCAGAAAAGCACTTAAAATGTTTCTCTCTCTCTCCCCATCTATTTATCTATCCATTGGTCTCTGTCTTTCTCTCTATCCATCTATTTATCTATCTCTATATATCTATCCATCTATCCATCCATATATTGGTCTATTTATGAGTCTCTATCTATCCATGTATTTGTCTATCTATATCTATCTATCCATCAGTCTATCAGTCTCTCTCTTTCTCCATCTATTTATCTATTAATCTATCCATCCATCCATTCATCCATCTATTGGTCTCTCTCTCTATATATACCTATCTATTTATCTATCTCTCTATATCTATCCATCCATATGAGTTTCTATGTATTTGTCTATATATCTATATCTATCTATACATCAATCTATCAGTCTCTCTCTATCCATCTATTTATCTATCCATCCATCCATCCATCCATTAGTTTCTGTCTCTCTATCCATCTATTTATCTCTATATATCCATCCATCCATCCATATATTATCTATGAGTCTCTGTCTATCCATCTATTTATCTATATCTACGTATCTATCTATGTATCTATCTATCCATCCATCCATCTGTCCATCAGTCTTTGTCTCTGTCTGTCTCTCTCTCTCTCCAGAAAATTAGGTCCATCCCCCATCCTTATCACTACAGCCTAACTGGCACTTAGCCGACACATAATAAATGCTTATGGCTTGATGGGGGCCTGCAAATCACAACTGAATCATAGGTCCTCTTAGTGTGGCAAAGTAGAAAATCACTGGATTCGGAGTGGGAGGATTGGGTTGGTGCCTCCACTCTGACATTTGCTATGTGACCACAGACAAGTCTCTGAGCTTATCTGAGCTTCAGCTGCCTCATCTGAAAAAAAAAGATGGGGCAATAACACTGTACTATTTATAATTTAGATGGACCTGTGAGGATCAAAATTATATATGTATGATCATTTTTAAACTGTAAAATGGTACACACACTTGAGCTTTTATGACAAAATATTTGTGAAGTGACTTTGGGAAGGTCATTTCATGCCTTGGCTTCTCTGTCCAATGAAGGGACTGAAGCAGGTGACCTCTAAGGTTTCTTCCAGTCCTGAGATTTGACAGTTTTATGATTCTATGTGTTTTTCCCCTATGGATTGGTTCTTCATCCATCAAGTGTGGAACATAGTTGCTTTGAGTGAAAATGGAAGAGAGGTTAATATCTGTGCAGTCTTTGAGGACTATGTAGAATAAAGGTTTCAAGTAAACTTGAAGCATTTTTCATGGCTAAAGAGGATGACCATTTCCCAGGAGGGACATATCTAGAGCCAGGCAGATAGGCTCACTTGTCAATCTTCCAAAGGCAGTGGAGGAAGGCTCAGGAACATCAGCCATGGGGTTTGAGGTGGGGTCAGAGAAAAACATGGGCTTAAACTGGTTTCTCTCAACAACAGATACTGACCCAAGTAGAATCATGTAGGACTTGGCGGGGGAAGGAGGAGGGGACTCAGCTATTCTAGAGTAAGGCTGACACCTGCCACTGTCAGGGGTAAGCAATGAGTTGCCAGCTGCAGGATTCACATCCATCTCTGCTCTTTTTATACTCTGTGTTGTATACTTAAGGGGCTCTCCAGAGCATGGCAACAATGTACAGTAAGAAAATACAGGATTAGAGTCAAGGATGTGGGCATGTGGAGAGTTGGAGAGGGGGGAAGGGTCTGTGATTCCATCAGTATAATGAACCCTGGAGGAGGGGTTTCTTTCTACCAATGCAGGTTCGCACCAGCTCTGCAACTTCTAGAATTTCAGGAGGGCTGCCCAGAGCTCTGAGAGGAGGAGACTTGTCCAGGCTAACTACCATAGCTGGTTCTGGACCAGGTGCCAGACTGCAGCCCGGGTCTTCTAGGTTCTGCTATGTTCCACCACCTCTGTAAGACGGACAGATGAAGGGGCAGAAGCCTCATTCTCTGCCTGGGCCTTGTGTAAGGCTAAGATCTATTTTGCAATGTGTATTCTGAGAACTCCACGGTCAGCCCTTTGGATTCTGAGGCTACTTATCAGTCCTGAATTTTACTTCCCACCCCTCACTCACCTGCCTTCATTATTTGATCACCAGCTGCTTATTAAACCCCAGTCTAATCTCATTTCTCATCCTGTACCCAGCATATTTCTTATGCTCAATAAATAATTTTTAAAAATTCTACACTTTATTCTCCATAGGAACAATTCTATCTGTGTTTAAATATGCCAGGTATTTCCTCCCTTAAAAAAAAAAACCAACAACAAAAAACATCCCTTCAGCTGAGCTGGCTGCCCCTTCCAGCTAAGGTCAGGCCTCTCTCCAAATCCATTCCATCACTACGACCTTATCTACTACCCTCCAGCTACACTCACTACTTCCCACAAATACCTACAGGTCCTGGCTTGTAGCTGGTTCAGGTGAACGGAGCTCAGGCCTGGCAGCATTGTCGTTTCCTCGTTAACACAATGATCATACTTGTCACACAGGCACAAAGGCCTGGACCCTTTCCAGCTCCTCACAGTGTATATCTGAGGCTTGGGCCACCTCATTTCTGTTGCTCTAGAAAACACTGACCCAGAGGCAAAAAGTCTCACCTTCTTAAGTGGTGCCTCTCTTCCTCCGTAGGACCCTAGGCCTCAGTTCTGTTATCTCTAAAGCGAGGGGTTGGCCTGGATGAGCTCTGAGGTCCTATCCTGTGAACAGCATGTCTGGGGGCAGTGCATGTGGGAAAAGCAGCACGGAATTTCTCAAATCCCAGGCCCTTCATCTCTTAGGTGATTCCTTTTCCCCATTTATAAGACTAGGGGATGATAGCAGATGATCTCTTCCTTTCACAGACAAATTTCTCAGGTAAGCCCTATCTATGTCCCCCTGTCTTCGTTTCCTTCCTAGTTTATTTTATTGTTCAATTCCTCAAACCCAGCTTCTATCCTCGGTAGTTTTATTATTTACTGCTCTATAACCAACACTAGCAGCTAGCATTATTTGATGTTCTGAAGTTTGCACTTTCATTTCATCCTCACGATACCCATCTACATTTGAAGAAACTGAGGCAGATGGAAATTGAGTGACTTGTTCAGGGTCACACAGTTAGTGAGTATATGAGGGAAGGGAAGGAATTACACATTTATTAAGCACCTACTCTGTGCCAGGCCCAGTGCTAAGTTCTTTACAAATAACTCATTTGATCTTCTCAACAACTCTGAGAGCTAGGTGCTATTATGGCCCCCATTTTACAGTTGAGGACATGGAGGCAAACAGGGTTAAGTGACTTGCCCAGGGTCACACAGCTAGTAAGACCAGAGACCAGATTTGATATCAAGTCTTCCTGACTCCAGGCCCAATATTTTATCCACTGTGTCACCTGGCTGCCCCTAAGGCAGGATTCAAACTCTAGCCTTCTTAACCCTGTCTGGCATTATCTACTATTTCACTCGAATGCCTTTATATGTAATCACCAAAAATTTCCTTGTCACCAGTTATAGTGGTGTTTCCTGTTTTTATTTTTACCAATCTGGATTCATTCATTTAGGTAATACTGCCCCTTCCCCTCTTCCATCCTAAAAAATCCTCCCCCTCAATGAGAGAGAAAGGGAGCAAATTTGGAACTCAAAAATTTTAAAAACAAATGTTAATAATCATTTTTACATTTAATTGGGGGGAAATGAAATATTAAACTTTTTAAAATTAAATGTTAAATTTTAAAATTTAATATTAAAATTTATATAAAAGTAAAATATTAATTTTTAAAAAAATTTAAATTCCCTTTGGCTTCCATAACATCAGAGGACCCTGATTCTTTTCCTGCTTCTCTGATTTATGCTCTCTTTCTATTATGTGTTCTCCACATAGTAGGCTCTTTCATAATAAATGCTGCTGTCTCCATTGATAGTGACTCTCCCTCCTTCCTTCAGCCAAATGTGACTGAATCCTTGAAATAATAATAATGGCTCACATTTACACAGTACTTAAAGGTTTGCAGCAGGCTTATGAACATTATCATCTGGTAAGTCTTATGGGGTAGGTGCTATATGTGTCCTTACATCCATTCTATAGATAAAGAAATTGAGGTTCCAAAGGGTTATAAGATCACATGACTAGTAAATGTCAGAGGCTAGGATTTGAGCAAAGCTACCTCCTGATTCAAAGTTCAGCACTCTTTCCAAGACTGGTCCCAACTTCGTGCTTTTCTATTCAGCCTCTCCCTCACTAGTCTTATGGCTTCAATCATCCCTTATTTGCTGAGGATTCTGAAGTTTTATCTCCAGTCCCAAATTTCAAGCGGCCTTCAACACATCTGAACATTCATCAAGACACATTGAACATCCCATGATCACCTTGAGTTCAATATATTTATAGCTGCACTCGTTTCCTTTTAAGCCAGGCTCTATTCCAAATTTTATTTTAATTTTACTAGCACCACCACCCTTCTCCTGGCCTCAAAGCCTGCGAACCATCTTCAACCTCTCCCTTTTTTCTAACCCCATGAGTCACCAAATCCTATTAATTCTTTCTTTGAACTATCTCTTCTGTTCATTCCTTCTGCATTCTATTCTGTCCAAGCCTTCATTATATTAGCCTGGATTATTTCAATAGCCTCAAACTGGTCTTTCTACCTTTTTACCCAAGAGTTTCTCCCACACAATGCTGTCCCATGGATATACCTAGATCACTTCCATCATGCCATTTCCTTACTCAGGAGTCTATCAAAGGCTCTCTGGGGCTACTGATTAAATCTAAACTACTTCATCTGGAATTCAAGGCCCTCAATAATTTGCTTCTACTTTATCCATCTTTAATTTCCAAATTCACTTATTCATTCAACATTTACAAAATGCATAATGTATACCTTCTGCTATTGTCCAGCTGGGTGAGTCATTATCCGCTACAAGCATCTTGCTTTTTTCTACCCTATCTCTTCCTGTAACGCCCTTTTCTTTTTCTCTAGCCATTCAAAGCCTATTCATTTTCCATGATTTATCTCAAATTCCACATCTTGCATCCTTCTTCTAAAAATTCATTTTATTAAATATGCAAATAAATGCAATTTTAAAAAATATTTAATAAATATAAAAATGAATTTTTTATTTCTATATAACCTCCATTTCCAAAGTATCATTCCCCCTCCCAGAGAGCCATCCCTCATAACAAAGAGCAAGAAAAACAGAGCAGCAAAACCAAACCATTGAAAAAGTCTGACATTACATGTAGTATTCTACACCCATGTAAAGAAGGTGGAGAAGGGGGAGAAGGAGAGAGAGAGGTGCCTTCCCATAACTCTTCTTTGGGACCAAGTTTGGTCATTAAAATTTCTATAACAGATTCAACTGTCTCATGGACATTGTTGTGGGAACAGTTTTCCTGGTTCTTCTAACTTCATTTTGCATAAGTTTATCTGTTTTCCCAGGCTTCTCTGCACTCATCATAGTAATCATTTCTGATAGCACAATACTGGTACCTTACAAGATTCTTAATTATATCCCTCTTGTCTCTTTATTGTGTGCTATTTTGGGTTATTTTCTAGTTGTTTTGTGTTTAATCACTTCACATATATCAGTCTTGTCCTCCTTATAAGAACTGCAGGCTTCTTTAGGACAGAGGTTCCCCACAGCCAATATACATACAGTGGATACCCAATAATGACATTCAAATGAAGAATGAGTGGTAAATTCTAATGTTACAGCTGCTTTCAGAATCAATAGGCCAACTTGACATCTGGCAGAATGAGTGAATTCGGTTTGCATCTCAAACTTCTGAGGTAACAATAACTTTGAACAGGAAAAAAATCTCCGAAAATCATCCTTTGTCTACCGTTGTCTGAACGTAGCTGCCTTCCATGTAGGAGATGTCAGGGAATGATGAGGAAGACACAGCTGTAACACATCTAATGATCAGGGAGGTGAGGCTAGCCTTGCATATTGCTTTTCTTCAGTCATTTCAGTTATGTCTGACCCGTCATGATCCCATCTGGGGTTTTCTTGGCAAAGACACTAGATAGTTTGCCATTTCCTTCTCCAGCTCATTTTACAAGTGAGGAAACTGAGGCAAATACAGTTAAACGACTTGCCCAGGGTCACACAGCTAGTGTCTGAGCTCAGATTTGAACTCAGAAAGGTGAGTCTTCCTGACTCCAGGCCCAGCACTCCATCCTTTGCACCACCTAGTTGCCCCTAACCCTGCATATTTTGATTTAAAAAGTGGCAGGCTCACTTTGATACTAACATGACAAATGAGAAACTCTTGGCTCATGCTTGGGAACCTTTCTCTTAACCTGTTTACTCAGCCCTTAGATTTGTCCTTCACTGACTGATTCTGCCCACCCCTCAGCTCTTATTCACTCCTTATAAGTGGCTACTTTGCCACAGTGTACTCACTTGAGTCTTTGCTCCTAGCCCCTTCCTGATTTTGTGTGTGACAAGCGGATAAGTAATGTTCCACCACAACACACGTTGCCTTACTTTGACAACCTGCCTGTTTTCCACCAGGACTCTGTTAAATAGCCAGGCATGCTCATCCATTAAATGAATGGATATACAAGCTATCTCTATGCTCCACACCCTTCAGGAAGCCTTACTCATAGCTGGCCCCACAGCACTATATTGTACACTAAGAAAACCTCCCTCAGAGCTCTAGAAATCTCCCCAGTAGTCATCCCTTCTAGTACTTCCCTGGGCCCTGCCCATAGGCAGGTATAAGGAGAACAAGATCATCTTTATTCCAAAAGGGAGAAAATTAGCTGGTTGCAGACAGAATGCAGGCCATAGTGAGAAAAGCTGGGGTAGTCTATTCTCCAGACTTCTTTCCTTCAAAGTAAAGATCACTTTCCCTACCATTGGATACATACAATTTCAAGACTGACCTATCAGCATGGCAGAAGGGGAATGTGGACAATTGCTTGTGGCCCTGGCCTCCCACATCAGTGCCTCCCTCTATTAGAAAGTCATAAGGCTCTCCTGATCATCCTGAATTATGTGACTTAAGCAACAAAGATTCTGAGGAAGAAATTTCTTGGGACAGCCTGACATCTGGAGACAAAAATCCCCAAATCCCATCTTTCAGTCCATGGTTCCCTAGGCAATTCACAGAAAGCTGGACTTTATTCATTTGATTTAAAACTCAGTTGCTTAGTTTTGACATTTGACTTGAAATTTTCGTATGGTGAAAGTTAAATATCAAATAAAAGAGTGGATGAATAAGAATATTTGCTTTAAGAACTGGACACCATTTGAGATCTAGACAGTATGTCTCTGACTTACTCAAAACTAAACTAGGGGTCAGCTGGGCAACCAACAAAAGCAAATAGCCGCTGACTCCCAGGCAATAATAATTAAAACCGACAGGTTGCGTAGGACATTCATTTATGTAGCAAACGTTTGTTGAATACCTATTATGTGCTATTAATCAGGCCTATTCTAGGGGCTTCCTGGATATCTGTTGGGATAATGTTGCCCTCCAAATTAGACTTATAACTAACCCACAGCTATCCCTAAATTGGCTATGCTGATGTCAGGCATCTTTCAAAAATAAGTGATGGAAGGTGAACTTAGGGAGCCACTGGGAACTTCAAATTCCTTTTATTTCTCTGGTCAAAAATGTTCTTTGCTTCCCTGGCATGATGGATCATAAGATTCCTAGAAAATCTCTAAATAAAATTCCTCACTCTCACAGTGATTTGGTAGGGACAGGACAAGGTTCTTTCAAGAAGCAAAACCAGAAAAAAGGCATTATGGTGATGTCATTTGATGTCAGATTGACTTGATTTTTATTTTATTCTTTACTTTCTTCCTTACAGTGGATAATTTTCAAAGTGGAAAGAATAGAATAAGCACCTAAAGGAAGAAATTGAAACCTACCAAAATAACAACTTGCATGTAGATAGTCCTTAGAACTCAGGGTTCTCTTTCTAACAATCCTGTGGTGAAAGTCATACATGATATTAGCATCTCTCTCTTAACAGACAAGGAAAATGAGATTCAGAGAGGTTAAATGATTTATTTGCCTCTGGTTACTCAACTAGTTTCAAGGGGACAGATGTGAACTTAGGTCTCTTGATTCTTTCTATTATACCACTCCCAAGGCTTTCATGATCATCTCTATATGAATGACTCTAAGATCCATCATATCTAGCCTGACTTCTCCAACAAGCTCCTGTCCTAGTCTATGAACATTGTGGTTATTTTCTTTTTTTTTAATTTCATTTTTATTTGCACTCTAATGTCATATTTACTCCCATGCCATAAACTTTTGTTTCTTCAGTTTCTTCTGGGACATCTTTTTCTTTTGAGCAACCTGCTCTTCTGGTTCAGGAACAATTTGTTCCTTTTCAGTAAGTAACATCTCAATATGGCAAGGACAACTCATGTATGGGTTGATTTGACCATGAGTCCTGAAAGTATGCCATCGCATTTTGGGAGCCTTGTTAACCTGGATATGATCAAAGACAAGAGAATCTACATCCAAACCTTCAGTTCTGTGTTACTCTCTGCATTTTTTTAAAGCATATGCAGCAAGAATTCATCCCTCTTTTGGGGCCAACAGCCCTGTGTCCAACCCCATTGCTTAGGTGTGCCAATGGGGAACACATTCATTGTCTCTTCAATGTGACATCTTTCAAATACCTGGTAGCTTTTTGGATATGCATGCCCTTGATAGCTTGGGCTGTTTTACAGGTGTTCTTTTTTTGTTTATTTGTTTTGGTTTTTTTTTGGAGGGGGGAAGGCAGGGTGATTGGAGTTAAGTGACTTGCCCAAGGTCACACCGCTAGTAAGTGCCAAATGTCTGAGGCTGGATTTGAACTCAGGTCCTCCTGACTCCAAGGCCAGTGTTCTATTTACCGCGCCACCTAGCTGCCCCTTATGGCTGTTCTTGAAGTGGACCAGGAGATTTGAACCTCTTGACTTGCATGATTTTGTGGGCTTCTCTGCACCTCACCATCTTAAATGATTACATAGGACGGCTCAAGGGAAGAGGAAGGGTCACATTCTTTACATAATTTCAAATCACTTTCTAGTAAGGTTATATCAGTCTAGTGCTCTAACAATCCATTAGTGTGCCTGTTTTTCCTCAAGCCCTCCAATATCGACTGTTCCCATTTCTGTCAACTTTGCCAATTTTCTGAGTGCAAAAGTGAGGCAAAACTTCAGAGTTGTTTAGATTTGCATTTCTCTTACTATTCACGATTTGGAACATTCTTTCACATGATTATTAATAGTGCACAATCCCTTCTTTTAAGCACTGTATGTTCATATGCTTTAACTGTATGTCTACTGGGGAATGTTTTCTATTTTTATATATTTGTTAGTTGCCTGTATATCTTGGAAATCATACCTTTATTGGAAATATTGGATAAGAATATTTTTCTCACATGGGGTTTTAAAATTTTATTAGTCTTTTCAAAGAAGTACCTCTGTGGTCTATTTTTCCTATTTATTTCTCCTCTAATTTTCAGCATTTTATCTTTTGCGCTTATTTTTGGATTGTCTAATCAATTTAAATTTTTTTGGTGTATTTTTAGATCACCTATATTTCCTAGTACATCCTTCCCTCTTCCCCTCTCAGTGTCATACCTTATAATGAATAAAAAAGGGGAAAAAATTTAGCAAAAAGATCCAACATATCAACCAAGTCCAACATTATATGTACAATATGGTCCATATCTCTGCAAAGAAATCTCCACTCCATTCTTAACACTTTTGCCAGAGTAATCTTCCTGATGCACAGTTCTGATAACATCATTCCTCTGTTTTGTACATTCAGTGGTCCCCCATTACCTACCAAAAATAGTACAAATTCTTTAGCCTGGAATTTGAGGTCCTCCACGATTGGCTTCCATTTGTCTTTCCAGTCCAATCATACGCCATTTCCCTCCTTATAGGTTATGTTCCAGCTACAGCAGACAACTTTCTACATCCCAAAGGTTTGCCCTTTCCTGCCTGAAAATCATTTAGGCATACTAACCATCCTCCCATGCTGATGCTTTCTGACTATATTCCCATCAGTTGACCTCTCCTCCAAAGTTCAGAGCAGGTATCTGCCGGCCCTGAATCACCCAAATAGGGCAATTTCCTTCTCAAATGTGTCACGTCACTCATTCTGGACCTTTCCTATACATTTTAAATTTATATTTTAGTTATCTTACCTTCAAGATTGTAAACTTTGGAACTTATCCTTAACATCTAGCATACTCCATGACACACAGTGGATATATATTAATCAACAGAATTAATGTGAATTTGAGACAGGGGCATGGACTGGATGACCCCTCAAGCCTCTTTCTATCTATGGACTGGAGAGTATATAATAACGTTTAGATGGATCAATTCACCTAGTGACAAGAATGGCCTTTCTCCCTTGTCCCTATGATAAAGTGGAATTTCCTCTTTCTACTTTCAGTTGGAAAGATAGATCCAGAAGAAGGAATAGAACTCATGAAGGAAGAACAGTGGAAGCAACGTGAAGTGACCCAATAAGCTACTCTGGAAACCTCTTATTCCTCGCATGCCAAAGGACCTGGGTTCCACTGGCACACAAGGTGTTCTTACCGGTAGATGGGGTCTTGCATCACCAACATCTTGCTCTCATCCCAGGTCCACTCCTTTTTCTGCAATAAAAGAAGCTGTAAATGAATAAATTAAGTCGTTATCCTCAGCTACAGAACCAGAGGGCAGGTTAAGACAGAAATGCTTACATCAATATCAGCTTTGCTCTTAGCCCCTACTTCCTTCTAAGGTCTCTTGAGTTAATTGCCCAGGAAAGGAAAGTGCCAAGTGTCAAGTGTCTGGCCTAATCACTTTCCTTCAAGCATGTCAGGAGAGAGCCTTTCCAGGATGCTGAGGGTAGGTATGGAGGGGGATGCCTCCAGGGACTACAGGCAGTCTTGAAATCTGGATTAAAGCGGGCTAACCAAACGATGCACCCATGCATGCACACATACATGCATACATACATTAACATGCAGGCATAAATACATACATGTACACATATATTGGACTCTGCGCAGCAAAGTATAAGAAATAAATGTGGAACGAGAATGAAAAAATGGTGAGAGTAGCTTCTGGAGAGCAATGAATAAGGTTCTGGGAAATTTGACAGAGGCCAAGAGTGACATTCCATTCTAAAACAATAACACAAAAAAGCCTGAACTTATGCTATAACTGAGATAAAAGAACACTGACATTCAGGTTATAGCCTCACATTAACATGCAAATAAATGAGGGATCTCAGCAAATGAAGGGGACAAGGGAAAAACAAAAACTCAGGCACATGATCAGAAAAGCTACAAAGAGAAGGACCATGAGATAGTATCATTTCACAGAATCATGGTACAGGACTTTGGAAATCAACCAGTCCAACCTATGGCTCAATACACATGCTCTTTAGAACAAACTTGACAAGTAATCATTGGGTTTTTGGGAGGCAATGAGGTCAAGTGACTTACCGAGGGTCACACAACTAGTAAGTGTCTGAGGCCATATTTGAACTCAGGTCCTCCTGACTCCAGGCCTAGTGTTCTATCCACTGTGCTACCTCCCTGCCCCATTATTCCGTTTTGAAAACTTCCATTGAGGGGAAACCACTCACTGCCTCCCAGGACAGCCAGCTTCATTTCTGGAGATCTCTTAACTTTTAGGGATAGTTTTCTTAAATTCACCTGAAATGTGATTTTTGGCATCTCTCATGAATTGCTCCTAGTTCTGGGTTTTTTTTTGTTGTTGTTGTTGTTGTTTTTTGCCTCTGGGGTTAAGCCAAATGAGTTTTATCTCTCTTCTGAATGACGGTCCTTTATTTACTATTCTTTTAAAAAATCACCAACTATGCACCATCCCTGCACATAGTAGGCACTTAATGAATTCCACTGAATGTCCCTGCAGGACCTTCAGTCATTACATGGTGCTTATTTCCTTTTATTCTCAGGGCATCCCAAGAAGACCAGTTCTTTTTCCCATCATGAAACTACACTACCTACTCTATACACAAACTGACCAAGAAATTTTCCAGATCATTCACGGTGGATATAAACCACTCTTGCTTCAATTATCTGAAAGTAGGTAGTTTTTTTTTTTTTTAAGTCTTGGCTTTACAGGGCTATAAACAGAAAAAGTTCAAAAGTCTACTACTTTGTAACTTGTTTTAAAATCACTTCTCTCTTCCTCCTTCATTTTTATCTGCTCTCCCCTCCCTTTTTATGGCAAAGGCAAATCAAGTTCATTTTCATCTTGTCTTCTCTGTTTAGTTCTTCTAAGGAAAAAACAAGAAAAATTTCCAGGAGGAAAGCCTCCTCCCTTCCCACAAAAAATGGGTCTTCCTGGAATTGCACCTCCCTCTTGTAGAAAGGGGTTCTAGGGATCACAGGCTTTCATGATGGGTCTTCATTTTCGACATAGGACTGGAGGACTCCTAGACATTCAGCTCTATCAAACATCTAGACTGATATCCTTCCAGAAAGGTCATTTTAATTCATTAGGATCTTACCCTCTACAGAGGAATAAAGGGGGATAGATACTTTGAAGCTGGAAGGAAACGCATTTCATGGGTAAGGAAAACTGAGTTGGGGGCAAGTGGGTGGTAGAGAGAAGAAGGAGACGGCTTACCTAAGGTCACACAAGTATAAATAGCAGCATCATCATTTGAGCTCATTTCTTCTGATTCCGGCTCAAATGCTCCTTCCACTACACCATGCCACATCTGGTGTCAAATATTTGGAAGGTCACTGAACAGGGAGGCAGCATGGTACATCAATAAGAGGCCTGGCCCTGGGACCAGAGGACTTGAGTTCAAATTCCACCTCCAACACCTACAATCTTTGAAACACGCTGACTATAATATGGAGACCACAGTAGTTTTGAAGGATGGATCAGAAACTTAAAATTATCATTCAGTCCATCTTTCTTATCTTATACTTGAGAAAACCAGGGCCCAGAGAGATTAAGGATTCAAGGTCACATAGAAAGGAAGTAGGAAAGCTAGGAGTCTCTTGTACAAAGGTCACATCCTTGGCTTTCTCTTACAGTTTGGGCAACTGAGCCAGGAGTAGTTGTCAGAATCTTATGGGCAAAGGGGAAGTGATACCATAATCGGTTTTCTTATTATTTTTTTCCTAGGAGATCATAGAGTCGTCAAACTAGACAGGACCTGAGAAAGCATTTATTCCAACCTCCTGCCTAATAGGGGAATCTTTGTTCCATTACAATAACCCTGGGCCAATAATTACTCAGCTGCTGCAAGATGGTTCTGTTCAGAAACTTGGGACCTTCTCATGTCCTGAAAGCTCTCATCATTAGAAAATTCTTCTCTATTCTCTGCCAAAATCCGACTCTCCATAACTTAGCACCAGATGGAAATGCTAGTGGCATCGCTGAAATCGCTACAGCATTTTTACTTTTTACAGCACCCTAAATATAAAGGAAAATCCTATGCAGGCACACTTCCCTCTCACTCTTGGAAAATGTCAGCAATTCTGCCGTCAAGTACGAGTGCTTTATCATTTGGTATGCCTGACAGCAGTGGGGACTTCTTAAAAAATCAGAGCGAGGCCATATTAATACAGCTTGACAAGATCTCCATGCTTCATGGCAGATGAGGATTAAGTAAAGTACATCAGAACTAGACTAAAAGCGATGGTGATACAAGACAAAGCTATCTCCTTCTCCCAGGCAACAGACACAGGGATGCAAAATGTCTTTCAAGACAGAACAGCTGAGAATCCCAGCAAGGCGCACCTCAATACAAATGAGTGTGGTTTAAAACTAACTAGCTGGTAGGAGAAAAAAAAAATGGAAGGGAAGGCAAGTGGGCACCCTTCCTTCCACTGGGAAATGGTGGAACAAATTGTGGTATATGGATGTAAGGGAATGCTACTGTGCTGTGAAAAATGACAAGTGGGAGGAGTTCGCAGAAACCTGGGTTATACAAAATGGTGTGAGAAAAGGGAAGAGAATGAAAACGGCAAGAATATCAAATGAGAAGGTGTAAGGAAAGTGCTTTGCAACATGCGCTATATAAATGGCAGAGATTATTATTACTAACATAAATAATCACGGAAATAACACTATAAAACCACTGAACTCAGATCAGTTAGAATGCCAGCCCATACCCACATTCTGTCATAAAGCCTCCCCTGAGGTTTGATTCAGGGCTCAGCACAGTGCTTGGCACATAGTAAGTGCTTAATGAATGTTTATCGATTGACAGACTGATTGATCCAATGTGCCAGGGCACTTTCTTCAGCTCTCTTGACATTATATCAATACCGATGGATCACTCAGTATGTTCATAAGTTATCCCTCATTCTCCCTACATGATGAGACCATCTTTCATTTCCTGCTCACACAATCTCTCTCATGATCACCTTCTTCTCCATGTGTTTTGTTTTTTGTTTTTTGTTTTTTTGGAGAGGGGAAGGCAAGGCAATTGGGGTTAAGTGACTTGCCCAGGGTCACATAGCTAGTAAGTGTCAAGTGTCTGAGGCCAGATTTGAACTCGGATCCTCCTGACTCCAGGGCAGGTAATCTATTCACTGCACCACCTAGCTGCCCCTCCATGGTATTTTTGATTGGAAATATGTTGCAGCTTGCTTCCACCCACCATGTCCCTCTCCATCTGCCCTTTGGAGACAGCATAATCCATTGATCACAGGCATATGACACACTGGAACAATATGGTTTAAAAGATGGAATTATGTTACAACAAAATGGTTGTGGCCATTAGAAGTACAATTTTTTTTTGCTTCCTAGGATCACACATAACATTTTATTCTTTTCTTATGTTCTTGTCATATTCAACAAGCACTTCTTAAATGTCTGCTCTGTGCCAGATGCTGTGCTTAGCCCTGAGATATAAACGCAAGAGTGAAACACACCCCGCCCTGTAAGAACTTACATTCTATTAAAGGAAACTAATTTATACAAAGGTGAGTATGTGAAAAATAAATATAAAGTGACATTTTTTTGGAGGGGGGAAGGCAGGGCAATTGGGATTAAGTGACTTGCCCAACGTGACACAGCTAATAAGTATCAAGTGTCTAAGGCCAAATTTGAACTCAGGTTCTCCTGACTCCAGAGCTGGTGCTCTATTCACTGAGCCACCTAGCTACCCCATTATAAAGTAACTTTGAAGGGAGAAACATTTACACCTGAGGGGATGGAGAATGGCTGGCCACATGTGGGGGGTGACCCTTATGCTGGGCCTTGTGGAGAGCTGGGAACTCCAAGGGGTGGAGGTGAGGAGGGAGGCCATGCTCAGCATGAGCCCAGAAGCAGGATACGGGATGTTGGGCATCCCGTACATGAAGTAGGTCAGGGTGGCTGAAACATAGAGAGCGTGAGGAAGTAATGTGAGAACAATCTGGATATATAGTTTGGGGCCAGATTGTTGGGGTGTTGTTGTTTCAGTCACGTTCATTCATGTCCAACTCTTTGTGACTTCATTAGGGTTTTCCTGGCAAAGACACTGGAGTGGTTTACATTTCCTTCTCCAGCTCATCTGACAGATGAGGAAACTGAGGCAAACAGGATTAAGTGATTTGCCCAGAGTCACACAGCTAATAAGTATCTGAGGCTTTTAATTAATATCCTCAAAGGGGGTATTTTATCCTAGAGTCAATAAATAGGGAGCCATTGACACTTATTAAGAATAATCTAACCTGTATCCTAATTGTTTTATGACTTTCTGTGTTCCATATTCCTCTTGCTAGGTAATGAGTTCCACGAGGGCAGGAATCATGTCTTACTTGTCTTTGTGTTTATATTTCTATCATTCCTGTGGCATCTCAAGGTTTTTGAAGGGCTTCATAAATATTATCATATTTCAACCTCCCAACCACCCTGAGAGGTACAGATGGAGAAACTAAGGCAGAGGAAAGGTAAGTGCCTTGCCCAGAGTCACATATCTAGTAAGTCTTTGAGGCAGGATTTGAATTCCATTCTTCCTGACTCCAGGTCCAGCTCTCTATCCACAGTGCCACCCAACTACTATCCACACATTGAATGAATGCATGACTAACTGAATGAATGAATGAATCCCCTCCACAATGACTTAGTCTAAGTTAGAAGGCAGACCAGACATCTTTTAGTTGACAGTACGCTTGATTATCAATAGAGAGAATTACAGGACCTGGTTTCTTTTTGAACATTTTTTTGGACCAGACCTGTGATCTCTTCAGTTACAGCGTTCCTGGTGAGGAGACGTTTCCCCCCAGTGTGGATCAGCACCTACCCTACATGTTGTAACCTTAGAAATCAACCAGCTTGCTGACAGTCACCCCGACAATCTGTGTCAAAAGGAGGGTGGAGGAATAATCATGATAAATGCCATTTAGGTTGTACCTTAACATTTACAAAATGCTTAACTTACAGGAGCTCATTCGATCCTCGCAAAAACCCTGCAGCCGAAGAAACTGAAACTCGGAGAGATTTAAGTGATTTGTCGATGGCCATTCAAGGGCTAAGTATCAGAGGCAAGACTTGAAGCCAGATCTTCCCATCTCTAAGCCTGAAGCTCTATTCATTACACCACAAGGTCCACTAATTCTCAGGAAAAGAATAGAATAGAGAACCCAAAGAAGCTGGATTTCTCTATTCTAAGAGCAACATCCCACCTACTGCACAAGATCACATATAGGAGACTTATGGGCCTGAGTGAGCACCTAGGTGGAGCATCAGGACAGGTATCAGGAAGACTCATCTTCCTTAAGCTCAAATCTAACCTCAGACACTTACTAGCTGTGTGACTCTGGGCAAATCACTTAACTCTGTTTGCCTCAGTTTCCTCATCTGTAAAATGAGCTGGAGAAGGAAATGGAAGACTACTCTAGTATCTCTGCCAATAAAACCCCAAAATGGGGTCACGAAGATACGGACACAAATGATAAACGACTTTATAAATGAGTCAGAAACAGGCTGTCCAATAGGGCTCAGCATGCAGCCAGATTCTTGTAATTACCAATTTAGTATCTCAGTGCTGCTGAGATAGATCTGTCATAAGTAATGTCCATTCTGCCACAAATTCAATTTTCTTTCCCTTCCCAATTTCTCAGGGAAATTTTTCAGGACCATACCACATAATTTTATTATCATGATTAATTAGGTATCAAAAAACCCATGGGAGGTAATCTCCTCTTTTGACTTCAGTTGGATCTCTTCAGTCATTTAATCTACAATGTTTGAAGACTTAGGAGATAATCTTATAAGAGTTAATTAGGAAAATTGCCTAGGCCTGAGCAAATATATACAGAAGAAGGCCACAGTGGAGGCGGGGTGGTTACAAGTCCCTCAGGGACTGATTTTCAAGCTATTTGAAAGAGGAAAAGATCTGTAAAAAACAGCCAACACCAGGGCCAGTATTTCCCCCCCCCCCCAAAAAAAAGGTGACTAAGAAGATAAAGCAGCTACAAATTTGCATATTCACCTTCTGATTTCTCTAAAATCTTTTCATGAGAATGGTGCATGTGTAGAAAGCCCTCCAGAGCCTGGTCTCAGCCTACCTCTCCAGACTTAGAACATTAAGTACTTCCCTTCCTACACATTATAGTCTAGGGCCAAATTGGCTTATTGTTCCTTCATGACAGTCCATCTCCGACCTCCAATCCTTTGCCCTGGCCGTCCCCCACACCTAAAATGCTATCACTCCTCACTTTTGCCCCTTAAGAATCCCTTGTTCTTTCCAACTCAGTCCAAGTACCACCCTCTATATGAAGTCTTCCCTGAGCCCCCACATTTGCTAATTGCCCTCCTCCCCAGTTACTCTGTATTAATTTTATATATTTGTATACATGCATATGGCGACTCCCTGACAGAATGTAAGTCTCCTCAGGGCAGGGTTTGATTCATTTTTATCTTTGTTTCCCTAGTACCTAGTACGGTACTTGCTTAACAAATAATAGGTACTTCATAAACGGTCGATTAACAGATTTTATAGGTTCATGGCCTGGATGTACTGACTCACTCTTCGATTGGGGTTTGTGGTATTCTAGGACTCACATAGTGTGAGCTAGAATTGGGGAACGAAGGAAAAATGAAACTCCAGATGTAGCCTAAATTTAATTAATTTACTACAATCTTAATTTTATCAGCTGGAATTAGTCCACAGAGAAGGCTGATTGGTGGATCTGCAGGAACATGCGATGTGAGACAAGTTGTATTTTTGGGTGAGACCGTACTAGTCTAGTTTGAGTAGCGGATCTGTGCTGAGGAATTATGGGAGATAAAATTGGAAAAAAGCAAAATGAGAAAAGACTGTGGAGAGCCTCGAATGCCAAAGAAAGGAGTATGGCAAGCAACAAGAAGCCACTTAATCTGGGGCAGAGCATGACGAATATGGTGCTTTAGGAAGACTTTTCTCTGCGGACATTAGTTCGTCATTTTTATGTTTTTCATTCACAGAAGACTGTTCTCCTAGGATTTAAACTTTGGTAAATTCTATTTCCAGGATCATTAATAAACTTTGCTTCATTGGATTTTATTGTAACTGAAAACAAAGCTGAAACAGCATTCTGACTGTGGAGCTTTAAGATTTATATTTAAAGTTCAGGAAGCAATCTGATTGGATAAAATCTGGTGGATCTGTGCAGAGTACCCGACCAGGCTCAGGAAGACCTGAGTTCAAAATACAGCCTCAGATACTTACAAGCTGTGTAACCCTAGGTAAAGCACTTAACCGCTCTTAGTTTTCTCATCTGTAAAATGGGGGTAATAGAACCTAGGTTTATCTTTAAAAATCAAATGAAAAAATATTTGTAAAGCACTCCGCAAACCTCAAAGCTCTGTATAAATGCTAGTCACACTTACTATTATTACTTTGGGTGGGGCCTCATTATTACAACAGTGGATATTCAAATCTACCTGTGAAGCCAATATTTTTTTAGGAAAAGAAAATTTCCGAGTCAAAAATCTGTTCCCATGAGAATGAAATCCTCATTTGGTCGATGCAAAAGAAATCCCTCTTAGTCTTATGGGAGTAATTGTAAGAGATAGCCTTATGCTTCGGCAGAGTAGGTGAATCAATATATGTTTGTAAACTGAGTCGGGAGGGGCTGCAAAGTTGTCACCCCACCTCCCTTCCCCTCAAAAAAAAAGTCACAGCTGATCTCTTTCTGATACCTGAAATTTCATCCTGGCATTTGTACATAACAGTTGTTCATTTTTTAGTGATGTCCAACTCTTCATGACCCCATTTGGGGTTTTCTTGGCAAAGATTTTGGGGTGGTTTGCCATTTCCTTTTTCAGCTCATTTTACAGATGAGGAAACTGAGGCAAACAGGTTTAAGTGATTTGCCCAGGGCCACACAGCCGGTTAGTGTCTGAGGTTAGATTTGAACTCATGAAGATGAGTCTTCCTGAGTCCAGGTTCAGTGCTCTAATCCACTGTGCCACCTAGATGTCTAGCTTTGTACATAATAGGTATCCAGTAAAGGTTTGTTGATGATGATGCTATAGCCTCTCCAATGGTGCTACCTTTCTGGTCCATGCGAGGTGAAACCAGATTAAAACAAAGACTTTTTACTCTTTTTTTTTTATCAGCAAATTCCCCTGGAATGAGATTAGAGGGTTAATTGATTCCAATTTAGTAAAGATTTACTAAATGCTTACTTTGTGCAAGGCACCATGCTAAGCACTGGGGACACACACAGCATTATTTCCACAGATCTGTGATCTCACCCATGCTAGGATTCCTAATCCTGGTTGGTGTAGACAGTGGGATATTTGCTAGGTTATGCCATTGTTCTTCCAGAGAATCCACCCAACATTTAATAGGTACCACTAGAATTCATGGGCCATCTATCCGTTATTCTCACTTCCTTTTGTGACTTTATATTTCCTTGGTATCCCTTACTCCAGTTCATGCAGTGAGGTCAATAAGGTGGGCCCACCTGTCCCCACCATGCATGCATGCCTCATTTGTCCTTTAGGTAACCCACAACTTTCTTTCCTAATGAACGGTAAGATTTTCAGCCACATAGCATCTCTGGGAGAACTCTTGGGTTAAAAGGATCTGGCTGTGTTAGGGAGAATGTGCTGTACAGTTAATTACTCAGATGCCATCCAGCCTGACTTCTTTCTCTTATTCGTTTCTGGGTCGAACTCATCGTTTTTTTGCAGATCCCGTCCCCAAAATACTCAATGATATATTAACACAATGAACCCATAGTTAGAATCTGGGCAATAGGCATTTTTCTTCTACTTAGTCTTTCCTATATGGATTGTTAGGCCAGTCTCTTTTGATTAATTATGGGTCTCACCAAGAAAGCCCTATAATGTTGGGGAGCTTAGTGAAATTAGGATAATGTCATCTATAAACAGGAGGATCAGTAGGAGCTCATCATCTCTATGGAATCCCTCTTCCATTTGTACTGTACATATATTTGTGTGTATCTTGTATTCTGTGAGCTTTTTAATCCATTTGGGTGACTGTAGAGATGAGGTCTGCTGAACAGAATTGTTTATGAAAGTTTCACAGTTGCCATCTCATATTTTTACCATGAATTCCACTGATAAGCATGTAAATCATTCTCATAAAGATTTTACAAAGCTGAGAAAACTGAGGTGTGGATGAATAGCTACTAATGTTCTCTCGATCGGCTTTCGGGATTATTAAGACCATCCGTGTCCTTTTTCATTATTCCCGTATAAGTGCCTAAGGCTGTATTTTGAACTCCCTATGAAATAACAATGATAATAAATACGAGCATTTGCATAGTGCTTAAATATTTACAAAGTACTTTACAAATACCGTCTGACTGAGAGAAATGATTATTTCTCTTTTGTATTAATGGTTAATTATTGAATTAGGACCAAGGTTTTTTCCCTTTTCTACTTCCTCATCCAGAAATCAACCAGTATGGGAAATCTTGGACAAAGACTGTGGATTCCTTCTCATTGTGGTTACTTAGGTCTGGGAAAATGTGGATTCTCCCTTTTGTCAGACAGGTGATATGGAAATTGGTAAGTTTCTTTGACCAAGACTTGGGTGAGTCAAGTCCTTATCCCAACACCCTCATTAGAATGAGCCTACACCTCATTGTAATATTTCCACTCACATTAATTATTAACCAATCAGAGTTGATTGCCACCTTAAGGATTACGCCCTCTTCCAAGGACATATAAACTGTGAGCCCACCGCCGTGCCGGGTCTTTGGCATTCAAGAGTGCCACTGACCTCTTTTTATTAATAAGCATGATATTACTATTAATTATTAGATAAATTATTCAATTATAATTTATTAGATAAATTATTCAATTATAATTTATTAAATAAATTATAAAATAAAATTATTATCAAGAAATTATGTCTCTCAACATCACAGATTCCCACAACAACCCTGAGAGGTGCTATTATTATCCTCATTTTACAGAAAAGTAAACTGAGGCAGCTGAGGTTAAGTAACTTGCCCAGAATTACACAGCTCATAAGTGTCTGGGGCAAGATGTGGACTCAGGCCTCCCTGACTTCAGATCCAGTCCTCTATCCACCCTGCCCCCTAGTTGTTTATAAACCATAAAACAATCCCCCAATACTTTCAAAATGGAGTCATTCCCAGCGTAGAATTCCTCAATTTGGTCTAGTACAGCCACTTTACCCATGTTATTAGGAGTACAGAGGAAATGGAGACACAAAGGCCAAAACCTGCCAGTCCCTCAAGTGGCTTCCATTCATTTTGCTGTATACCCAGTTCTGCCCTGTGAGGTGGATGACCCAGTCCTCACATGCACAGAGAAGGTAATAATTTAGATTTAGCAGATGAGCGGGAACAAATGAGCCAAGTCACATCAAAGCTAAACTTCTGAAGGAACCAGGAATTCATTGTAGGTTGGCATCAGTTCAGAAGGAAGGACCTCTAGGTACTCGTTAACATATCCAGAAGGTTTAAAAAAAAATCAGCTAGAGATAATTGCAACGTACTTTGCCGGTGCCCACACTCTTACAACGTCTCTGAAATAAGATGGTGTTATGGTAATTACCACTTTCATCTGAGATGGTCCCAGGCCCTCCTCTGTGTGGGAATGGGTCTTATCCCCATCTCACAGATGGGCACAGAGAGGGCTAGAAGAAGCGATGATCATCAAAAGTAAACAGCTCAGCTTCATGCCTAGTCTCTTGGTCTGCTTGGCCAATCATGTTTCCTGAGCCAGTGACTTGGTCACATCTTCCCAATCCATTCTCTTGTCTCCACATTTCTTTCCAGTACCAAGAGAAACAATGAATGGGTCCTGATAGAGTGGATATTGCTAATGGCCTTTTGCTGGCTGCCAGATGGGGGAAGATAGAAGGAGAAGGGGCCCCTCACTCTAACCCTGCCCCACCCCCAGCCTGTCATGCTAGAAGCCAAAATCACAGACATTGCTTTATCTTTCATTTCTCTCCTCCCTCCCTCTCACGGTGTCTACTATTCATTCCTGCCAGAGAATCTCTGCATAGACACTATGTTTAATATGCTTGTGATTGATGCAAATGAAATATAAAAGAAAGGGGGCTGCCTTCATATTTAGTGCCCCTCCCTGCCCCTCCTAGATAGAGATCTCCCTGAAAGAGGGACAATTTCACCATCTGTCCCCATTTTCCA